>NC_133328.1:584398733-584711899 GCF_042186555.1 Aquarana catesbeiana
TCAATAGAAAAGAAAAAAAAAAAAATTATATTTATAATTAGTTCATTTGTTAATTTAGAGCCAAGTAACAGATTCTCTAGATCGTTTGCCTTCTACCAATAATTATCTTGTCTGTGCTCACCAATCACCTGCTGGATCCCCCATGTGTGACCTTACACAGGGCTTAGGGTATTTGGGTATTCAGACAGTTGCCATCAGTGGCTATCAGTATACAGTAGCCCAGCAGGGGGATTTGCCTGCCCATGCTGTGTAGCGTGGATGGAGGAATCGCTTTGACTTTGTAGGGTAGTGCATTGCCAGCTTAAAAGGGATAGTAAACTTTTTTTTTTTTTTTACCACTTCCCATCCAGGCCAATTCTGACAATCCTCTCCTACATGTAAAATTCATAATTTTTTTGCTGGAAAATGACATAGAACCCTCAAACATTATATAGGTTTTTTTTTAGCAAAGACCCTAGAGAATACAATGGCGGTCGTTGCAACTTTTTATCTTGCACGGTATTTTCGCAACAATTTTTCAAACACTTTTTTTTGGGGGGGAAAAAAATAAAACTGTTCCATGCTTTTTTTAAAAAAACAAAACCATTAAAGTTAGCCCAATTTTTTTGCATAATGTGAAAGATGAAGTTACGCCGAGTAAATAGATACCAAACATGTCACGCTTCAAAATTGCACACGCTCGTGGAATGGCGCCAAAACTTCAGCACTTAAAAATCCCCATAGGTGACGTTTTAAAATTTTTTACCGGTTACATGTTATGAGTTACAGAGGAGGTCTAGGGCTATAATTATTGCTCTCCCTCTAATGTTTGTGGCGATACCTCACATGTATGGTTTGAACACAGTTTTCATATGTTGGCGGGACTTTTGTATGCGTTCGCTTCTGCGTGCGAGCACAAGGGGACAGGGGCGCTTTAAATTTTTTTTTTATTGTTAATTTTACTTTTCTTTTTTTAGTTTACTTTAACAAAAAAAAAAAAAAAAAAAATGTGATCACTTTTATTCCTATTACAAGTAATGTAAACATCCCTTTTAATAGGAATATGGCACGATCGGTCTTCTTTACAGTGAGATATGGGGTCAATAAGACCCCACATCTCACCTCTAGGCTGGGAAGCCTGAAATAAATAAATTTAAAAAAATTAAACGATCTCGGCTTCCCAGCCGAGGCGGCGCCATTTGTTTGATGCAGAGGCCGGGTGATGTCATAACATCGCACCCGGCTTCTGAATGATCATAGAGACTCCAGCGACCATCTGGTCCGCCAGAAATCTCTATGGTCACCATCCAGGGCCAGCGGATCCTGTCTCCGACTCACCAATGGAAGCGGTGAGTCGGTAGAAGCACCAGAGGGTGGCGGGAGGGCGGGGCGTCCGATATCCGATATCTGAATGATGCCTGTAGCTGCAGGCATCATTCAGATATACCCCCACAAAGTCACGGATGTCCTAGGATGTACCTTGGGCGGGAAGTGGTTAAATAACAAACATGTCATGCTTACGTGCAATTGTTTTACATTGAGCAGCCCTGATCTTCCTTGTTGGTCTCCCACTGGTGCTCCTCCCTCCTGCCGAGTGCCCGCCATAGCCTACATCCACAGAAGATCTGTGGTTAGTTCTCCAAGATATCTGAACAACCTAATTGCCGAATTCCTTCAAAGACTGTATGCAAGTGTACCTAGAAGAATGTATGCCATTTTGAAGGCAAAGGGCGGTCACACCAAATATTGGTTTGATTTTGATTTCTCTTCATTTACTTTCCATTTTAATTGATAGAAGTGTTAATAGTTTATTTTGATTTCTGAAAGCATTCTTTATTTACAGCATCTTTTCACACCTACCCAAAAACTTTTGCACAGTACTGCACAACGTTTTCTTGTGTGCATGGCACCAAATACATCAAAAATATTGAAGCATGTATAAAAATGTATAGGTCCCAACAATAAAAAACAAAAAAAAAAAAAACAAAAAAAAAACAAAAAAAAAAACACCACACACACACACACACACACACACACCACCCTGTAATACTACAGTGGGGACGGAAAGTATTCAGAGCCCCTTACATTTTTCACTCTTTGTTATATTGCAGTCATTTGCTAAAATCATTTAAGTTCATTTTTTTCCCTCATTAATGTACACACAGCACCCCATATTGACAGAAAACCACAGAATTGTTGACATTTTTGCAGATTTATTAAAAAAGAAAAACTGAAATATCACATGGTCCTAAGTATTCAGACCCTTTGCTGTGACACTCATATTTAACTCAGGTGCTGTCCATTTCTTCTGATCATCCTTGAGATGGTTCTACACCTTTGAGTCCAGCTGTGTTTGATTATACTGATTGGACTTGATTAGGAAAGTCACACACCTGTCTATATAAGACCTTACAGCTCACAGTGCATGTCAGAGCAAATGAGAATCATGAGGTCAAAAGGAACTGCCTGAAGAGCTCAGAGACAGAATTGTGGTAAGGCACAGATCTGGCCAAGGTTACAAAAAAATTTATGCTGCACTTAAGGTTTCTAAGAGCACAGTGGCCTCCATAATCTTTAAATGGAAGACGTTTGGAATGACCGGAACCCTTCCTAGAGCTGGCCGTCCGGCCAAACTGAGCTATCAGGGGAGAAGAGCCTTGGTGAGAGAGGTTAAGATGAACCCAAAGATCACTGTAGCTGAGCTCCAGAGATGCAGTCGGGAGATGGGAGAAAGTTGTAGAAAGTCAACCATCACTGCAGCCCTCCACCAGTCGGGGCTTTATGGCAGAGTGACCTGACGAAAGCCTCTCCTCAGTGCAAGACACATGAAGGCCCGCATGGAGTTTGCTAAAAAAAAAACACCTGAAGGACTCCAAGATGGTGAGAAATAAGATTCTCTGGTCTGATGAGACCAAGATAGAACTTTTTGGCCTTAATTCTAAGCGGTATGTGTGGAGAAAACCAGGCACTGCTTATCACCTGTCCAATACAGTCCCAACAGTGAAGCTTGGTGGTGGCAGCATCATGCTGTGGGGGTGTTTTTGAGCTGCAGGGACAGGACAACTGGTTGCAATCGAGGGAAAGATGAATGCGGCCAAGTACAGGAATATCCTGGACGAAAACCTTCTCCAGAGTGCTCAGGACCTCAGACTGGGTCGAAGGTTTACCTTCCAACAAGACAATGACCCTAAGCACACAGCTAAAATAATGAAGGAGTGCCTTCACAACAACTCCGTGACTGTTCTTGAATGGCCCAGCCAGAGCCCTGACTTAAACCCAATTGAGCATCTCTGGAGAGACCTAAAAATGGCTGTCCACCAACGTTTACCATCCAACCAGACAGAACTGGTGAGGATCTGCAAGGAGGAATGGCAGAGGATCCCTAAATCCAGGTGTGAAAAACTTGTTGCATCTTTCCCAAAAAGACTCATGGCTGTATTAGATCGAAAGGGGCTTCTACTAAATACTGAGCAAAGGGTCTGAATACTTAGGACCATGTGATATTTCAGTTTTTCTTTTTTAATAAATCTGCAAAAATGTCAACAATTCTGTGTTTTTCTGTCAATATGGGGTGCTGTGTGTACAATAATGAGGAAAAAAAAAAGAACTTAAATGATTTTAGCAAATGGCTGCAATATAACAAAGAGTGAAAAAATTAAGGGGGTCTGAATACTTTCTGTCCCCACTGTATGTAAATAACGTGCACACTAGCGATACACTATGCCCTCCCTCCAAGTATGCAGTACATTACCAGCCTGCCCTGGTCTCCATTCATGTGTAAGAAGAGAAAGAGCCAGCAGAGACAGATTAGCACGCACTCCATTATCTGATAGCACAGTGTGAATCATCACACACAAGCATTAGTTCCAATTACACAAGACTACCGCTACACCATTCTACAGGTGGAGGGTGAATCTCACTAGAATACGGCAATAGGCACACAGCAATAGTCGCCGCAATGGCGCTCATAAAGGAAGACAATCTATTAAATACCAGGGCAAAATTCTGCACCAATAAACAGGAGAGATAAAAATGTAAGAGAACTGAAGAGAAGCAATGTGTTCTGAGGACATAGCGGCATCAGACACAATTACACACTGCGTTTTACGGCTCACCGAATACGCTCTATAAATAAGTAACACCTGCAGTTGTCACCGCAGCTCTGCCCAAGGTCACATGAATTAGAGGCTGGAGATGCTGCTGAGATATGATGTCTCTAAATGAGGATGAGCTTAATGGGATGACAAATTAGAGAGGCCGAGTATATCATTACAGAAATAGGGCCCCGGGTTCAGTTCACATCAGGGACTATCTGCATGAAGCTCCCATGATATGGGTTTTCTTCAGCAATCCCAAAAACGTGTTACTAAACCAACAACAGTAAAATCAGTCCGTATATGCAGTAAAGCATGCTTGTTATACTCACTGTGGAACCCAAGGGGTTAAAGTGGTTGTACACCCTGTACAACCACTTTTACCTACAGGTAAGCCTATATTCAGGCTTACCTGTAGGTGCTGGAAATATCTCCTAAACCTCTATGGTTTAGGAGATATTTACAAAAAAGCCGAGCGCCGATGTCATTAGCGCATGCGCACTTTAGACAGGGCACATTGTGCCCTTTCTAATAGGGGTCATACTAAGACTGGCGGATGTCACAGGACTCCGGCCAGTCACTGAGCCGGAGTTCACGGACCCGGAAGTAAGAGGGGTGATGATCGACGTTCCCTGCTAGTGGAGACAATGGGGACATCGCGGGCTTCAGTTTAAGGTAAGTGACATGCATAGTAGCCCATTATGCTTTACCTTTGCAGGGAAAAAAAAGAGGAAGTAAAACCCACCAGGGTTTACTTCCTCTCTAATCCTCAGCATTGTGTAAAAAGACTGTTTGACCCTGTGTTCTCTGATCCTACCCTTCTTCCACAGTCCCCAATCAATCTGCTGACAGAACAGAGTCTTGGGGGCACTCTGCACATGCTCAGTTTGGTGTGTATCGCTAGATAGCTCCCCCCCCCCTTGTGATCAGCACAGGGCCAATCTGCACTGTCCAGAAAGGGACAGTCCGAGGTCCAAGATTGGGTAAGACAAGGACTGTTCAGAGGTTGCATGTGTCCCTGGGCCAAGTGCTGGAACTGTGCAGAAACCATCAGCTGGGAGGTCAATAAGCTCAAGGAACCCCCAGCAACCTGTGGAGGAACACTGGTTGAGAATGGCACTACAGGCTTAAAGGAGTTGTAAACCCTCACAATTTTTCACCTTAATGCATTCTAAGCATGTGCTGCAGCAGCCCCCCAGAGCCCCTCTTTTTCTTACCTGAACCTGATATTTCCAGCAATGAGCGCAGCAGCTCCAGCAGGTGTCTAGGGTCCTCATTGGATAGATTGCTAGTAGCAGGGGCCATTTGCTCCTGCCAATCAAATCCCATGACATGGGAACCGGGGGGGGGCTGAGTCCTGCTGTCTGTGTGAGTAACCGCCGCAGTTTGTGGGTGCAATGCAGGGCTCTTGCACACACTTAATCATACAGCCAAGCAGTTACACACTACCAGAAAGCATCAATTAACTACCGCAGTGCTCAACATTGCCCTGGTAGTTCACCGAGAACTACAATTGGCTGTAGGGACCTGTGAATGAATGACGTGGCCAGATTGTGACAGAGCGTGGGGGGAGAAAATGCCCTGCCGCCTATTACATCGGGGAGCCAGGGGGTGCAGCGGCCAATGGATTTCTAACATGTTACACCCTGAATATGGGTGTAACATGTAACACATTACAAAAAGGTAAACTTATCCTTTAAAGCAGTATTAAACCCAAAATAAAACATAAGGCAGCTTATTTATTCTTACATGTGATGGCTGCATTTGTTCTCTTGTATAGGCTTTCTTTCTTATATTTTCATCTGGTGATCTAGCCAGCAAGTCTGTTTTTCAAAAGAAGCAGATCACTGTCTAATCCAGGTATTTGCGCCCACTTCCAGGCATAGACCGCTGCAGGCTCCGCAGCGATCTACGCCATGTCCGGCCCCTCCTCCGTCCCCCGCGCTGTCTTATGGGAGACACACAGGTCCCAGAAGACAGCAGGGACCAGTGAGGATGTGCATGCGCAGTAGGGAACCAGGCTGTGTCACTTCCTGATTCCCTTATTGAAGATGGCGACGCCTCCACCCGAGAGCCAGATCGGCTTCGGGTGAGGACATCGTGGGTGCCCTGGACAGGTAAGTGTCCATATTTTAAAAGTCAGTAGCTGCAGTATTTGCAGCTGTTGACTTTAAAAAAAACCAAAAAATTTTCGGTGGAACTCTGCTTTAAAGGGGGGTTCCGCCCGTTTTTTTTTTTTTTTTAAAGTCAGCAGCTACAAACACTGTAGCTGCTGACTTTTAATAAGGACACTTACCTGTCCAGCGAGCCAGCGATGTCGGCCCCCCGAGGCCGATCCGTCCATCGGATAGGCCGACGGTGCCTCCATCCTAACTAAGGGAAACAGGCAGTGGAGCCTTGCGGCTTCACTGCCAGTTTCCTACTGTGCATGTGCGAGCGGCGCAGCGCTCTGTGAATGGCCCCGTTGTTTCCTGGGACACACACACACATCCCAGAAGGCAACAGGGCCACTCACCTTAGGAGGAGGAAGCGCCGCGGAATAGAAAGAGGCAGATTAGGAAGACTGCCTAGCAACAGAGGTTTCAGGTAAGTAAAATTTTTTTTTTTTTAATGAATTTTGATGCCATTTCCTTTTTTAGGGTGGACCTCCACTTTAAGCTGTCCAAAGAGAGGGCAGACAAGTCCATTCATGAGAACAGATGGCATGGAGACCTCTGTTCACCTTCAATCCAACCAGACCCGATTGATGTACTTCTGCAGGTTGCCCAACAGCTAGGGGTAGCCTGGATGACTACTTTGTTCCTCCTGCATATGAAAAGGGAAGAGATCTCAAGATCAGCCAAGCCACAAGTCTGAAAGCCTCCAACACCAAAAACGACGCAGTCTGAAGCCAAAAATGAATGCCCTCTTCTCCAGGTCTGGGCAGGAAGGGGTTGAAAGTGTCCAGTATTGAAACTGTTAAATATTGAAAACATCTTTCAAAATCACATTAAAGCTGAACTCCGGGCAGATGAAACAAACACAAATTAATCCAGCTCTGTATTATTCAGTACACCGGTAAATGCATTTTTTTTTAAATTCAAGTAGTGCAAGCACCTGCATTTGAGCTGGTATCAGCCATTTGCAGACCCAGTACAGCAGGGTTGGAATGTGAGAGGAAGAAGCAGCACAAAGAGCCAATCATTTCATATGCCTCCAAGATGCATGCTGATAGGAAGAGAAGGCAGTGTGACAGATGAGCTCATCACTGTGCTGTTGCTTCCCCCCCCTTTACTGTCTAGTCATAGGCTGGGGCGGGTCAAAAACGACCTGGGCTCAAAGGAAGTGGGTTGAATGATGCTGGCTATCAGGCTGAGGAATCTTGGTTTCAGAAAAGTTTCTGGACTGAAGGGGACTATTGCAGCAAATGCGGTTTTTGTTTTATCTTTCAGTGGGCCTTTTATTTTTTTTTCTGTTTCATTTCCGGCTGAAGTTCCACTTTGACATGTTAATGCTTATATGTCATTGGGCTTCCATGTACTTTAAAGCTGATCCTGCCATGACACAGCACTCTATTAGAGGGGCTTACATCAAGAACCAAACAGACTATACAGTCCCATTCAATGCTGGAGAATGAAATGGAGAAGGCAGAGTGTGAACGTAGCAGCACAGGTCTGTTCTCGTCTTCCTGCAGAGCTGGTAGATAAGATCTCCGCTTTCACAAGCTCTCCCCAGAGGCAGTTTGGGGATAAAGCCGACTCCGGGCATTCTCTATTCTCCAATGGAAGAAGCCACAAATGTCGAGTCAAGTGCGAAATATCAATTGCTGCTTATAGACAGGCACACAAGACAAGCGGGTCCACCTTCTGGAGCACATTTATTATCAGTGGGTGATGTGTCTTCTACAGACTATGACCCACACTGCTGGCATCTATGAACAAAAATAAAGGGAAGAACAACAAAAGCAATGCTGGTTGTTAAAATAAAACCAGAACATTACCCTACAGTACTGAAGAGGTTAAGGCACAACTCCAGGCAAATGGATAGATGTACATGAAAAAAAAAAATAATAATTTACATATTAAGTTCCTGAAGTCGCTCTCGGTATGTTATATCCCCCAAACCTTTCGCCATTTTTGTTACCGGTCTCTGAACTCATTTTATCATATCAATATCTTTGTGTAAGTGAGGTCTCCAGAACTGGACAGTATTCTAAATGAGGTCTCACTAAAGATCTATATAGAGGAATCAGAACCTCCTTCCTCCTGCTGGTGATCCTCTAGTGATGCATCGTAGAAATTTTTCACTTTCCCCACTGTCTGGTCATTTTGCAATCATCTGAAATAAAATACCCTCAATGTTGGACTGTCTCAGGGGATTCTTTTTTCCCCATTCAAAAATATTAAAGGAGATGGTCAACGTCCAAAAAAAAAAAAAAAAAAAAATTCCCCCCCAAAAAAGTAGTGTGCATCGCACACTAGCTCATTATGAAATACTTACCTTAGAACGATGCCCTACAGTGCCACCCGCACTCCGATTCCCCAGCCGACATCTTTCTTGGAGTTACTTCCGGGTACGTGGGCTCCGGTGCTATGACTGGCCAGAGCCGCGAAGATGTCACGGGTCCTGAAGAAACGGCACGCTCGGGCTGTTCCTTCAGTGCCCATGCGCCAATGACATTTGCAGCAGTGTATATAGTAAATATGTCCTCAACGGTGCAAGTTTAGGAGATATTTACAGTACCTATAGGTAAGCCTTACTATAGGCTTACCTGTAGGTACAATTAAAGAGGAAGACTTCCTCTTTAAACTGCAGTCTCCACTCCTTTAACCAAACTTCAAGCAATGCCAAATCATGTTCCATGTTACAGACACCTCCAGGGATATGAACCCTATCGCACACCTTTGTATCGTCAGCAAAAAGACATACCTTACCCAACTTACATATGACTCCTGGAAACCACCGGGTGGCCATATTACTGCTCACCGCATGCTGCCTCCTACTGTCCAGCGGACCTGCCAGAAATCCCACATCACTGCATGGTCAGTTTTCCCTATGCTATTCAAGAACCGAAAAATAGTTTTTTTGGCTGGCTTTACACAAAAATAACTAAATAAGAAAAAAAAAAAAAAAAAGTACCTGTAACAACTTACATGCAAATTCAACTTACAAACAAACCTACAGAACCGATCTTGTTCAATATATATATATATATATATATATATATATATATATATATATATATATATATATATATATATATATATATATATATATATATATATATATATATATATATATATAATTTATTTTATATCCTGTATATGCAATTATGGCGGCAACCAGGTGAGGAGTACAAAGACAAGTGTGTCTTGCCTACAGGACTTTATATTCCCCTGGTTACAACCCCAACTCAAATTAGACAACTAACCTATATTAATATCCAACCAATGGTATGGCATAACTTGCTGAAGGCAAGGATGCATGCCTTCCTGACCCGACATTGCATTTTCTGACATTTTCGGAATGGCACATGGATGACAATACAAGGGTAGGTCAAATCCTTTGCATTGGTGGACCTCATGCAACTTGGATTCTGAGCCTGTCCACTCTACCTCCAGACTCTGGGACCTTGATTCCCAAATGAAAGCAATAATTACTTTCATCCGAAAAGAGGACTTTGGACCATTGAGCAACAGTCCAGTCCTTTTTCTCCTTATCCCAGGTAAAAGACAATTCTGGTGTCTATGGTTCAGAAGTGGCTTGACACAAGGAATGCAACAGTTGTTGCTCATGTCCTAGATACGTCTGTGTGTGGTGGCTTTTGAAGCACTGACACCAGCCATAGTCCACTCCTTATAAATCTCCCCCAAATTCTTGAATGGCCTTTGCTTCACAATCCTCTCAAGAACCCTGCACACTGTGCATAGCACACCCCTAAACCCTGCAGTCTGTACATAATGCAGCTTTATCTAATATTTAAATGTTAAAAGACAAAAGCAGTTTAAAAAAAGTATTGCAGCACTGTTATATCACGAGAAAGCCGACCGCCAGCTCCAAAAAACGGTACCGGTGGTAAAGCCTGCAGCTGCAAGCTTCCCCCTGGTACAACCACTTCCTCAAAATGACGTACAGATGGACAAAAGTCTCTTTCCCTGCGTACAGTACAGATCACATGATCAGGAAGTGCTCTGATTGGTTCTCCCTGGTCAGAGATCTGGGTAATCAGTAACATGAAGCCTTAGTGCATGTTAAACCTGAACTTTTTTTTCAAAATTAAAATGTGGGACAAATTTTTTTTTGCAGATGTCACCTTGGTAAACATAAGAAGGGGGGGGGGGGGGGTTTGGACTCACCCGGGCAAAACCTGTGCTTGCACCCTCCTTTGCATATAAAAAGCCCCCTCTGAACTGATAAAGCTTATTTTGCTTTCAGTTTCTTATAAAAGCCACACCGATTCACTGGAAATTCTTATCTCACATCTGATTATTAAGATTAAAGGGAACTGTACAAAAGCACATTTCACGCACAAAGCTTGCTGACTGAGCCAACTTCCCATCACAACGCGGACTTACTATTTATACATGAATAACAATCAGTCATAAAGTTCACTTTCCGTACAAGTGTTAGTAATTCTGGAAGGAAGTGATATCACATGAATTCCAGACATGGTGCTATGGGAAATCCAGAGAGAACCGCTGACATACTGCAAGAACGACCTGTGAATTCCATCGGGGACTCTTCTCCATAGAACTCCAGACACATACAAAACAAAGCTTCCCTCTACCCATACTGATGTCACATATCCTCTACACACAGGGAACCTCACTCATCCACATTTCACTGATCTCTGACCCAACGCCGGGGTAGACACAATCATCTGAAATATAAGAGCGAGTAAACCTCGTCTAGTAGGCAGCAGATGGACTTCCACTGAGAACTATACAAAGGGCCCAAAGATTTAATGCTGGGGCTACACAGGCCACTGGGGGCTACTACAATCTCATATGATTGACCTCTCTGTATCATTTTAAATTTTAAGGTAGTTTTAGGCTGTGTTCACACTTGTGCGATGTGGGAATAAGCGCAATTCCTGTGCTGGGTTTCCGCATCGCATGTCACTCGCAGGCAGTTCACACTGCCCTCTGCCAACCGCTGCGGGTGCCAATGTAAAGTTAATGGTACCCTCAGATTGGCTCGCAGATCGCAGTGCGAACTGTGAAATGGTACAGGAGAAATCGGATCGCATGGGCATGAACATCCCATGCGAACCGATTCCAGTGTGGATCAAAAAACGGTCCTGTACCATTTTGGTCTGAATGCAGCAATGCGGTGTGAATCACATGCGATGTCTGTGTTCGCACCAGTGAGAATCCAGCCTTAAAGCCGATTAAAAAAAAAAAAAAAAGACAAAAGCGGTTGTAAACCGCTGGGTGCTTTTTTTTTTTTTTCCTGACCTGCAAGGTAAAGGCATAATCTGCTAGTATGCATCGCATACTAGCACATTATTTGGAACTTACCTGAAAACGAAGCCTTCCAGCGATGCACTGCCATCGCTGGAGGCCGCTTCCATATTCACCCGTCATCCTTCCGACACCGGCTGTGTGACTGGCCAGAGCCGCAATGACATCACTCCCGCGCATGCGCGGGGCAGCCGCCATTTTCAGCACAGGATTCTGGAGGAACAGCCCAGGTGGCCGTACCTTCAGAACGCTTGTGCAGATCACATCATTGGCTGCATATATAGTAAATATAAGAGATATACAGTACCTATAGGCAAACCCTATTATAGGCCCATGTCAAAGATTGAAGTTTACAACCACTTTGAAGTTATAGCAAATTTTCCCATACTTACTTCTATTAGCCCAGGCTAGACTGGTGTATGTGCCATGCCTATAGGATCCCAATGGAAGCTGGAAATCACCGTAGGAGGCACTGCTATCACAATGATCTGCACCACATTTTGGTAAGAATTGCATTTAACACATTTTTGAATTGAAGCCAGCAGAGCACTGCAACTTTACCCCCGACTGGCTGAAGTAGTCAATGGACGAGTGCGGCAATGTCCATTGTGTTCCATTGGGAACTACAAGCCCCTGCTACGGTGGTGGCAGTCGAGACTTGTACACTTCCATTCACTGATTTTGTGAATGGATTTATGAATGGTGGATGCAGCTGTGCAGCCAGAGGCATGCTAAATGTAAAAGAAAAACAACAGGACACTGAGGAAAAAGTGTGTGGGGTTGAGGAATGTGACCACGATTCATGTTACACCCCAAATATGGTGACAAAGGTGGACTACGCTTTTAAGAAGTCAATCTCTCATGGTCACAGAATGCCACAATTTGATAAATTAGCAGACTTTATTAGCAATTAATCTCCTCTCTTTTCCACCACCATTTCAATAGAAGTAGTTACATAGTAGGTGAGGTTGAAAAAAAAATTAAAAAAAGACACAAGTCCAACCTATGTGTGATTATATGTCAGTATTATGTTGTATATCCCTGTATGTTGTGGTCGTTCGGGTGCTTATCTAATAGTTTTTTTAAACTAATAAATGCTCCCCGCTGAGACCACCGCCTGTGAAAGGGAATTCCACATCCTTGACGCTCTTACAGTAAAGAACCCTCTATGTAGTTTATGGTTAAAACTCTTTTCTTCTAATTTTAATGAGTGGCCATGAGTCTTGTTAAATTCCCTTCAGCGAAAACGTTTTATCCCTATTGTGGGGTCACCAGTCCGGTATTTGTAAATTGAAATCATATCCCCTCTCAAGCGTCTCTTCTCCAGAGAGAATAAGTTCAGTGCTTGCAACCTTTCTTCATAACTAAGATCCTCCAGACCCTTTATTAGCTTTGTTTCCCTTCTTTGTACTCGCTCCATTTCCAGTACATCCTTCCTGAGGACTGGTGCCCAGAACTGTACAGCATACTCTAGGTGCGGCCGGACCAGAGTCTTGTAGAGCGGGAGAATTATCGTTTTATCTCTGGAGTTTATTCCCTTTTTTAATGCATGCCAATATTCTGTTTGCTTTGTTAGCAGCAGCTTGGCATTGCATGCCATTGCTGAGCCTATCATCTACTAGGACCCCCAGGTCCTTTTCCATTTGAGATTCCCCCAGAGGTTCTCCCCCCAGTGTAAAGATTGCCCTCATATTTTTGCCACCCAAATGCATTAATTTTACATTTTTCTACATTAAACCTCATTTGCCATATAGTTGCCCACCCCATTAATTTGTTCAGATCTTTTTGCAAGATTTCCACATCCTGCAGAGAAGTTATTGCCCTGCTTAGCTTAGTATCGTCCGCAAATACAGAGATTGATCTGTTTATCCCAACCTCCAGGTCGTTTATGTACAAATTAAATAGGATTGGTCCCAGCACAGAACCCTGGGGAACCCCACTACCCACCCCTGACCATTCTGAGTACTCCCCATTTATCACCACCCTCTGAACTCGCCCTTGTAGCCAGTTTTCAATCCATGTACTCACCCTATATTCCATGCCAACGGACCTTACTTTGTACAGTAAACGTTTATGGGGAACTGTGTCAAATGCTTTTGCAAAATCCAGATACACCACGTCTACGGGCCTTCCTTTATCTAGATGGCAACTCACCTCCTCAGAATAGGTTAATAGACTGGTTTGGCAAGAACGAGTCTTCATGAATCCATGCTGATTACTGCTAATGATACCGTTCTTATTACTAAAATCTTGTATATTGTCCCTTAGCATCCCCTCCAAGAGTTTGAATACTATTGATGTTAGGCTAACTGGTCTAACTCCCAGAGATGCATTTTGGGCCCGTTTTAAATACAGGTGCTACATTGGCTTTTCTCCAATCCGCTGGTACTATTTCAGTCAGTAAAAATTAGGAACAATGGTCTGGCAATTACTTGACTGAGTTCCCCAAGTACCCTTGGGTGCAAGCCATCCGGTCCCGGTGATTTAGTAAATGTTAAAGTGGTTGTTAACCCACTTTCGGTCATTTACATACTTAGTTCTGTATCCTAATAGAGTGCCCCCCTATCTGTGTTTCATTAAAAAAATACCTCCTTCACTGCATTTCACGGCAGCTCCCGGCGCTCATGTAACCAGCTGTTTCTCCTCTATGCCCATCTTGCAGAAGCACCGCTGCTGAGGTTTCCCCACTGACGTCAGCGGGACGCGAGGAGGAGAGGAGACCCAGCCGGTCACGTGATCACCGGGAGCCGCCGTGATATACGGCGAAGGAGGTATTTTTTTTAATGAAACACAGAGACAGGGGGGCAATTAGAATACAGAATGGAGTATGTAAAAATACATGTTATTCCTGCAGCAGGAGGGGGATGGGGCAGCACTGTCACTAGGTGACACGCTGAGAGGGGATGGAAGCACAATAGAGCAGGCTGCGGCTGATGGAGGGACGCAAACAGACCACGATGTCAGGGGCCCAGCAGCCATCATTATCGTGGTCTATTTGCATAGGGGAGGGGAGAAACTGGCAGGTTCAGCCAGACTTTTTTTTTTTTGCTCTCCTCCGCTATGTGTGTTTTGTTCTCTATCTTAGCCACCCTAATTGCAACCCTACATTTCTTGTTGCATTCTTTGTAAAGTTGGAATGCTGATGATGATCCTTCAAACTTGTATTTTTTGAAGGCCTTCTCCTTTGCTTTTATATGCATTTTTACATTGGAGTTAAGCCATCCAGGACTTTTGTTCGTTCTTTTAAATTTATTACCCAATGGGATGCACTGGCCAATGTGCTTATTTAATATGCTCTTAAAGCAAACCCATCTCTCCTCTGTGTTCTTTGTTCCTAAGATTGTATCCCAATTTATGCCTTCTAGCAAGGTTTGTAGTTTAGGGAAGTTGACTCTTTTGAAATTCAGTGTGTTTGTATCCCCCTTATGTTTCCTATTTGTGCGATTTATACTGAAGCCAATTGACCTGTGATCACTGATTCCTAAACTGCCCCGTATTTCCACATCCGTGATCAGGACTGTATTGTTGGTAACCAGTAGATCTAGTAACTCTTTATTTCCAGTTGGTGCGTCTACCATCTGACCCATGAAATTGTCCTGCAAGGCATTTAGGAACTGGCGAGCCTTAGACGAATGCACGGTTCCTTCCGCCTAGTCTATGTCTGGATAATTAAAATCCCCATTATGAGAACACTTCCCATCCTTGCTGCTAATCCAATTTGTGATAGGAGGTCCACCTCCGCCTCCTCCCTCAGGTCATAGGCCTATAGCATACTCCCAGTATTATTTTCCCCTAGCTTCATCCCTTTGGAGCTCTACCCATAAGGATTCCACCTCCTCCCTAGCTCCCTTAGTGATGTCATCTCACATTCACTTGTAAAATATTAATATATAGACATACCCCTCCCCCTTTTTTACCCTCTCTATCCCTGCGATAAAGGGTATACTTGAATGGTTGTCAGCCAATCATGAGAGTTGTTGAACCAGGTCTCTGAAATAGTAGATCACCAACTCTATGATTGCTCATTTGGAGATTCTTGGGTGATACTTCTACTACTGTTAGCTACTGGGATTTGTCCAACTTTGATCAAAAGGGACTCAAGAAGGTTACTGATCCAAGCGTTTCTCGATGTAGGGGTACAGTAGGGGAACCATACGTGTGCTGCATTGGGAAACAGATACTATAAAATTATTCGAGGACAGGCAGATGTTTCACCACCCATAATTCTTGGTGACATTTCCTGTTTAAAGCCGGCCATACATGGATCAAAAGTTGGCTGATTCAGCAGGGACCAACTGAGATTTGTTCCACATATGAGCAGGCCGATTAATTGACTTGGATACAACTAGCCTGTTGGATTTTTTACATAGGATTACTGCCGATGGCAGTAGCCATTAGAAGTTATTGTCACTTCTGCGTCTGACCTTTCCCTACTATTGACTTACCATGCCTGGCTCAGCACATTGTCGCTGTGTGAAGGTGACCATCTAGGAAGAAGCAGGGTTTTGCTTCCCAACATCAGAGCTTCTAGTATAGAGAACAGTGAGCAGAATTGTAGCGATATCACTAAATCGCACTATGAATCGCCTGAGACTAGCAGTCAGAGGCAGCAGTGCCTTAGATCTCACGCTGCACATACACAGCTATGAGGCCACAGAACAGGAGTGCCAGGCACACCAACATGCCAGGAAGTGCACTGCTATTAGGAGGCATTCAGGACAAAAAAAAATATAAAATAAATAAAAGGGGGTACATTTCTCTTTAGACACTAAAACAACGATCACATTTAAATGTTCCCTAGAAGAGCAAATCAGACCAATGCTGCATCCACCCAGGGAAGTATGAATCTGGAAAAAAAAAAATTGCCATACATCCCTTTTAATTTTGTGAGTACAGGTTCAATTAACTGAAAACTAAAGCAAGCTAGCCCTACTCGCTGATAATTGTGTTGTCAATGCATCCAGAAGGCGTGCAACGTTCTCTAAAGAGGATCTCCCCAACACAAGCACACTGAGCGACTCTCCTCCAGCCTCACGCTGAGCTCATGTAGTGTTTCTCAACCAAGCGTCAGGAAGCCAAGCTGGGATGCTCAATTTAGAAAAATCTTGGCAGGCAAAACGCCCATCTGAAATCAACCTAAAAGTTCATGATTTCATTGGCTTGTCTTACAGCGTTTAACCCCTAAATGACCTAACTTGCAGTACACTGCTACACAGATCCCAACACCTTCTTTTTAAAGATCCCATGACACAGGACATGTCCTAAAGATCGTGCCAGCAGCCACAATGCATGTGTTGGTCGCCCAACATCCATCAAGTGATCAATATAATTTGACAGTGAACTTGCAACAAAAAATCCCCCTCCGTTCACCCCTGTCAAGGGGCAGAAAGAGGAGTTGACACACACTATGCAACCATGGAAGAGAGGAAAAAAAAAAAAAAACACAAGAGATGCACCGAAATTTCGGTGGCTGAAACATATTGAACAAAAATAGTGTTTTTGGCATTTTGACAATAAGGAAAAGGTGCCAATAATAGCACTGAAAATGCCACGATTTTGCTGCGATTTTACTGTGCTTATGGCGCATTTTTCATAGGTCTACGTGACTCAAAAAACACATAAAAAACATAACACGTGTGTTAATGTGTTCTTGCTGCGTTTTTAATAGGGAGGTGCATTTTTTTTTTTTAACTGGCCAAAAATGCAGCAAGCAAGATTTTTAACAGACATTCATAGAATTTAAAGGGATGCAGCTTTTCTTGGGCTAACAAGTGCTGATAACAGCCGACAATAAATTCATAATATTAAATAGTTGAATACAAATTTTATATATATATATATATATATATATATATATATATATATATATATATATATATATATATATATATATATATATATATATATATTCAACTATTTATATAAAAAATTTTAAAGTGGCATTTTTGGTTTCTGTTTTTGGCAAAGTATCTTGCATTTTCAGTACCAACATTTCCATTCGGTGCACCTCTTAAAAATAAGAAAAAACAAAAAAACAAAACACACACCACAAAATGCCCTTAACTGGAATTAATTCAATCACCAAGACACGGAATACCTCCGGTCACGAATGGGTTGAAGAAAAACTCAGTTAAGCACACAACCCTTTTTTTCACAGCAGCCTGCAAAGCATTGCACCTGCATCAGTGGCTCATGGGTGCAATGTCAGGCTCCTGCAAACGTTTCCTCCAGCTCCCTACCCTTGGTACAGTCTTTCAGCTAGGCCTCTTGTACATGATACTTCTGTTTGAGCATCTATTTTTTTCAGCTGTTTTTTTTGTATGTATTTGCGTGAATTTTCGCGCATAAGCATTCACGCAATTTTGCGTGCACACCTATTCTTATGTACACAATAGGTAATGGACATTTGCGCACAAATGTGCAAGCATGAGGCTTAAATTACTGACCAAAAATGGCGATTTTCCTATTTTTTTTTTTTTTTTTACTGAAGAACACACGACCCTTGTTTACATGCCTGTGAGCAACATTACAATTAATGGGCTGTATTTTAGCTCAGTAAAGAAAAAAAAAAAAAAATTAATAAGCTGTACTGAGCTTCTTCAAGCTGCAGTGTGCAAGAGGCCTTATAGAGCTGAAGAATGTGCTAATGGACTAGTAAGAGTGTTATGGCAGACTGGATTCCTGCCCAGATTTCAAAAGTGACAGCGGCTGCAGGGATGAAGAAATCCTGTAAGCTGTCAGAGGTGACCTCTGGGTTAGGGGGTGGGTGCTTAGCAATATGTTAAATCCTAAATACGGGTGTAATATGTTCCTAAGGGCTTGCTCACATGTGCTGTGATGTCTGAAGAGTGATCTACGTTTAGATTTCTCTTCAGAGAGCTTCTAACAGATGGTGAGGAGGTGTTGTAGACCCCCGGAAGCTGCAGCCTCTCGCTTCTCCCACCATGATGACACAGTCTAAAGAAATCACAAAGAAGCAAAGATGACCACGTCTAAATAAATTTGTTCTGCTGTGCATATTATTTCAAATATTTTTTTTTTTTAGGTTACAGACTCCACTGACACACACAGCAGGAACACAAAATACGACTAAGATCACAGCCGTGATACATGCCATGTGCAATCTACAAGAGCTTTTCAACAAATAACCAATGAGCACTGAAGACAAAAAAATATTCCCACCCAGTATGTGCAGCAATTATTTCCTACTCACCAGTCACTATGGAGAGAAAAAGCAGCAGTAATGTCACCCGTCCATGTACAGGCTGCCCGCCCCGTCCCATGACAAACGTGCCTGTTGGGGAAAAAGATATTTCAGATGTAAAATCCCAACTTTAGTTACATAAAACCTATAAAGTCTCATTCCTGATCACCATATCAGAAAATCAAATTGATTATTCCCCAATTACACTGGATTTGGGATTTAAAAGGAAATCTGTGCTTTGTCTATTCAGGGAGAAGCAGGTTTTATTTAAAACCCCCTTATCCATTCTCCTGTATAGATTTCCCTTTCCTCCACTCCCCCACCACTCTGTTCACCCAATACTTGCAGGTATGGAGGAGCATGTGACAACCCTGGGCCAATCAGTACATATCACTGAGTATATAGCCCTACGTAAGCCAGAACTCCAGGGACCTGAAGCTGACATACTTTCCTTTAGATGTTGGTGGTTCAGCGGGGTGATGGGGAAGCACATGGAAGCCGAAGTACAATAAGAGGAGCAGGCAATGTATCAGCACACAACCTCAGGCCGCTGCGGATACAGATGTGCTGCGGCTGGGCATTAAAGCCGCTTTTCTCGACACCGCAAATATGCGTCACACAGTTGGCAAGAGCTTATTAAAGTATTGATGATTCAGGCCTATGTACTGCAATGGCATGCAGTGCGATAAATTGAGAGCGCCGAAAACGCACCTCAAAGCGATATTATTAGTGATGCACTGAAATTTCGACCACCGAAAATATATATATTTTTTTTTAGCATTGTGCCGAAAAATAAATAAAATTAATAAAGTGCAGATAGTGGCTGCCGAAAAACGTCCACGTTTTTGCTGTGATTTTACCTTGCTTATGGTGTGTTTTCATAGGTCATGTGACTCAAAAAATGCATCAAAAACGCAACACAGGTGCATTTTTTTTTATACATTTTCAATGCATCTCAATGGGGAGGTGCGTTTTTGGTGCGGTTTGCCAAATGTGCACCAAAAATGTAGCAAGCAGAGTTAACACTGCTTAAAAAAAAAAAATGCTGATAATGACTGACAATAAATTCATATTCATTTAAATTCATGATATTAAATTAAAAAGTCAAATACAATACAATTATTTGTGTGTATATATATATATATATATATATATATATATATATATATATATATATATATATATACACACACACACACATACATACATATATACATACACACACACACAATTTTTATTAAAAATAAAACCCCCTTAAATTTCGGTTTCGGCACCCAAATGTTCATTTCGGTGCACCACTAGCTATTAAAGTGGACCTTCAGTCATTTTTTTTCATCTTTCCATCTATTAAATCTTCTTCTTTTGTTGTTTTAACTTTGGATAGTAAAACATTTTTTTTCTGCCAGTAAATACCTTATACAGCCCACTTCCTGTTTCTTGTCTGGTCATTAACCTAGGCCTATGATATCATGCACAGCTCTCTCTCTCGTGAGAGTTTGCCAGGAAGGAAGGGGGGGGGTGTCATAAGAGGGCCAATGAGAGCTGCAGAGCTGAAGTTGTGTCTGTGTAAATCCAGGAAGTGAACAGGCAGCAGCTTCAGCTGCCCACAGTTAAAATGGTTGCAGCCGGACTCAGTGGAGGGAGATTTCTGCAGCATATTTTGCAAGTACAGAATCACAGTATATATAAAATAATATGCAAAGTGGTTGGAGGGAAACTTCAGAATGGCAAAGATGTTTTTATTACAAATTATGTGAGCAGACTGCAGTTCCTCTTTAAGGTGTGAACAAGACATACAGAAAACCATGGTTTCCTGTGTGCCTTGGCGCTCAGTTGTGCAGGTTATCGCAGCTCAATGGATATGGTGAGAACAAACCAAAAGGCATTTTCAGATTAAAAATGGTTGTAAATCCCTCCATATACCAAGTGAAGTGACTGGCCTCAGATGATACACAGACATGAAACAAATCCTCCTACATACGTTGTACCTATTTATCTTCAGTATTCTCTTCTCTACACCTGTTCAAAGTTCAGAATTTTTAAAGCTTGTCTGAGCTGTCAGAAAACAGGGGGCGGAGAGCGGAAGATGCACTCTGCTGAGCTAAGTGAGGAGAGCTCTGAGAGATGATAGGAGGGAAGGGACACACCCCCCTTCACACAACTGAGGATGTCATTCTGCTGGAGATCCTTCTCCTGTCACCTTTCTTCTCTTGGTGTCAGGAAGATTTCTCAGAAGTGATTCATGCAGATAGCAGAGGAATGAAGCAGCAGACAGAAATGACGCTTAGTGCTCTGGAGCGAGACAAGTACACACTATAGAAGTATATGACTTGTTCATATTTCATGTCTGAGGTTTTCAACCACAAAAAAAAAAAAAAAAAAAAAAAAAAAAAAAAAAGGGGGGAAGGAGACTGTTCTACAACAACATGTTCAGATGATGTTTGTGAAGTAAACATTTATAGAAGAAGATGATGATCAGGAGGAAATAAATGATCTTCTCTATTCCAGTGAATGGAGTCCATCACACAGAACCAATCATTTGGTGGTGAATAGCAGTGTCAGGCATACGATCGTAGTATTACTAAACAAAAAAACAAAAACAAAAAAAAAAAAACCCAGTGTAAAGCGACATGCTGGCATTGCTAGGGAAGTGTGATGTTTGGAGGATGTGGACTAGGAGTAGATGGCAGCGGTGAGGTTGGATCTGCGGAGGGGGAACAATGGGGCACTATGTACCCGGCCAGCACAGCTGTGAACAGCTGGATCTGATTCAGACTGGCAGGACGGGGGTTAAACCACACGGCTCCACTTCCAATGTCAACACCGAGCTCTGATGGATCCTATACACAGACACGGCATGACTAAAGGAGTAGTACTTCATGTATACAAAGCCGGCACACTCCATAGCAATAATTAGACCACATTGGTTACCGCCAAAGGAGCTTGCAATCTAATGTCCTGGCCAACGATCACCCAAACTGGGTGGGAGGCAACGGACCCATCTGTAGGTTTTAGCAGAGCGGGAGAAACCTGGAACAGAGACAGAGAGAGGACAACCCACTTCAGACAGAAACTGAACCCAGGAGCCGGTGCTGTAAAGGGCCACAGTGCTGGGGGGGGGGGGGGGGGGGGGGCCCGAGCCATGATTTTACTGCCCCTCAACCAACCTGCTTTAATCTGCAACAGCGGCTGGACAGGGCTGTACACATGGTGCCCGCACACTAAACAATTCATTTTTGCATGCAGGCGGCTGTCAGTTTTCACTTGCAGTGAGCTGCAGTATGAAGTGTGTTTCGGTGCATCCTTCGGGTTGCTTCTTTTCTAAACTTTACTTGAAGTGTCACAAAAAGAACACTTCATTCATGACTCTGCGAAGCAGCATTGTGTGGGTGACATGCAGTAATGTACAGGTCTGCTACACGGAGGTGTGATTGGAGATATGTGAGCTAAAGGACGGTACAAAGGAGGAAGAGAACCGCCAATATAGTGATGGGGGGGTGTTCTCATCAGAATGTCAGCTCAGTGGGCTAACTGGGGGGTTCCTATGACTAATGTCAGGGATCAGCGGGACTCGGCCCACACATGGTTATACAATGGGGCTCAGTGAGATCTGCTGGGTCCTATAGACACATGGGGTATACAATGGAGTTCTGTATAGATGAGGTCTCCAAACTTTCCAGTATGAGAGCCACATTGTATAGTTTACTGATATTCCTGGGCAAAAAAAGAATCTGTTTTTATAAATTTATGAATCGGTTTTACTGGGAGTCTATTTTTTTTTTTTTTTTTGGATTAACATAAAATGATTAGGAGCAACAGAGAAAGGGAATCTGTAAACAAACGAAGGACATTGCAAAGAAACCTGAGTCCCCCCTTACATCAGAGTCCCCATCAAGGTCCCCCCCCCTTACATCAGAGTCCCCATCAAGGTCCCCCCCCCTTACATCAGAGTCCCCATCAAGGTCCCCCCCCCTTACATCAGAGTCCCCATCAAGGTCCCCCCCCCTTACATCAGAGTCCCCATCAAGGTCCCCCCCCCCTTACATCAGAGTCCCCATCAAGGTCCCCCCCCCCCTTACATCAGAGTCCCCATCAAGGTCCCCCCCCCCCCCTTACATCAGAGTCCCCATCAAGGTCCCCCCCCCTTACATCAGAGTCCCCATCAAGGTCCCCCCCCTTACATCAGAGTCCCCATCAAGGTCCCCCCCCCTTACATCAGAGTCCCCATCAAGGTCCCCCCCCTTACATCAGAGTCCCCATCAAGGTCCCCCCCCTTACATCAGAGTCCCCATCAAGGTCCCCCCCCTTACATCAGAGTCCCCATCAAGGTCCCCCCTCCTTATAGATCAGAGTCCCCATCAAGGTCCCCCCTCCTTATAGATCAGAGTCCCCATCAAGGTCCCCCCCCCCTATACATCAGAGTCCCCATCAAGGCCCCCCCCCCTATACATCAGAGTCCCCATCAAGGTCCCCCCCCCTATACATCAGAGTCCCCATCAAGGCCCCCCCCCTATACATCAGAGTCCCCATCAAGGTCCCCCCCCTATACATCAGAGTCCCCATCAAGGTCCCCCCCCTATACATCAGAGTCCCCATCAAGGTCCCCCCTTACATCAGAGTCCCCATGAGGGTCCCCCCTTACATCAGAGTCCCCAAAGTACCCCCACTTACACCAGAGTCCACATCAAGGCCCCCCCCTTACATCAGAGTCCCCATCAAAGTACCCCCTTACACCAGTGCCACCATCAAAGACCCCATCAAAATCCCAACTTACATCAGAGTCCCTGTCAAAGCCTCTCTTATATTTGAGGAGTGGGTAAAATCTTGCCATAGTTTGGAGACCCTCCCACGGAGCCATAGTGTTCTCCCAGTGGGGGTCGGGGGAAGATATCCACAGCAGGACAACACAGTGCTTATTGCTAGTGTCTATAATAGGATGCTGGCAATAATCGCATGTAAAATCTAACAGGCTGGTTGTACCCAAGTTAATCGGTTGATCAACTTGGGAACAATCAGCCTGCCCACACATGGTTGGAATCTCGCCCGCTCCTCGCTGAACCAGCTGAGATTTGAACCGTCTATGGCCGGCTTTAGGCCCCATCAACTCCAAAGCAATTTAAAGCCCATGAACACAAGACTTCTATTGTATGCTATAGGAGCCCCTTCATATCAGGGCGATGTGCTGCCTGTCACACCAAAGCAGTACAGGAACCTTTTTGGGGCAGTAAAGCTTGTTTTTGGCCCCATGGGAGCACCTGAAAAACACAAATAACTTGCGTTTTTTTCACACCCAACTGTCACCCACTTTTAACTGGCCCAAAACAAAACACAGTGTACCCGAGATTTTGGCGTGCTTTCAGAAAACACGCCAAAACCGCAGGACATAAGAAGTCTATGGCAAAGTGCAGCAAACTGTCAGGTACAAAGCTTAGCGGCTCAGTGTGAACCCGCCCTATGGGGCCAAAAATCGCACCCCCCTCCCAAGTCACATGGAATTGTGCTCCATAGGTGTGAATGGGTCCTGTAGACAATGACGGGATTCCACTTGTCACCTGTCATCGCATGGTATGGCCGCAGCTATCTGCACACATCTGTCCGTTCTAGACGCAGGACACTGCAGATCCTCGCTGCTGGAAATCGCAGGGTGTGTAATCACTCCCATCTGAATGTATGAAGAATTCTATTCTACTTAAAGGGCCCTTTACACCTGAGCGCTGTCACAGAACCCTCTAAAAAAAAGTATGCCAGACCTTCTGGGGCAGTTTTCGGGCCCCGTAGACATTACTGGACTGTTTAGGGCCCAGGGGTCTCAAACTGGCACAGAACTACAAGTCCCATCATGCCTCTGTCTGTGGGAGTCATGCTTGTAGCTGTCAGCCTTGCTTGTAGTTCTGCAACAGCTGGAGGTCCGCCAGTTTGGGACCCCTGGACTTTAGACGCTTTTTTTTTCAGACGCTCCTTTTTAAAAGTCTATGGAGCCAAAGTGCGTAACTCTGTTCCTGCGCCACAGCTTGGGTGAAAAATCCACACGAAAAAAAAAAAAAAAAAAAAGGGAAGGAAGAAAACCCCTTCTTCTTCGCCTCCATTCACCTCTGAGCGTTCTTGCAACACACAAAAATTGCGCATCGCTCGCGGTGCCATTAAATTGTTAGCGGCGTCCCATATATGGCTCACAGATACACATTTCCACATACAGTAAAACAAAAACACACGGGCACTTATTTGGTCATGTATGTGAAATCACATCATGTGAAAACGCAGAAACAAAACGCGTTGGCGTGACGCGGAGGGCGTGAACGGGGGGGGCCTAAATCACCTCACTATGCTCACATTCCAGGGTGTATTGGGACTCTGGGGCCCACAATGCACCATCAGGGGCCCCCACAAGCTGTACAGAAAAGAACGTTGGATTGATGTGAATGAGCCCCACAGACAATCATTGGGGGTCATGTGATAGACTGCACTGGTATGATTGGGGGGGACTCTATATATGGGCAGCACAGGGTTAAAACCTGGGGCTCAGTCTAGCCAATCAGGTAGGCTGTATAGAGCAGGCAGCAGAGGGTTAAACACTGGGATCCCGATTAGCCAATCAGCGTGTCTCTTCTCTCCCCCGCAGGCAGCCCGGGGTTAACACTGAGCTCCTTACTAAAGCCTGCGCACGGGCAGCACAGGGTTAAAGCCCCGGGTTCCCCATTAGCCAATCAGCGGCGTGCTCTCCCGGCAGGCAGCGCAGGGGGTAACAATGGGCTCCTGTGTACACCGCCAGCACAATAGGCTGCTGTCCGCACACAGCGGAGACAATGGAAGGGGGGAGGAGAGCTGAGGGGCGCGCACAGAGGACGAGGCCCCGGGCCCCCCGCCGCCGCACACCTACCTCCCAGCCGTAGTCCGCGGGCTCCGCTCGGTATCGGATGCTGCCAGCGATACACACTCACCCCGCAAGACACTTCCCTGCTGCGCCGGGGCCCGCCCATCTGCCCACTCGCCGCCAATGGGCGAGCGGCACGATGGGAGCCAATCAGCGAAGAGATGGTTTCTTGCAGGAGGCGCTGCGGCGGATAGGAGAAGGGCTGTGATTGGCTGTAGCAGGCCCGTTAGATGTAGAGCGGAGAAGGAGGGGGCGGTCGGTGTCATTGTTGGTGATGATAGTGAGAGGGGTGATGACAGGCCGAGCTGGGGTCACTTCACTCCAATACAGGGGATGGGGACAGTCATTGTCCGCAGATACACGAATAAAACAAATCCATACACGGGAGGAGAGTGAGCAGGATACAGCTGTCCATAGACCATACAATCTACACATCTATATCATAGGAGGACCTACACTCAGTGTGTATAGAAAACAATCACCCCCCTTTATAATAATCACCTTTTGTTGCTTTGCAGCCTGAAATGAAGACAGACACGTTTTTTTTTAATTCAGCTGCATTTACTCAGTGCAACCAGGGCCGGAGCTACCAATAGGCAAACTAGGCAGCCGTCTAGGGCTCACTGCTGTCTAGGGGGGCGCCCGGCCACTGGTGTTCCTACTCTCTTCTCTCTGCAGCAGACAACTAAGTCTCAGCATCAGCAGGCAGCCACCGCTCCGTTCACACATAGTGTCAGAGGGGCAGTATCAGCAGAGGACTGTGTCTGTGTCCTGAATCCTGAATGAATGGAAGCAAGCAAACACTTATTGATGGGCACTGGTGAGGCTGCATTTAATGGGCACTGGTGAGGCTGCATTGATGGGCACTGGTGAGGCTGCATTTGATGGGCACTGGTGAGGCTGCATTGATGGACACTGGTGGGCTGCATTGATGGGCACTGGTGAGGCTGCATTGACGGACACTGGTGAGGCTGCATTGATGGGCACTGGTGAGGCTGCATTGATGGGCACTGGTGAGGCTGCATTGATGGGCACTGGTGAGGCTGCATTGATGGACACTGGTGGGCTGCATTGATGGGCACTGGTGAGGCTGCATTTGATGGGCACTGGTGGGCTGCATTGATGGACACTGGTGAGGCTGCATTGATGGACACTGGTAGGCTGCATTGATGGACACTGGTGAGGCTGCATTGATGGACACTGGTAGGCTGCATTGATGGACACTGGTGAGGCTGCATTGATGGACACTGGTGAGGCTGCATTTAATGGGCACTGGTAGGCTGCATTTGATGGGCACTGGTGAGGCTGCATTTAATGGGCACTGGTGAGGCTGCATTGATGGGCACTGGTGAGGCTGCATTGATGGGCACTGGTGAGGCTGCATTTGATGGGCACTGGTGGGCTGCATTGATGGACACTGGTGAGGCTGCATTGATGGACACTGGTGAGGCTGCATTGATGGACACTGGTAGGCTGCATTTAATGGGCACTGGTAGGCTACATTGATGGGCACTGGTGAGGCTGCATTGATGGACACTGGTAGGCTGCATTGCTGGACACTGGTAGGCTGCATTTAATTTGCACTGGTAGGCTGCATTGATGGACACTGGTAGGCTGCATTTGATGGACACTGGTGGGCTGCATTGATGGACACTGGTGAGGCTGCATTGATGGGCACTGGTGAGGCTGCATTTGATGGGCACTGGTGGGCTGCATTGATGGACACTGGTGAGGCTGCATTGATGGACACTGGTGAGGCTGCATTTAATGGGCACTGGTGAGGCTGCATTTGATGGGCACTGGTGAGGCTGCATTGATGGACACTGGTGAGGCTGCATTTAATGGGCACTGGTAGGCTGCATTTAATGGGCACTGGTAGGCTGCATTGATGGACACTGGTGAGGCTGCATTGATGGACACTGGTGAGGCTGCATTGATGGACACTGGTAGGCTGCATTGATGGGCACTGGTAGGCTGCATTGATGGGCACTGGTGAGGCTGCATTTGATGGGCACTGGTGAGGCTGCATTTGATGGGCGCTTCATTAAAAAGGTGGGGTATACATGGGCAGGGCAAAGGGGGTGGAGTCAAGGGGGGGGCAAAATTAGGTTTCTTTGGGTGTCAAAAATCCTTGCACCGGCCCTGAGTGCATCTTATAACATCCAAGTGAAAGATATAACACCAACATGTCAGAAAAATACAGCCGTATAAAACAAAAACTGTGTTGTGTCTGTCTTCATTTCAGTTTGCAAAGCAACAAAATGTGATTATTTTAAAGGAGGTGACTCTTTTCTACAATAAGCATCAGGCAGGAACTTATATGGTGCCTTGAAAAAGTATTCATACCCCTTGAAATTTTCCACATTTTGTCATGTTACAACCAAAAATGTAAATGTATTTTATTGGGATTTTATGTGATAGACCAACACAAAGTGGCACATAATTGTGAAGTGGAAGGAAAATGATAAATGGTTTCCAATTTTTTTTACAGATAAATACAGTATGTGAAAAATGTGGCGTGCATTTGTATTCAGCCCCCCTGAGTAAACATTATCATTATTATTATTATTTACGATTTATATCGCGCCAACAATGTAGAAGGGGGACAGCACAATTACAGTACAATACAGAAGGGACAGGAGGGCCCGGCTCGTAGAGCTTACATTGTAAAGGGAGGGGGTGGCTATTGGGGCTACAGCCCCAAATCTGGCGCCCATAGCCCCGAGTCTCGTGCTGCAGGGTCCCTGCCCAACCAGAGGGTTGCGGCTGACTGGCTGCATGAGAGAGGTGGGGGAGAGTAAAGAAGCGAGTGGGCGGACGAGCAGAGATGACATTTCTCTCCGCCTGCTCCACATCAGCGCTCTTCACAGCCGGGCCTCTTCAATTTGGGTGCAGTGTGAATGCACATTTGGTGGCACTGGCTGGCATGGCAAGTGACAATCCACATCAGTTGGCAAGTGACAACCCACATCTGGTGGCCGGTGACGTGGCAAGTGACAATCTGCAAATGGTGGCAGGTGAAAGTGGCAAGTGACAATCCACATCTAGTGGCAGGTGAAGGTGGCAAGTAACACGCTGCATCTGGTGACAGGAGATGTGTCAAGTGACACGCCCAGGGCTCCCACTGATTTTGCAGTGTGGCGAGTTGAACCTATTCATTATATATTAGAATGTAACAATAGAAATAATGCACTTCAATCACCCTGACATCATATCAACCCCATGGTGCCATGATGATTGAAGCGCCAACACCAGCCATCGCCCGTGAAAAATTGCTTACCCCCCCGGCATGCAAAAAAGGTTGGTGACTGCTGCTATAGGCTCTAGCCCCAGATCTTTTGCAGACTTAGCAACGCCCCTGGGTGGTGGTACAAAAGGAAATTGATGCAGGGAATGATTTAATAGGGGGTGGCTCGGGGACAGTTGTTAGGTGGGTGTGGGATATGTTTCCCTGAATAAATGAGTTTTCAGGGATCTGCTAAAGGTGGAGAGGTTAGGGGCTGATCGGACATACTGGGGCAGGGAGTTCCAGAGGATGGGAGAGGCTCTGGAGAAGTCCTGAAGGCGAGCATGGGAGGAGGTAACAAGGGAGCTAGAGAGCAGGAGGTCCTGGGAGGAGCGGAGGGGACGATTTGGGCGATATCTGCAGATGAGGTTGGTGATGTAGATGGGGGCGATGTTGTGGACGGCCTTGTATGTTATGGTTAGTATTTTGAATTTTATACGGTGGGGTAGGGGAAGCCAGTGAAGGGATTGGCAGAGAGGGGCAGCAGTCACGGATCGGTCAGTGAGGTGTATTAGTCTAGCAGCATTCATAATAGACTGAAGGGGGGATAGGCTGTGTAAGGGTAGGCCATTAAGGAGAGAGTTGCAGGAGTCGAGGTGGGAAATAATCAAGGAGTGAATAAGTTGCTTTGTGATGTCATTAGTCAGGAAGGGTCGAATTCTGGAGATGTTGCGGAGGTTAAGGCGGCAGGATTTAGCCAGAGATTGGATGTGGGGGTGAAGGAGAGGTCAGAGTCAAGGATTACACCCAGGACCCTGGCATGTGTGGAGGGACCAATGGTTGTGTTGTTGATCTTAATGGAAAAGTCATGGGGGGGGAGGCGGGAAGGAGGAAATATAACAAGCTCAGTTTTAGAAAGATTGAGTTTGAGAAAGTGGTGTGACATCCATACTGAGATGTCATTCAGTAAGTTTGTGATCCGTGAGGAGATCGAGGGGTGAGTTGAGGAGTGGAGAGATAGATCTGGGTGTCATCAGCGTAGAGGTGGTATTGGAAGCCATGGGAGGTTATCAACTGGCCCAGGGAAGAGGTATAGAGCGAGAATAGGAGGGGCCCTACAATACTTTGTAGAACCACCGTTCACTGCAATTACAGCTGCAAGTCTTTTTGGGGATGTCTCTACCAGCTTTGCACATCTAGAGAGTGATATTTTTGCCGATTCTTCTTTGCAAAATAGCTCAAGCTCTGTCAGATTGGATGGAGAGCGTCTGTGAACAGCAATTTTCAAGTCTTGCCACAGATTCTCAATTGGATTTAGGTCTGAACTTTGACTGGGCCATTCTAACACATGAATATGGGACCTAAACCATTCTAATGTAGCTCTGGCTGTATGTTTAGGGTCGTTGTCCTGCTGGAAGGTGAACCTCCGCCCCAATCTCAAGTCTTTTGCAGACTCTAATGCCCTGTACACACGATCGGACATTGATCAGACATTCCGACAACAAAATCCATGGATTTTTTCCGACGGATGTTGGCTCAAACTTGTCTTGCATACACACGGTCGCACAAAGTTGTCGGTAAATCCAATCGTTCTGAACGCGGTGACGTAAAACACGTACGTCGGGACTATAAACGGGGCAGTAGCCAATAGCTTTCGTCTCTTTATTTATTCTGAGCATGTGTGGCACTTTGTGCATCGGATTTGTGTACACACGATCGCAATTTAATTGATCGGATTTTGTTGTCAGAAAATTTTATATCCTGCTCTCAAACTTTGTGTGTTGGAAATTCCGTCAGAAATAGTCCGATGGAGCCCACACACTTATTTATTTATTTATTTCAGGTACTTATATAGCGCCGTCAATTTACGCAGCACTTTACATATACATTGTACATTCACATCAGTCCCTACCCTCAAGGGGCTTACAATCTAAGGTCCCTAACTCACATTCATACATACTAGGGACAATTTAGACAGGATCCAATTAACCTACCAGCATGTCTTTGGAGTGTGGGAGGAAACCGGAGTACCCGGAGGAAACCCACGCAGGCACAGGGAGAACATGCAAACTCCAAGCAGGTAGTGTCGTGGTTGGGATTCGAACCAGTGACCAGTGACCCTTCTTACTGCTAGGCGAGAGTGCTACCACTGCACCACTGTGCCGCCCACGATCGGAATTTCCGACAACACAATCCGATCGCACTTTTTCCCTCAGAAAATCCGACCGTATGTACAGGGCATTACAGGTTTTCTTCTAAGATTACCCTGTATTTGGCTCCATCCATCTTCCCATCAACTCTGACCAGCTTCCCTGTCCCTGCTGAAGAAAATCATCCTCACAACATGATGCTGCCACCGCCATGTTTCACGGTGGGGATGGTGAGTTCAGGGTGATGTGCAGTGTTAGTTTTCTGCCACACATAGCATTTTGCTTTTAGGCCAAAAAGCTCAATTTTGGTCTCATCTGACCAGAGCACCTTCTTCCACATGTTTGCTGTGTCCCCCACATGGCTTCTCACAAACTGCAAACGGGACTTCTTATGGTTTTCTTTCAACAATGTCTTTCTTCTTCCAACTCTTCCATAAAAGCCAGATTTGTGGAGAGCACGACTAATAGTTGTCCTGTGGACAGATTCTCCCACCTGAGCTGTGGATCTCTGCAGCTCCTCCAGAGTTACCATGGGCCTCTTGGCTGCTTCTCTGATTAATGCTCTCCTTGCCCGGCCTGTCAGTTTAGGTGGACGGCCATGTCTTGGTAGGTTTGCAGTTGTGCCATACTCTTTCTATTTTCGGATGATGGATTGAACAGTGCTCTGTGAGATGCTCAAAGCTTGGGACATTTTTTTATAACCTAACCCTGCTTTAAACTTCTCCACAACTTTATCCCTGATCTCTCTGGTGTGTTCCTTGACCTTCATGATGCTGTTTGTTCACTAAGGTTCTCTAACAAACCTCTGAGGGCTTCACAGAACAGCTGTTTTTATACTGAGATTAAATTACACACAGGTGGACTCTATTTACTAATTAGGTGACTTCAGAAGGCAATTGGTTCCACTGGATTTTAGTTAGGTGTATCAGAATAAGGGGGGCTGAATACAAATGCACGCCACATTTTTTAGATATTTATTTGTAAAACAAATTGAAAACCATTTATCATTTTCCTTCCACTTCACAATTATGTGCCACTTTGTGTTGGTCTATCACGTAAAATCCCAATAAAATACATTTACGTTTGTGGTTGAAATAAAATGTGGAAAATCTCAATGGTTATGAATACTTTTTAAGGCACTATACCTGATGGTAGATCTACAGGAAATTGTACAATCAGATTGTAAAGAGTATGGTCAGCCTTTATGGTGGACACACACAACAAATAATCAATTTCTGATTGATCTCTCCTCCTGATATGAATAATTGATCGTTGGAAGATAAGATCACCAGGTATTGATTGTCTCTCAGCTTCCATCGCATATAATGATCAATTGCAGTACGATCTGATTCTTGACCGAAGCATGTCGGTGATGCAAATTCAACGGATCATTTTCCCGTCCTGACCGATTAACTCAGTTTAATAGAATCCATTCTAAATTGAGTGTTCATCGATTGGAGGGGAAGCTATGGAGATTCAATTGATTGCCGATTCCATTGTTTTGATAAAGTCACACATCAATTTATAATATAATAAATTAAATGTCCATTATAAAGGTGATTAAATAGTGACATGTGGTCTGCCTTAGATCATCACTTCTGGGGGTGGATTCACCAGATAACCGTTATCTGTCCGATTCCAAAAAAACAGCTTCTATTTCTTAAAGGAGAACACCTCTGGATGTGCTGTAGCAGAAGAATGGAAAGTGGTGATAAGGGAAATTGGGAACATTCTGGTGAAATGTAATTCGGTAATGAAGTTAATAGGAAAGCAAAATGTAGAAAACAAAGAAAAACAAAACAGAGGATTTTAAAGGTTGTCAACTGTAATCCCAGATGGAAAAAGATGAGTACTCCAAATATGATTTAAAAAGTACACAAATTTTATTTCACAATATCAGTAAAATCTAAAAACATAACAGTATGTGTAAAACATTCCCTCAAAGGCTGATAGTTGGTAGTGTGTATACATTGAGACCTGACTACAATCCACTTCAATTGAGGTAGTAGAATAAATAGGTGAAGGTCTTCCATATGCAGGGCCAGATGCAGGAATCAATATAATAGGGTCACCTATAGTGATCACTATGTGTTTCGCCAAAGGCTTCCTCAGGGGGTCCCATTGCTGCTGGGAAATTTATTATAATTAGTATTTAAATTCATATAAGCATAGCTACACATGAAAATATACATCGCTTATATATTAGTTATATGACATAGATCAAAATATTTCATTACAAAAAGATAAACTTGAGTACTCACAAATTTATACCATGCCAAGGTCCAAACCCAAGAGTGTTTGGTCCAAAAAAAGATGGAGATTAGAAAGCCTTTGGCGAAACACGCAGTGATCACTATTGGTGACCCTAAATTGATTTCTGCATCTGACTCTGAATATGGAAGACCTTCTCCTATTTACTCTACTACCTCAACTGAAGTGGATTGGGCCATGTAGACAGGTCTCAATTTATACACACTAAAAACTATCATCCTTTTGAGGGAATGTTTTACACATACTGTTGATATGTTTTTAGATTTTACTGATATTGTGAAATAAAATTTTGTATACTTTTTTAATCACATTTTGAGTACTCATTTTTGGATGCGACTTTGGCTTAGACCAGTGATAATGGACAAATGTTGCACAACTGTCGAATTTATATCAGGTGCCACTTTCATGCGACTTTTGAGGGTTTACATTGCAGTCTATGGCACTCAAGTTGCATAAAAGTCAGATCAAAGTAGTGCCTAAACTACTTTGAAGTTGCTGCGACTTTAAGTCACACATATACAGTATCTCACAAAAGTGAGTACACCCCTCACATTTTTGTAAATATTTTATTATAACTTTTCATGTGAGAACACTGAAGAAATGACACTTTGCTACAATGTAAAGTAGTGAGTGTACAGCTTGTATAACAGTGTAAATTTGCTGTACCCTCAAAATAACTCAACACACAGCCATTAATGTCTAAACCGCTGGCAACAAAAGTGAGTACACCCCTAAGTGAAAATGTCCAAATTGGGTCCAATTAGCATTTTCCCTCCCCGATGTCATGTGACTCATTAGTGTTACAAGGTCTCAGGTGTGAATGGGGAGCAGGTGTGTTAAATTTGGTGTTATCGCTCTCAATCTCTCATATTGATCACTGGAAGTTTAACATGGCATCTCATGGCAAAGGACTCTCTGAGGATCAAAAAAAGAATTGTTGATCTACATGAAGATGGCCTAGGCTATAAGAAGATTGCCCTGAAACTGCAGCACGTTGGCCAAGACCATACAGAGGTTTAACAGGACAGGTTACACTCAGAACAGGCCTTGCCATGGTTGACCAAAGGAGTTGAGTGCACGTGCTCAGCGTCATATCCAGAGGTTGTCTTTGGGAAATAGACGTATGAGTGCTGCCAGCATTGCTGCAGAGGTTGAAGGGGTGGGGGATCAGCCTGTCAGTGCTCAGACCATACATTGCACACTGCATCAAATTGGTCTGCATGGCTGTCGTCCCAGAAGGAAGCCTCTTCTAAAGATGATGCACAAGAAAGCCCGCAAACAGTTTGCTGTAGATAAGCAGACTAAGGACATGGATTACTGGAACCATGTCCTGTGGTCTGATGAGACCAAGATAAACTTATTTGGTTCAGATGGTGTTAAGTGTGTGTGACGGCAACCAGGTGAGGAGTACAAAGACAAGTGTGTCTTGCCTACAGTCAAGCATGGTGGTGGGAGTGTCATGGTCTGGGGCTGCATGAGTGCTGCTGGAACTGGGGAGCTACAGTTCATTGAGGGAACCATGAATGCCAACATGTACTGTGACATACTGAAGCAGAGCATGATCTCCTCCCTTCAGTGACTGGGCCGCAGGGCAGTATTCCAACATAATAACAACCCCAAACACACCTTCAAGACGACCACTGCCTTGCTAAAGAAGCTGAGGGTAAAGGTGATAGACTGGTCAACATGTCTCCAGACCTATTGAGCATCTGTGAGGCATCCTCAAATGGAAGGTGGAGGAACGCAACGTCTCTAACATCCGCCAGCTCCGTGATGTTGTCATGGAGGAGTGGAAGAGGACTGCAGTGGCAACCTGTGAAGCTCTGGTGAACTCCATGCCCAAGAGGGTTAGGCCCCTTTCACACTGGGGCAGGGGCGGCGTCGGCGGTAAAGCATCGCTATTGTAAGCAGTGCCTTACCGTCAGTATTCGGCCGCTGACGGCCGAGAAAGAGTTAAAAACCACCGCAAAGCGGCGGTATAGCCACGCTGTCCCATTGATTTCAATGGGAAGGAACGGTGCATACTCCGCTTCTTTTCCCTCGGGGCTTTCACACTGGAGAGACAGCAGCGGCTGTTTCGGGTCGGTATGCAGGCGCTATTATTAGCGCAGTAGCGTCTGCAAACCGCCCCAGTGTGAAAGGGCCCTTAAGGCAGTGCTGGAAAATAATGGTGGCCACACAAAATAGTGACACTTTGTGCCCAATTTGGACATTTTCACTTAGGGGTGTACTCACTTTTGTTGCCAGCGGTTTAGACATTAATGGCTGTGTGTTGAGTTATTTTGAGGGGACAGCAAATTTACACTGTTATACAAGCTGTACACTCACTACTTTACATTGTAGCAAAGTGTCATTTCTTCAGTGTTGTCACATGAAAATATATAATAAAATATTTACAAAAATGTGAGGGGTGTACTCACTTTTGTGAGATACTGTATGAATGGTTATCATTGGAAAACATAGGGTAACACTTGTCATGCGACTTTGATGTCCTAAGTTGCATGACAAGTCGCACAAGTGTGAATGGAGCTTAATGGTTGCAAGTAGAAATTGAATAGGTTAATAAAGTCATGAAAATTCTCATACAACAGAAAAAAAATTGGAAGTGATGTCATGTGTAATGTATTTGTATTGTATTTTCGGACGACAACTGTACTGACTAAACTAAAATCGTACGATCTGGTATCATATGAGGACAATTTTCATGCTTGTCCGATCTAATAATATTGGATGAATTGTCCTGATCGGCTCTCGAAAGCTCTGTACTAAGGATCCGATTATCATGCGATCACATCGAAAGCGGTATTTTTGTCCAATTTTCGGATCATGTGTACGGGCCATAAGTCTTTCTTTTCTTTTCTTTTCACCTGGTGATCCAGCCAGCAAGTTTGTTGTTTTTCAACAGACCAAGCTGTCCTCAGATGTAGCAGTTTGTTTGTTTTATTATAAAGTGTGATCCGGGGTTCGGCTTCAATTTGTTATTGAATCTAAATCTGCTAGTACATCTAACACTCCCCTCCCCCTAGACTGACAATGCTACTGTCTAAAGGTGTCTCTGTTGCCCTTTTATCCAGAGTGGGGGCACTCTAAAGCCAGCCATAGACAGTTTGAATTTCAGCTGATTCAACAGGAACCAGCTGAGATTTGAACCACGTCTGGGGTAGGCTGAATGTACCCAAGTTGATCGATCGATTAACTCGGATACAACCAGCCTGCCAGAATTTACATGTGATTATTGCAAGCAGTTGTCATAGCTGCTAACAATAATTACTGTGTTCTCCCGGAGTGGATGGCGCCCCCCTGGTGGGGATGAACACAACATTCTTGTTAAATTTGCCATGGCTGTGATACAACCCCTGGCAAAAATGATGGAATCACCAGTCCCTGAGGATGCTCCTTCAGTTGTTTATTGTTGTAGAAAAAAAGCAGATCACAGACATGGCCAAAAACTAAAGGCATTTCAAATGGCAACTTCCTGGCTTTAAGAAACACTAAAAGAAATCAAGAAAAATAATTGTGGTGGCCAGTAACAGTTAGATTTATAGAACAAGCACAGGGAATAAATTATGGAATCACTCAACTCTGAGGAAAAAATTATGGAATCATGGAAAACAAACAAACAAACAAAATAACACTCCAACACATCATTAGTACTTTGTTGCACCACCTCTGGCTTTTATAACTGCTTGCAGTCTCTGAGGCATTGACTTAATGAGTGATAAACAGAACTCTTCATCAATCTGGCTCCAGCCTTCTCTGATTGCTGTTGCCAAATCATCTTTGCAGGTTGGAGCCTTGTCATGGACCATTTTCTTTAACTTCCACCACAGATTTTCAATTGGATTGAGATCCGGACTGTTTGCAGGCCATGACATTGACCTTATGTGTCTTTCTTCAAGGAATTTTTTCACAGTTTTTGCTCTATGGCAAGATGCATTATCATCTTGATAAATGATTTCATCATCCCCAAACATCCTTTCAATAGATGGGATAAGAAAAGTGTCCAAAATTTCAATGTAAACCTGTGCATTTATTGAAGATTTAATGACAGCCATCTCCCCAGTGCCTTTACCTGACATGCAGCCCCATATCATAATTGACTGTGGACATTTGCATGTTTTCTTCAGACAGTCGTCTGCATAAATCTCATTGGAACGGCACCAAAGAAAAGTTCCAGCATCATCACCTTGTCCAATGCAGATTGGAGATTCATCACTGAATATGACTTTCATCCAATCATCCACAGTCCACGATTGCCTTTCCTTAGCCCATTGTAACCTTTTTTTTTTGTGTTTAGGTGTTAGAGATTTCCTTTAGGCGGTTTCTTACAGTTCGGTCACAGATGTTGACTCCAGTTTCCTCCCATTTGTTCCTCATTTGTTTTGTTGTACATTTTCTGTTTTCAAGGCATATTGCTTTAAGTTTTCTGTCTTGACGCTTTGATGTCTTCCTTGGTCTACCAGTATGCTTGCCTTTAACCACCTTCCCATGTTGTTTGTATTTGGTCCATGTTTTAGACACAGCCGACTGTGAACAACCAACATCTTGTGCAACACTGTGTGATGATTTACCCTCTTTACCTACATACTAACAAGCAGATTTAATCTGATGCAGGTGTTATGCCCTGTACACACGGTCGGACATTGATCGGACATTCCGACAACAAAATCCATGGATTTTTTCCGACGGATGTTGGCTCAAACTTGTCTTGCATACACACGGTCACACAAAGTTGTCGGAAAATCCGATTGTTCTAAACGCGGTGACGTAAAACACGTACGTCGGGACTATAAACGGGGCAGTGGCCAATAGCTTTCATCTCTTTATTCTGAGCATGCGTGGCACTTTGTCCATCGGATTTGTGTACACACAATCGGAATTTCCGACAACAGATTTTGTTGTCGGAAAATTTTATATCCTGCTCTCAAACTTTGTGTGTCGGAAAATCCGATGGAAAATGTGTGATGGAGCCTACACACGGTCGGAATTTCCGACAACAAGGTCCTATCACACATTTTCCGTCGGAAAATCCGACCGCGTGTACGGGGCATTAGTGTTTGTAATGAAAATTTACAGGGTGATTCCATAATTTTTTCCTCAGAATTGAGTGATTCCATAATTTATTCCCTGTGCTTGTTCTATAAATCTAACTGTTACTGGCCACCACAATTATTTTTCTTGATTTCTTTTAGTGTTTCTTAAAGCCAGAAAGTTGCCATTTGAAATGCTTTTTGTTTTTGGCCATGTCTGTGATCTGTTTTTTTTCTACAACAATAAACAACTGAAGGAACATCCTCAAGGACTGGTGATTCCATAATTTTTGCCAGGGGTTGTATAAGTGCCCCCCTCTGGTTGTAATGTAGGGTGGTGCTGTGTTTTAGGCTCTGTTTTCACTACTGCGAGTTGTTGTGCGATTTGACACACGTGAAGTTGCATGACAAGTCAAATTCATGTATTTCAATGGTCCCCAATCTAATTGGTGAGACTCAAGTCGCAGCGACTCCAAAAAAGGTTTTTGCACTACTTTGTTCCATCTTCGGTGTGACTTGTTCTCCATAGAAAGTAATTAGGTCGCATGTACATATATGACACCGCGACTTTGTTGCGACTTCCACGGAAGTCTGCGGAAGCACATGATCTCTGCTCCTCCCAAATACATCAATTCCTATATGGATTTACGTGAGTGTGGAAGACAGCAGGAAGCATGCCTAGGGCTAGAAAGAACAAGCGACAAGTTCATGACAATGAAGATATAATTCAGCTTGTCAGACAACGTCCGGCAATATATGACCTCAGAGATCCATGTTACAAAGATCATATAAAGTAGGAGAGAGCATGGTTGGAAGTGGCCCGCATATATTATGATAACGGTCTGCAAAAAGTAAGTGGTTGATATATGCTGCTTGCACCTATTTAAATGTGCAGCAACCAATGGGTGTGTGTTAATAATGTGCAGTAACCTCTAGCAACCAATGGGTGTGTGGTAATAATGTGCAGTAACCTCTAGCAATCAATGGGTGTGTGGTAATAATGTGCAGTAACCTCTAGCAACCGATGGGTGTGTGGTAACAATGTGCACTCTGTTTTTTTTTGGTGGGGACCGCTTCTCCTGCCGGGAGATCACAATGATTTGGCAGGAGGGAATCTGCTGTCAACACTGTCTGTGTTGATGGTGAAATTGAGCTAGTTTATTTCCTGCAACCTGTGGCTGCAGGAAAGTAAATATGTGTGTGTGTGTGTGTTGGGCCCCAAATAATATTTGCCTATGGTCCAAACAATATTAAAGATGGCCCTGTCGACATCCTTCAAATTCTGCAGGTGTCATGGATAATATAGCTTGTGGTTGTTTTCCCACCATCAACATCAATTATGCAGCCTAGCAAATGAATGACCTATGGGCAGTTAACAAAGAAACATTTTTTGAACTTGGTATTGTCTTTATATTTTGCAGTGCACTCGGTACAAACTCGATGGAGAAGTCTCAAAGACCGTTACAAACGGTACCTTCAAAAATTAAAAGAAGGAAGGAGTGGTTCTGGCTCAAAAAGATTAGTGCCATATGCCCATGCCGGGGATCTTGAAGTTTTAAAACCGGTGTTGGAAATGCGAGAGTAAGTTATCAGCAGGCATATTTCCTGAATATGACATATAAAATTGTAATGCTTACTTTAAAAATGTGTTATTTGTATTTCAGAACCCAAGCAAGCTGGGAAGACAGCACACAGGGTTTGCCACCGGAAGATGAGTCAGAGGAGGCTGCGGAGGAGGAGGAAGAACAATTCCAAGACAATGTTGACAAGGAACTATTCGTAGATAAAACAAGGTCATCAACAAACTCCATGAATGAGGAGGATGCTGAACCAGGGCCTAGCAATGTCTCTAGGCCTTTGCGAAGATTTACAGGGGGAAGTGCCAGGGCTGGGAAACCCATGGATACAATCAGATGTCCACTAAAATGGCTGAAAACCAGTGTGAAGACATAGCATTTCTTACTGTAATTTTAGGCATAAGTAAACAGGTCCTCCGAGAGAAAAAATATGCACTCAGGATGGCTTTGATGTCATCTGCTCAATCCTTTGTGGGTGAGGGGCCAACAACATCTTCAGCATATATGTTTCTTGTTGTGGCTGCCAAAACAACAACCCAAAAATGGTGTAGTTCACGGAAACTAAGGTTTATTTTTTTTGCATTCTTGCAAAAGATTTTGCGTCTAAAAAATATTCAGATTCTCATCTTCTAATTGACATCAATGTGTAGTTGAAGAATTTGTCTTCATGAGCACAGAGGTCATTGTAAAGGATGGCTTTGATGACAACTGCACAATCCTTTGTGGGTGAGGGGCCAACAACACCCTCAGCATATATGCAACCCCCCCCCATATCCCCTTTATCAACAAAACCCTCACTTTCAAAGTACACAGTAAGCCCCACCAATAAACCGTCCATACTGTGATGAGTATGGTAATATGCTGAATCCCTCAAGGCCAGGCATGTTACATCCAATTTCTGCCCCCACTACCTCCACCCTTGGCCCCCGACCACTCACCAACTTAGGCAGCCTACACCCAGTCCTTTTCTTGAAAGGAAATACTACCCAGGAACATCAGTGGATTACCCTGGACCAACCACTAGTTCAGGTTCCGGGACCACTGAAACAAAAACATACCAACAATTGTAAGGTTTTTTTTTTATGTTGGTGTTGTTTTGATACCTGTTCATTTATGTTTCTTTGTTGTTGTTGCCAAAACAATAACCCAAAAATGGTGTAGTTCACGGAACCTACGTTTTAATTTTTGTTGCATTCTTGCAAAAAGATTTTACATCTAAAAAATATTCAGATTCTATATTGTTATTATTTGTATGCCTTTTTTTGGTGTTGTTCAAATTGATATATGTTAATTTATTTTTTTTTGTTGTGGTTGGCAAAAATAAACAACCAAAAAATGGTGTAGTTCACCGAAAACAAACTTTATTTTGGTGCATTCTTGCGCAAAAGTTTGGAAAATAAAAATTATTCTGGTTACATTATGTGTTTATTAATTATCCCTTTTTATATTTTGTGTTAAAGACCAGTTATTCAGCACTTGAATACAATTACACATAACAGACATATAAATAATAATCAAAAATAAAATGTGTGACATACATTATGCAATAACATCCTGCTGCCAGGGGACACAACCAGCAGCAGACATGAAAAACAAAGTGAAACTCTCACGCACAGTGGCATCATTGCTGGTGCCCCTACTGGCACTCCATTGTGCGCCCTCCATATCATGCATACGGGAATCCTAAAAAGGGTACCCATCATGAATTCAGACATAGTTATGAAGCACACATGCTGATTTTAACGCAGATATTGCATTCTCCTTTTTCAAATTGATAGGTGTATGTAGGAATGGCCACTTGTTCGATAAAATGCCAAAAGCACAGTCGACAACTCGTCTTGCTCTCGTTATGCGGGAGTGAGGTTTTCTTCTCTTCACTCAGAGACCGATTGGAAAAAAAGGCCTTATTAGTAATTGAGAGCAAAGGCCTCATCCCCAACATAGACAAATGGAAGTGGCGGCCCAATTGTTCCTGGCAGTGGACAGTCCTGTGGCAGGTCCAGGCCATTTTCCCTCAACATTTTTCCAAAAGATGATCGTGCAAAAATACTGGAGTCTGAGCTGCTGCTTTACGTTCCTATGTCGAGATATCTAAAACAATAATTGGCATCAGCCACTGCTAGTATGACAAATGAAAAATATTTTTTATAGTTGAAGAATTTGGTTCCACTGCTAAAGGGCATCACTACTCTTATATGTTTGCCATCAATTGCCCTGACACAATTTGGAAAATTGCATCGGTCCCAGAAAACTTACGCTATCTCGCACCAATCTTCAGAAGTGGGCTTCTTCAGTACCAAATCCCTAAGAACATTCCAGATGTCTCTGCAGGTATCATGTACAATATTGCTGGCAGTAGTTTTGCCAACCAAGAACTCAACATGCCAGCAATATTGTACATGATACCTGCAGAGACATCTGGAATTTTCTTAGGGATTTGGTACTGAAGAAGCCCACTCCTGAAGATTAAAAAAAATAACAAATGAAAATACAATTGAAAATACTTGCAAAGGAATGTCCAGTTGCCAGGTACCTAAAATGGCAGAGTAAATACAGTTTATTAGAATGATACATATTAACAATAAGCTACTTCTATATTAGAACTAAAAACGAGCTTGGAAAGAGGTGCCTGAGGAAGTGAAGGAAGGAGCAGGAGCAGGAGAAAGACACTGGTGATGTATAGGGACAATTAATATGGTAAAAACAATCACACCCACAATAACATGCTAGTATTTATTATTTCAATTCATGTAGGATCAAAGAATGATGTGGATCTCCAATTGCCACATATGAGGTAAGAAGAAGAGAAAGTAGGTATGAAAAGTTGCCTCAATGTTATAATGTGTCTTTCAACAGCCGGAATACTCCTTCGGAAACTGGTGTTTTGTCGTTCTAGAAGGCTAGAGAGCAAAGCCAACAATTCACCAAAACTGTAAAGAGAAAATATATGGCTATTAGCTACATTGACCATGTAAAAATGGACCATTTTTAACTCTATTTCCATTTTTTTTATAATTTGATCAGGTTTTTGTTAACACTTCTAGCTATTCAAAGCTAAAAATTAGAAAAAGAGTCATAGTGACCATGCATATACACGTTTTCCTAAATATATCTTGGAGCATTTGCAAGTTGATGTAAACAAATGTTCTCACCTTCTAATTGACATCCGTGTGTAGTTGAATAATTTCTCTTCATGAGCATGGAGGTCGTTGTAAAAATCCCAAAACTGGCCTCTCCCTTCCCTTTGGGCGATGAAGGGATGGATCCAGAACCTATGCCTTCTCCTCTATTTATCCTCTTCTTCATCTATTAATGCTGCTAAAGCAGCCATAATGACTGCTGACCCAACATATTGCATAGCCAACATGTTTGCTAAGCACTATACAACACATGACAAGGAAGGGGAAATGACTAAGCAGGATAAGGAATTACATCACTATGACTAAATCGCAGAACATCAAAGTCGCACAAAGTTGTTTGCAAAGTCTCGTCAAATCACAACAAAAATCGCATTGCATAGTCTCACTGTAAATCGCGGCTTTGGGGTCGCAATAGTGGAAACCGGCCTTACTGTGCATTGACATACCATTAGTTCTGTACAGACTATATCAGGATAAAAATACTTTTTTTGTTGTGTTGCACTGACGCACACCTACCTATGTTTATGTGCATTGTTCTGCACAAGGATGAAGCATGCCTAGATATGTTTCTCAACGCCCACCAAGACAATAAGACCCCATACACACTATTAGATTTTCTGCAGAATTTTGTCTTCAGATTTACCAAACCCATGTAGTGCAAGGGCCTGCCTGATTGCATACAAATTGAAACTCTTAAAGTTTGACCTCATATTCTCTCTGGAGAAGAGACGCTTGAGAGGGGATATGATTTCAATTTACAAATACTGTACTGGTGACCCCACAATAGGGATAAAACTTTTTCGCAGAAGAGAGTTTAATAAGGCTCGTGGCCACTCATTACAATTAGAAGAAAAGAGGTTTAACCTTAAACTACGTAGAGGGTTCTTTACTGTAATAGCGGCAAGGATGTGGAATTCCCTTCCACAGGCGGTGGTCTCAGCGGGAAGCATTGATAGCTTCAAGAAACTATTAGATGATCACCTGAATGACCGCATCATGCAGGGATATGTAATGAAATACTGACATATAATCACACACATAGGTTGGACTTGATGGACTTGTGTCTTTTTTCAACCTCACCTACTATGTAACTATGTAACTATATTATATGGTTTTGGTAACTCTAAAGACAAAAATCTACAGAAAATCTAATAGTGTGTATGGGGCTTTAGGCTGGCCATAGATGATTCGAAAAAACGAGCATTCTGTCGATCAAAAAACAAAAATGACACATACGATTGTGCCAATAGGTAGGTTATAGCATAGGATTTTTGCTAGGGAAACTGTCAGCACAGGTAAAGTTAGGAAGGCCTATGCTTTGAGCTAGGCCTCAAAAGTATTCCATGCAGTGCTACGCATCCGTGATACCACCACCGGCCAGCCAAACCGCTCACCTCAGCAAATGGACCCCTGAACTAACAGATAGGTCAAACCAGCATGTACCACGCTAGGTGGAAGGGAATGGAGACTTGTCTGGAATGATGGTCCCACGGTAGTGGAGATGACACTCCAAATTGCAGATCATATCACATGTAATACAAATGAAGATACATAGTGCACACTGTATGGCTAAAATAAATGTCATTTATTAAAAATATGAGGTACTCACAAGCACAGCACTAAGCCCTAGTGCTGGGATACAGGTAAAATATCATCAAAGAATAACGTGGGTTAAATGGCGGCTGCAGTGATGTCAAAAAAGCTCCCGCACGCGTATCGTCCTCCTCTGGACTTCACCGCTGATGAAGTCCAGAGGAGGACGATACGCGTGCGGGAGCTTTTTTGACATCACTGCAGCCGCCATTTAACCCACGTTATTCTTTGATGATATTTTACCTGTATCCCAGCACTAGGGCTTAGTGCTGTGCTTGTGAGTACCTCATATTTTTAATAAATGACATTTATTTTAGCCATACAGTGTGCACTATGTATCTTCATTTGTATTACATGTGATATGATCTGCAATTTGGAGTGTCATCTCCACTACCGTGGGACCATCATTCCAGACAAGTCTCCATTCCCTTCCACCTAGCGTGGTACATGCTGGTTTGACCTATCTGTTAGTTCAGGGGTCCATTTGCTGAGGTGAGCGGTTTGGCTGGCCGGTGGTGGTATCACGGATGCGTAGCACTGCATGGAATACTTTTGAGCACCTTTATCATCACAGTGGAGAACTGTTTTCCTATCTACAACTCATCTTAAAGGGACTGTGTTAATAGACTTTTAGTTTAGCGCTGCACTGCTTTTTTGTATTATATGTTTCCAGGGGTTTTATATGTTTACCTTCAGTGCACAGCAGCTTATATTTCGTGTTAGTTTCATTTTTGCGCTGACTGTATTATTTTAACTTTGAGCTAGGCCTGTCTGTTTTGATCTGGGGGCAGGGAGTGGCTAGTGTAGCAGTGGGTGTGACCACCTGTGCACTAGTTCTGAGGCGTCTCCCCTGCTTCCAGGGAGAATGTTCTGGAAAAGGGGCAGGGCCTAGAACTGGAGTGGCAGGCAGCTCACGTGGGAGCCCTGACCAATCCCCAACTGGAATTGGCAGGGGGCGGGCCTCCCTTATAAGCTGAGGTAACAGGCAATGGGAGGGGTTGTCGGCTGAGAGAAGTGGAGAATGGAGTACTAGACAGCAGCAGGAGGGCACCCCCATCTGGGGGGGTGGGTTCTCCGATCGCAGGAGGGAAGAACTGTGAGGGAACTTCACCTTTACACGGTCATTGGTGAAGTCTGCATCTTTACATGGTCATTGTTGTGGAATTCCTGGAGCAGAGGGGCAGGTGAAGCTGTTGGAACGTACGGTCCGGTTAAGTTCTCCATCATTGACTCAGGGCAAAGAAAGGTCAGTGAGTGTACCACAGTGGAGGGCTGGCTGCCCTAGATGATGTCTTTCTAAGACGAAACGTACGACGGATGGCTGACGTGCTGGCGTCGTCGCTGAGTACCTCGTCCTGAATGGGTGTTAGCAGGCCGGTCAGCTGCTGTGTTTTATCTTTGCATCCTTGCTTCCAGTTTTGTTTTTTATGTAAGTGTAATTTTTATTCTAATAAATTTTAAATACCTACTGATTTGCGCTATGGAGAGCCGTTTTTGTATCTTTTTGGGTTCTCCCTGCTGATTGCCCATTGATTCACCGGACGGAGCCATCCTGTTCTGCCTTTCTTCACACTGTGAAGTCGTATTAGGACGGTATCACTGACCGGACACCTGGTCTATTTACAAGCTGATTTACAGCTTGCCTTTGGTAAGCGTTTCATTTACCTGGTGGTGGATTTTTCACATGGTGTCATCTGAAGAATTCGTTAAGCTTTATTGCACTCCTATTGGACATTACTGGGATTTTACACTTGGACTTCATTTCATTGCTGGGACTTTTTTGTTTTATCTCTTTCCTTTATCACCTAGCTTGCTTTAGTGTTTATTTCTGACACTTATGTGGGTCCTTTAGGGATCTATCTATATAATATTACACTTATTTGTTGCGCAGTTCATGTTTATTTATTGTTTATTTAATTGTGCGTATCTCACAATTTTAGAGCTGCAGCTTTTTTCTTGTGGTACATGTTTTTTTTTGTTAGCGCGGTAATTCTTTTCTTTTGATGGATGTGGAGACATCAAATAAAGACAGTCCTTAATGCAGATAATTCCACCAGTAGTGATTGGAGACTTTAGTGAACAAAAACACCTCGTGAAAAGGATCCGCCACCTATGAAGATGTATGCTTACCAGAGGTAAGCTTTAATAAAGCTTATGCCTGAAATCCACTCTGCGGGGACACCACCAACGGTCTCAGCATAGAGGGAGGATCGCCCGGACTCTCCGACAAAAAGGCCAAAAACTCAGCAAAAGGAACCCAGGGAAATGAAAAACACATCCTCCATAGTGTGAATCCGCATAAACAATTTAATGAATAAAAGTAAAAGTAGCACACTTACATAGAAGTAACGAATAAAACAGCATGTATAGTATATCAGCCGGCCGGCCTGCATGCACCCGTTCACAGTGGGATAGAAACGATGACGTCAGCGCGTCTGCCTTCCGACGTACGTTTCGTCCTATTGGACGTTGTCCAATGACAACGTCCAATAGGACGAAACGTACGTCGGAAGGCAGACGCGCTGGTTCCTATGACAACGTCCAATAGGACGAAATGTACGTCGGAAGGCAGACGTGCTGACGTCATCGTTTCTATCCCACTGTGAACGGGTGCATGCAGGCCGTCTGGCTGATATACTATACATGCTGTTTTATTCGTTACTTCTATGTAAGTGTGCTACTTTTACTTTTATTCATTAAATTGTTTATGCGGATTCACACTATGGAGGATGTGTTTTTCATTTCCCTGGGTTCCTTTTGCTGAGTTTTTGGCCTTTTTGTCTGAGAGTCCGGGCGATCCTCCCTCTATGCTGAGACCGTTGGTGTTGTCCCCGCAGAGTGGATTTCAGGCATAAGCTTTATTAAAGCTTACCTCTGGTAAGCATACATCTTCATAGGTGGTGGATCCTTTTCACAACGTGTTTTTGTTCACTAAAGTCTCCAATCACTACTGGTGGAATTATCTGCATTAAGGACTGTCTTTATTTGAAGTCACTATCAAGTCACGGACTCAATCTTTTTTGTCATTTTTTTATAATTTATTTTATAGTTTTTCAATACAGTCACCATTTTCATTAATTATTTAATTAATCACATAATTGTTGTGTTGATATTTGGGTTCAGAATATAATATATTGTCTTGATCATAACACATTATTTGAGATATTTGGTCGATGGGAATTCACTTACTATAGATTTTTTGAGCGGTTCTGTTAATTGTTTTACTTATTTGATTCTTTTACCTATGAATTAGAACTGCAGCTTGGGGGTGTAGGGAAGCGCAGTAATTTTTTATTTTTTGGATGTGGAGACATGCCAGGGAGTCTGTGAGGGAACTTCGCCTTTACACGGTCATTGGCGAAGTCCTTATCATTACACGGTCATTGATAAGGAGTCCTGGATCAGAGGAGAGACTGTGGGGAGTATTGTCAAATTGATGTGGCCTGAGGGCACAGGATTTGCAAGTTGGGCTAGCTGGGAACAGTAGTCCACCGTTCAGAACATGCTTTTAAACTACTAGGCCTCTGGGGAGAGGTACTGCAGGCCTCTGGCCTAGTAGCAGCGAGCATCCAGAGCCAGCATGAGAAACTATTCAGAGTGGGTTCTTTTGCTTACAGAAGAAGATGTAACAAGAAATTAATATGGTACAGTATAAGTTTGTGCAGGAGGAAAGGATTTCTGGGAACATCTCCCTTAGATGGTCAAGCGTGATGTCCTCATCTTTACACGATCATAGATGAGGAAGTTCTGGAAGCAATAGTCTGCAGGAGTTACGCAGAGGAGGAGCAATGGTTTGCATGGTGATGCAGGGAAAAGACTGTAGCTGTTACACATGCGCATCATTCCTTCAGGCTCAAGTTATATGCTAATCTATGAAATCTCTAAATATGATGGCAAAGTGATTTATTCTATGGGCATCCCATATACCCTTTTCCCCAACCAAGTTGTACCCCCCAATAAACAAAACAAAACACAGCAAATGACTTTTCATCGTCTCTGCAAGTGATGTACGGGAGTCTGGCAGCGGGTTGATATGGTGGATGTTTGTTACTAGTGGCAACTACACTGCTACAGTTGGATCAGGCCCTTTCGATTGCGTGAGGCAGCTGGCACAGTAATGATGTGAAAAACAAACGATTTGACAATCGAGAAGAATTTCCACTTAGTTTTTGGTTTGTCTATGGCCTGCTTAATCGGAACCAGGAACATAGACAGCAATTGTTTTTATGCCGTGCCTGCTTTGTGCCTGAGTTGATTAACGCGCCTGGTGTGAAGGAGCCCTGAGTTTCATTGATCCCCATGAGCGGAGTTCCAAAAGAATCCAGCAGTGCTTGTGTATCCCAATCAGAATCTGTCCTAGTGAGATAGCCATGGGTGCTCAACCTGCGGCCTATCCAGCTGTTGCAGGACTACAAGTGCCATCATACCTCTGCCTTTGGGAGTCATGCTTGTAACTGTCAGACTGGCAATGCCTCATGGGAGTTTTAGTTCCACAAACAGCTGGAGGGCCGCAGGTGGAGCACTCATGGCTTACACTGTGCGCAGAGACACAGGCAGGCTTTGAGATCCATTCCATGGTCCATACTTATAGTGATGAATAAATCATGCTGGGCTCCTCTGAGTGTAGAGGATCACCACACAACTTACACCCACCATAGACTATAAAACGCCCCTTCTGCTATTTGTAGGTAATGGGACTGAATCATGCATTGCTTATTATAGTCAAGCCGTGTAGGAGTTAACTGAGAGATAAGGAACATGGTGAGCATCCAAAGAGCCTGTTTTCACACACACAGATTCTCCAACATGGTTTTATTTACTAAAATGTGCTATAATGACAGCAGTTATGGGGTTCCCTCCACGGCTCGGCTCTCATTACAACACTGGATGTACAAAGAACATTGCCAACTGAATTCAATCATAAGCTCTTATTCTTAAAGCGGTATTAAACCCAAAACCAAAAAATGTAATACTGTATATACTCGAGTATAGGCCGACCCGAATATAAGCTGAGGCACCTAATTTTACCACAAAAAACTGAGAAAATGTATTGACTTGAGTATAAGCCTAGGGTGGGATGCAGCCTGCCAGTGCCCATCATATACAGCCTATCAGTGCCCATGAACTACAGCCTGCCAGTGCCCATCATATACAGCCTATCAGTGCCCATGAACTACAGCCTGCCAGTGCCCATCATATACAGCCTATCAGTGCCCATGAACTACAGCCTGCCAGTGCCCATCGTATACAGCCTATCAGTGCCCATGAACTACAGCCTGCCAGTGCCCATCATATACAGCCTATCAGTGCCCATGAAATACAGCCTGCCAGTGTCCATCATATACAGCCTATCAGTGCCCGTGAAATACAGCCTGCCAGTGACCATCATATACAGCCTATCAGTTCCCATGAAATACAGCCTGCCAGTGCCCATCAGTGCCCATGAAATACAGCCTGGCAGTGCCCATCATATACAGCCTATCAGTGCCCATGAAATGCAGCCTGCCAGTGCCCATCATATACAGCCTATCAGTGCCCATGAAATACAGCCTGCCAGTGCCCATCAGTGCCCATGAAATACAGCCTGGCAGTGCCCATCATATACAGCCTATCAGTGCCCATTAAAAAAATACAGCCTGCCAGTGCCCATCTGTACCCATGAAATACAGCCTGGCAGTGCCCATCATATACAGCCTATCAGTGCCCATTAACAAAATACAGCCTGCCAGTGCCCATCATATACAGCCTACCAGTCCCTGGTAATGAGATGATGTCCCTCTGTGTCAGATTGGAATCACTGTGCAGCCGCGGTAACGATGTCCCGCCTCCTATGACAATGACAATGATTCCTAGCATTGGATCACTGTTCCATCTATCACAAGAAGCGGTCTAGGAGGCGGGACATCGTTATTCAGCTGCACACACTGACACACAGCATGGGAGGTTGGGCAAACTCACAGGGGCGCTGAGCCGATTCATGAGGGGCACCCAGCGGGATGACCCCGCCCCTTTTTCGCCTCGATTGCGGGACATTTTTTCTTAAGTTGACATTCACTCGAGTATAAGTCGAGGCGGGGTTTTTCAGCCTAAAAAATGGGCCGAAAAACTCGGCTAATACTCAAGTATATATGGTATATTGCAGCTTATCAATCATTAGATGTGGTGGCTGCATTTGTTTTCTTTTCTTTGGCTTTTTTCCCTCTTTTCACCTGGTGATCTGACCAGTAACACACCTCCTGTATTCGTGAGACAGTTAAATGTATTAGAAGATTCAGGTACACTAACAAATTGAAGCCAAACTACAATGCAGACTTTATAATCAGTTATAGCAAACAGTGTTTTTTCCTTTTGGTGAAGGTTTTACGTGAATAAATAAAGCTGATCATTGTAAGCACCCCTGCCAGTGTTAGGTGGTTTGTCTCATCCATGCAAACTGACACATACACACAGTTTGTGCTGTGAAAAACAACAGACTTGCTGGCTGGACCACCAGATGAAAATAGAGAAGGAAACCAATGCAGCCATCACATCTAAGGATTGCTAAGCTGTAATATAATTGTTTGCTTTTGAGTTTAATACTGTTTTAACCTTAAAGTGGTTCTAAAGCCTAAAACTACTATAGGCAAAAATGTTTTTTCAATTTTGGAAAGAGTAAGGGGGGTTATAACTTCTGTCAGATTTTTTTCCCCCATCTGTGTCCCATTGCTGAGATTTCCCTACACTTCCTGTCCGATAATCAAACAGGAAGTGAGAGGAAATCACTGCAAATTGAGGGAATTTCCTGGGGTCCCACAGGTGACAAGAACTAGAAGATTTCCCCTCTATTACTTTTCTGGAGACAACCCAAAGTTTAGGATTTTCTTTTACTTTCACTTTCAATGATGATGGTAAACAGGGCCTAACGGGGACACAGACAGCGATAAAAACTGACAGGCATCCTAATCGCTCTCCACGCTATCCAAAGCTAAAAATAAAGCCTTTAGCTATAATTTATGGTTTTCACATTACATGAAGGTGAAAAACCTTCTGTGCTGCAGCCGCCCCCCAGAACCCCCTTTTCCTTACCTGAACCCGATCGTTCCAGCGATGTGCACGAGTGCAGCAGCTCCAGCCGCTGTCTCTCTCCTCATTGGACAGATTAATAGCAGCAGTGGGAATCCGGAGCGAGCCCGCACGCGTGCCCCCCCGGGAAAACGTCTCTTTCTGTGGGGGCTCCTGATGAAGAGGGAGGGGCCTGGAGCACCGGCTGGGGACCCCAGAAGAAGAGGATCGGGGCTGTTCTGTGCAAAACCATTGCACAGTGCAGGTAAGCATAGGCATGTTTGTTATTATTATTAAAAAGAAAAAAAACAAAGATTCACAACCACTTTAAAGTGCAAAACTTTTTTTTAGTTTTGGGTGGAGTGGAGATGGATTAGAACACATGCAGGTTTAGGTTTTTATTGGTGTCTGGGCCCCCCGTTAATGAGATTCCCCCTCTCTATTTGTCCTGCTTACTATCATTAGTGAAAGTAAAAGAAAATCCCCAAATTTTAGGTCTCCAGAAAAGTAATAGAGAGGAAATCTTCCAATGGGGAAGACTGGTTCTGGTGACCTGGGATTTATTCTCACTTCCTGCTTTGGCTTTGGGACAGGAAGTGAAGGGAAATCTCCCCAATAGATCAGAGGTGGCAAAAAATAAACGGACACAATCCTCTGCTCCTCCAAGCTGCTAGACCGGTTCTGCGGTGTCTTCTTCCTCATGCTTCAGCAGTCTAAGGTCCTGATGTCATCACAACCAATGCAGGCCTCTTAGCCCTGCACTGGACATGATGAAGTCAAGGGATAGTCACCCACCAGAGCATGAGGGAACGCTGCCTGCTGGGGAGGTGGAGGATCCGGTAAGTAAAAGTGCTTTTACTCTCCCCAGACCTAAGTAAGCCATCAAACCTGGCAGTGAAGGTGCACCCCATCACATGGAAGACTTTTAGGATTTCCCAGAGTTGAGCTTTAACCACTTCAGCCCCGGACCATTTGGCTGGCCAAAGACCAGAGCACTTTTTGCGATTCGGCACTGCGTCGCTTTAACTGACAATTGCGCGGTTGTGCGACGTGGCTCCCAAACAAAATTGACGTCCTTTTTTCCCCACAAATAGAGCTTTCTTTTGGTGGTATTTGATCACCTCTGTGGTTTTTATTTTTTGCACTATAAACAAAAAAAGAAGGACAATTTAAAAAAAAAATGCATTCTTTTTTACTTTTTGCTATAATAAATATCCCCAAAAAATATCTAAAAAAACATTTTTTTCCTCAGTTTAGGCCGATATGTATTCTTCTACATATTTTTGTTAAAAAAATCTCAATAAGCGTTTATTGATTGGTTTGCGCAAAAGTTATAGCGTCTACAAAATAGGGGATAGTTTTATGGCATTTTTATTAATAATTTTTTACTCGTAATGGCGGCGATCAGCGATTTTTATCGTGACTGCGACATTATGGTGGACAGATCGGACACTTTTGGCGCGATTTTGGGACCATTCACATTTATACAGCGATCAGTGCGATTAAAAATGCATTGATTACTGTGTAAATGTGACTGGCAGTGAAGGGTTTAACCACTAGGTGGCGCTGTAGGGGTTAAGTGTGTCCTAGGGAGTGATTCTAACTGTGGGGGGGGGGGGGCTGTGTGTGACACGACACTGATCACCGCTCCCAGTTACAGGGAGCTGTGAACAGTGACAGTGTCATTAGGCAGAACGGGGAAATGCTTGTTTACATCAGCATTTCCCTGTTCTTCCTCTCCGTGAGACGATTGCGGGTATCCCTGCGGACATCGAGTCAGCGGGACCCGCGATCACACTCACGGAGCCCGCAAGCCGCATCCGAAAGAGCAACGTACAGGTACGTTAATCTGCCCGTATGTGCCCTTCTGCCGCAGTATATCTGCGTGAGGCGGTCGGGAAGCAGTTAATTCTTGATGTATTTGTAACAAAGGTAAATTCATTTTGAAGGGCAGGGTATGTGTGTAGCTTCACCAGTGGCTTTTTACAGTTCCCTTGGTTCCCCATAGTTGGGGAATGAACCTCGGCTTCCAAAGTTGTCCTCTTTAACCACCTGAGCTCCAGAAAGTTTTACCCCCTTCATGACCAGGCCATATTCAGCACAGCGTAACTTTAATGGTAATTGTTTGGTTATGCAATGCTGTACGCAAATAAAATGTATATAAATTTTTTTCACACAAATAGATTTCTTTTGGTGGTATTTGAACACCTCAGAGTTTTGTTTTTTTTTCATTTTTTGCGTTATAGATTTATAAAGACCGAAAATTTTGAAAAAATAAACTTTGTTTTATTTGTTGCTATAAAACCTATTCAATAAAAAAAAATAAAAATCAAACTTCTTCATAAATTTATTCCAAATGAATTTTGCTACATGTCTTTGGTAAAAAAAAAAAAAAAAATCCCAATAAGTGTATATTATATCGATAGGTTTGTGTGAAAGTTAAAGCATCTACAAACTATGGTGTACAGTGCCTTGCAAAAGTAATCACCCCCTTGTCATTTTTCATGTTTTGTTGACTCACAACCTGGAAATAACATGGATTGTTTGAGGATTTGCATCATTTAATTTACAGAACATGCCCACAACTTTAAAGATTTTTTTTTTAATTGTGAAGAAAACAACAAATAGGACAAAATAACAGAAAAATTCAATGTGCATAACTATTCACCCCCCTAAAGTCAATACTTTGTAGAGCCATCTTTTGCGGCTATCACAGCTCCAAGTCACTTTGGATAAGTCTCTATGAGCTTGCCACATCTTACCACTGCAATTTTTGCCCATTCCTCCTTGCAAAACTGCTCCAGCTCCTTCAAGTCGGATGATTTGTACTTGTGAACAGCAATCTTTAAGTCTGACCACAGATTTTCTATTGGATTGAGGTCTGGGCTTTGACTAGGCCATTCCAACACATTTACATGTTTCCCCTTAAACCACTCAAGTGTTGCTTTAGCAGTGTGTTTGGGCTCATTGTCCTGCTGGAAGGTGAACCTCCGTCCTAGCCTCAAATCACACACAGAGTGGTAGAGGTTTTGCTCAAGAATATCCCTGTATTTAGCACCATCCATCTTTCCCTCAACCCTGACCAGTTTCCCAGTCCCGACTGCTGAAAAACATACCCACAGCATGATGCTGCCACCACCATGGTGTTCTTTGGGTGATGTGATGTGTTGGGTTTGCGCCAGACATAGCAACTGGCAGTATGTCATTGGGCCAAGGAAGTTCTGTGCCCTTGTCACCGCAGCAGGAGGCTATGGAGCAAGATGATCCATCTGAACCTGTGAAGGGAGCAGGTATGCTAAAGTTCATTACAGAAATGGAATCGCCTTTGCATGGTCGCAAGTTTGCCGTGTCTGGATCGTCTGAGGATGAAGAAGAGGGTAATGATGTCCCCCTAAAACTTTTAAAACATCGGGTGACAGAAAAAGCTGTTTTTGTTCAGGACTTGCCTATATAACATAATGGAGGTGTAGTTCCTTTGGATGGTGCAATAGAGGGCGTCGGAGAGGAAGTTCATCTCCTGGCTTGGATTCCACCTGTGTACAGAAAGCCTGAGAAGGGTGTGCAGACTCTGCTGTGAAGAGTGCTGATAAGGACATCTCCACTGTTAATAACCCTTTAGTTACTAGTAATGAAGTAAGAATTACCAAGGGTAATGTAAATATTTCTGTGTCAGAAGCCTCTGCTCCATCTGTTCCTGGCAATAATGTTGTCTCTAACTTATCTAAAGAGGGGTCTGTAACTAAAAGTGATGTGCGGGATGTTGCAAGGAGTGCTGTTATTTCCTATGCTGCAGCAGTGGCTGCACCTGTCCCGAGGGTGAGTAGGGCCAGTTATTCTGTGGTCACTAGGAGTGATGTGAGTGAAGGTCAGGCCAATCTCACACCATCTGGTAGCTCCTTTAAACACTGCAATGTGGTCCAATTGAGGTGGACCCCCCCCAAATAGGAGAGATATGGTGGACCGTATTCTGGGGATGGGTTTTAAAGCGGAGGAGATTTTTTCCCTTATCAACCCAATTGGGTCATATGAGTATGACCTCTCCTTTGTCAAGGCGGAAAGATTAGATGTCTTTTGGGATAGGTATAAGCAGAAGTGGAAGGAGTCCCCAAGATAAGCAGGTTTGTCACCCAAAGTAGTCTCTTGCCAGCCATTATACAAAAACGTCACCAGTCCATTCCTGGTTTTCTGGACTCTACACCAGGTCTGGGAAATAGCATTCTTCTGGCAAGTTTGACAGGGGAAATCACAGCAGAAGAGGTAGTCAAAGCTATAGATGGTCTGGCTATTAAGAAAACACCTGGGCCAGAGGGATTGAATTTTATAAGGCAATCCAGCTTGGTACCTTATCTTGTGGAGGTATTTAACGGCTATCTGCAAGAGGGTTCGCTCCCTTCCTCCATTAGACAATCTGCTGTGATTCTTTTGTCAAAAGGCAAGGATCCCTCGATGATTAAGAATTGGCGCCCCATTAGCCTTCTCAATGTCGATAGAAAGATTCTGGCAAAGATCATTTTCTGGCACTTGTCGTCAGGAGCAGACAGATTGCTTTCTCATCAGCAGCATTGTTCGGTCCAGGGCAGGAGCACTTTTTCAGCGGTTTTAGCTGTCCGGGAGGCTCTGGAACATTGCAGAGCTGAAGGCTGGGGAAAGTATTTGCTGGCATTGGATCAGGCGAAGGCTTTTGATCTTGTCAATCATGAGTACCTCTGGCTTCTCCTTGATAAGTATGGCCTGGAGGGTGGGTTTATTGCATGGCTTAAAACTTAATACAGAAAGACAGAGAGCTTCATGCTTGTTAACGGTTGGGTTGGATGGCCCTTCAGGGTTGGATCGGGGGTGCACAGCGGTGTCCGCTGAGCCCTTTGCTATACGTGTTCGCAATCGACCCTTCGTCAGAAGGCTAGAGAGCGGACCGTTGTGTGGGGTGCAGGTGGGCATTAATGGTGAGCTGCCCTTGAGGGTTGTAGCCTATGCTGATGACGTTTCTATCTTTATCTCTGGGAGGAGGCGCAGGAGGTGGTCTCAGTGATAGAGCAGTATTCCGAGGCATCAGGCTCCAAGGTCAACCGCGATATAAGTGAAGATTTTTGGATGAGCGAGGGAGGTGAGAGCTTTGCACTTCTGGACACCTTCCCCAGGCCTCAGCAGAAAATCAAAGTATTAGGCATCGAGTTTGGCCCTGACGATTACAGTAAGGCAAATTGGGAAGCCAGGCTGAATGATGCTGATGTCAAAGTGAAATGCATGAAAGGGTGGCGCGTGGCGGCTCTCCTTGAGGGAAAGGATGGACTTGATTAAGACATACCTGATTCCTACCTTTCTGTATGTCAGCTTTGTTTGAATCTTGCCAGAGTCCTGCTATACCAGGATTTATAGTTGTTTCTTCCAATTATTATGGGGGAACAGGCTAAATCTTGTGAAGCAGAATGTGACTTATCTATCTAGGCGGAAAGGTGGCCTAGGGATGGTCAACCCGGTTGTGTTCTTTTCTCTGATGTTTTTGAAATGTAATTTTGGTACCATGCTAGCAGAGAGACCGCCTGGATGGATAGGTATTTTCCAGATCTAGTTTAGACCTTTTCTAGGTTGTTGAGAGCGTGGCAGGTCAGTGAAAAGCGTAAGGGTCAAGCATGGTAAGCTCCTGGCTTATGTTGCCCCATGCCTAAAATTTCTTAGACGGTGGCATGTAAAAGAGAAGGATATCAGGACCCTCCTTAGGAGACTCCTGGGTAAAAAGATCATAGGTACTGTCTTTCATGCACCACTGGCCTTAAGGGATTGCCCAGGTCATATTATGAGGGAGGGTTTATGTTTGATAAATTCTGAGCAGATTCCCTTGAAATTTAGGGACCAGGCCTGGTTCGCTTTTCGCTTTTATGTGAGGGGGAACGTGAAGTGCCGCTCTTTGGACAATCGTGGTTGTCCAAGAGCGTAGTGTCAGGGTGAAGTGGAAACCATGGACCACTTCTTGCTTTAGTACCCTTTCAATGTAGAAGTCTATAAAAAGGTGGGGAGGGCTCTGAATATTCATTTCTTGTCTAGCATGTCTTATGCTGAGTGAGTGTATGGAGCATTGCAGAATCACAAGGGATTTGATTTGGACACTCTTTTTTTAGTCAGCTTAGTAGTCCGATATTACACCTGGAATGCATGGTGTCAAGTATCCCTTCGGCAGAAAGTCCTTCCTGTTCCGGTGGTGGTGTGTGAAATTCTTGGTGAGGTAGAGAAAATTTTGGGTCTTGAGAAAGTCAGATGGCAGCAAAGGGTCTGGCTAAAGGTGTGGAGGAATATCAGGCCTGTAGCTGCTGTTTGTTGATCTCTGGGTATTGGTGTCAGGAAAGGTCTCCTCTGCTGGTAATATCGATTATTTGGCGTGCGGTAGTGAGGTCCACCAGCAGGTGTCTCCTGGCAGTTTGGAGCTGTCAGAAGAGCTTTTTCCTGCTGGTATTCTGTCACCTTTGGGACGCAATACTGGCGTCCACCAGCGGAGGAATCCTGGCAGTATGGAGCAGGTATTCCCCTCTGCAGACAGGTGTCACCTGACCTTAATTAGCACCTGCAGTATAAATAGTGCACACTCATCTTGCACTAGTATTGTCCTTGAGCTCTGACCTGCAGCCTGCATCCTGTTACTCTGATCCTGAAGCCTGATTCCTGGAACCTTTGATCCTGTTACCTGAACCCTGGACCCTGAGCCCTGGACCCTCAGCCTTGTACCTGACCCGTCCCTCCTGTGATCCATCCATCCTCTCTTGTCCTGTTTGTTTCCCTTCCCAGCTACCGATCTCCTGTTTATGACCCCGGCCTGGCTTGACTACGATTCTGGTACTCCCTTTTGCTACATATGCTGGTTGGTTTATTATCACTGTTTGGTTGTTTGGTTTGTTCACTCTGTATTGGTGGTGTGTTCACATGTATATGCATTTACCTTAATAAACTTACTTTCACCTATTTATGTCTGGTTCACTCTGTTGCAGTCCACACAGTTCTGGTCACATCTGGTTTATGACAGAATACCAGGGCCATCCCTGACCGGAAGTGGCTGCACAGGGGAACCATTTTGATTCAGTTTGGTTGCAAACATGTATGCCGATGAGGTTATTTATTTTTCTCTGCTGGCATCTGAAAGTGGTGATTATTGCTGCCAGGCTCTGAAAGGATGGTCTAGTGACCAGTTGTTTGCAACTATACGTTTGGCTCACTCCCTGGTCGATCAGGGATAAATATTGTTTGGGGAGGTGCAGCCTTTGATCAAGATATGTACTGAGCTGGCCCTGCCCTGTATTCCAGAGGGCCGTGATGTTTTCACTCCTCCTTTTGATATGAATCAGGTTGTATCCCTAGTGTGGCTTTTTGAAGATGATCCAGCCGATTTTTGTGAGCACTATTCAGCCTGTTCCCCACAGGTGATTGCTGAGTGCATTGTGTCTGCTCAGTCTTTTGTTAGACAGGGAGATTTAAAAGCACAGTTTGTACAACCTATACTTTCAGCATGGTCTGACATGGTGCAATCAGCTCCAGCCAAACAAACCACCGCTGCCAGCCTACCCAAATGTATGTTTCCCCATCACCCATGTCAACCTCAGTTGCAGCTCAGTATATGCTGCTCCCAACCAAATACTCATATCCAGTCTCTGCTCCCTGTACCTATCCTGCATTCAACCCACCTGCCTCTTCTCAGCTGCCTACAAACCCACAGGAACTTCCCCCAGCTACTGTTGCCTCTTCTCTGTCATATCCCAATCCTCCTTTCCAGTCTGCTGTACCCCTCACCTACAGAACTTCAGTGGCTAAGCCAAAGAAAAAACGAAAGTTTTTTCCAACCAAGATGATCCTGCCAGTAACCCAACCTGCCTCCGCACCAGCTAATCCAATCCAGCCTGAGGGGCCAGTGTTCCAGCCTGAGGCGCCAGTGTTCCACCCGGAGGTGCCAGTGCCCACTCTCCATCCTGATTTGCCCGCTTTCCAGCCTGATGTGCCTGCCTTCCAGCCTGACGTGCCTTTTTTCCAGCCTGATGTTCCCGCTTTCCAGCCTGATGTTCCTGCCTTCCAGCCTGATGTGCCTGCCTTCCAGCCTGATGTGCCCGCCTTCCAGCCTGATGTGCCCGCCTTCCAGCCTGATGTGCCTGCCTTCCAGCCTGATGTGCCCGCCTTCCAGCCTGAGGTTCCAGTATTCCAGCCTGAGGTGCCAGTGCCCACTCTTCAGCCTGATGTGCCCGCTTTCCAGCCCGATGTGCCAGCCTGATGTGCCTGCCTTCCAGCCTGATGTGCCTGCCTTCCAGCCTGATGTTCCTGCTTTCCAGCCTGATGTTCCTGCCTTCCAGCCTGATGTTCCTGCCTTCCAGCCTGATGTGCCCACTTTCCAGCCTGATGTGCCCGCTTTCCAGCCTGATGTTCCTGCCTTCCAGCCTGATGTTCCTGCCTTCCAGCCTGATGTTCCTGCCTCCCAGCCGGAGGTGCCAGTGTTCCAGCCGGAGGTGCCAGTGTTCCAGCCGGAGGTGCCAGTGCCCGCTCTCCAGCCTGTTGACCCAAAGCTGCCCAGCTTGAAGTGCCCGTGCCTGCTGCCCAGCTTGAAGTGCCCATGCCTGCTGCCCAGCTTGAAGTGCCCATGCCCGCTCCCCAGCTTGAAGTGCCCGTGCCTGCTGCCCAGCTTGAAGGGCCTGCTGACCAGCTTGCAGTGCCTGTGCCTGTTGCCCCGCTTGAAGTGCCCGTGCCTGCTGCCCAGCTTGAAGTGCCGTGCCTGCTGCCCAGCTTGAAGTGTTCCCGTGCCTGCTGCCCAGCTTGAAGTGTTCCCGTGCCTGCTGCCCAGCTTGAAGTGTTCCCGTGCCTGCTGCCCAGCTCGAAGTGTTCCCGTGCCTACTACACAGCTTGAAGTGTTCCCGTCCGCTGCCCAGCTTGGTATGTTCCTGTCCGCTGCCCAGTTTGGTGTGTTCCTGTCCGCTGCCCAGCTTGGTGTGTTCCAGTCTGCTGCCCAGCTTGGTGTGTTCCTGTCCGCTGCCCAGCTTGGTGTGTTCCTGTCCGCTGCCCAGCCTGGTGTGTTCCTGTCCGCTGCCCAGCCTGGTGTGTTCCTGTCCGCTGCCCAGCCTGGTGTGTTCCTGTCCGCTGCCCAGCCTGGTGTGTTCCTGTCCGCTGCCCAGCCTGGTGTGTTCCTGTGCGCTGCCCAGCCTGGTGTGTTCCTGTGCGCTGCCCAGCCTGGTGTGTTCCTGTGCGCTGCCCAGCCTGATGTGTTCCTGTGCGCTGCTCAGCCTGATGTGTTCCTGTCTGCTGGTACCCAGCCTGATGTGCCACTGCTTGCTGCCCAGCTTGAGGTGCCCGCTGCCTGGCTGGACACCATGGACTTTCCCCAGCAATGGCTAGTTGGAGCGTCCGGAGGTCGCTCCTTCGAGGGGGGGTATTGTCAGGAAAGGTCTCCTCCGCTGGTAATATCGATCATTTGGCGTGTAGTACTGAGGTCCACCAGCAGGTGTCTCCTGGCATTTTGGAGCTGTCAGAAAAGCTTTTTCCTGCTGGTATTGTCACCTTTGGGCCGCAGTACTGGCGTCCACCAGCAGAGGAATCCTGGCAGTATGGAGCAGGTATTCCCCTCTGCAGACAGGTGTCACCTGACCCTAATTAGCAGCTGCAGTATAAATACCCGGGAAGTGCACACATATCTTGCCCTGGTATTTTCCTTGAGCCCTGACCTGCAGCCTGTTATTCTGATCCTGAAACCTGAAGCCTGATTCCTGGAACCTGTTGATCCTGTTACCTGTCTGTTACCTGAGCCCTGGACCCTCAGCCTTGTACCTGACCCGTCCCTCCTGTGATCCATCCATCCTCTCTTGTCCTGTTTGTTTCCCTTCCCAGCTACTGATCTCCTGTTTATGACCCTGGCCTGGCTTGACTACGATTCTGCTACTCCCTTTTGCTACATATGCTGGTTGGTTTATTATTACTGTTTGGTTGTTTGGTTTGTTCACATGTATATGCATTCACCTTCATAAACTTACTTTCACCTATTTATGTCTGGTTCACTCTGTCGCAGTCACACAGTTCTGGTCACATCTGGTTTATGACAGTTGGGTTCTTTCCCTGTTTTCTCTCTGGACACTCCCTTAGATTTTGAAGGATAAACATAATTTTGAAGAAAGGGCTACGTACACATGATAATCTATGGTTATTGGTCTGAATGTTAATAAAGTTTGAGTAATGTGTAGAATTTCTGAAGATGTCTGTGCTGATTAGTGATATTGCTCCTGGTTGAAAAAAACCTTTTGTTCACATATTATAGGTTAAAGTAAGTCTTTATTATTATGTTTAGTCGTGTATACAATATGTATTGTTTATTTTTTGTATTAAAAAAGTTGAGATGTGTTTCTTGTTTGCAAGATTCTCAAAATAAAAAATTGCCAACTCAATAATGAACCCTATGGACTAAGACTGGGATGCCATTAGTTCATGTGAATGTAAAGGCAGGCATCCCAATACTTTTGACAATATAGTGTATGTACCATAGTTTGTGGACTCCAAAACTTTTACACTGACCAATCAATATACACTGATTTGGGTTATTTTTTTTACCAAAGACATGTAGCAGAATACATTTTGGCCTAAATTTTTGAAGAAAGATTATTTGTTTGCAAAATTTTATAACAGAAACAAAGGAAAATGTGTGTGTGTGTGTGTGTGTGTGTGTGTGTGTGTGTGGGGTTCACATTTTGGGGGTTTTTTTGTTTATATAATAAAAAATAAAAAAAGTGAGTGGTGATTGAATACCACCAAAAAAAAGATCGATTTGTGTGAAAAAAATGATATCATTTTCATATGGGCATAGTGTTGCATGACCAAGAGATTGCCAGTTAAAATCAAGGTCAAGTGGTTACAAATAGTTAATGTTGATTGAGAGAGTGTAGTTCAGCATCAAATGATTAAAGCCAGACTCCAGCTTTAAAAAGAAGTGTAGGCATTTATGTTATTGTAGAAAGAAAGGGAGGTGTCATCCCAGTAGGCACTGTAAGTTTCTAAAGGTGGGCCCCCATCCCAATTTCTAGCCAAACACAAGCACCCCCTATTGGAGTGCAATACCTCTAACGGGACTTTATGGCGGGGTCACCTCTGGTAAAGTAGAAAATAGTAGGAAATTTTTAAATTTTGTATAAAAGTATTAAAGTTTATTCATTAAACATTTCTTAAAACACATTACCATGACCTAACCGTATATACAGTAAAAATGGATGTGTATAATGGGAAGATACAATTGTAAAGGAAAATTGACCAATTGCAATGATACAGGTAAATAACCAATAATCATAGAAACCCAACGTTTCGAGGTATGTAAAAAAAAAGTTGACCTCTTCTTCAGGGGTAACGATAATTAGTCAGAGTGGGTGTTTCATCCCTTGAAAATTATGTAAAACTTCCTAAGGACATTTCCAGCATCCAGTGCGACTTAAACAAATTGCCGTCCGTCACGGCCACACAGGAATCGCAAGACCAAGGTTGAAGCAGATAGAGAAAAGACCAAGTAAACCGCAGGAGTGAAAGCCAGGGTGGGCTGAGGTTGCTTCACAAAGGATGTCCCCCAAAAGGCGGAACAGACACAGTCCTCCCCTTTTCCCCTATGAGGGCTGGAAAAACAGCCTGCTTGATGGAGTATGGAAGGTGGGGGGTAATAGCCCGCTAAAAAGATATAAAGGTGAGTGGAATCAGGTCACGGATTCCAGTATTGAGCCAAAAGGAGATATTTTGATAAACCTCAAATTAAAGTGGGCCGAGGTCCAGAGGGGTCTGCAGGTTCCCTGGTTAGGTATAGGCCCGCATAAGTCTGCTTGTCTTAGCTTCCTCCAGGCACGTCTGTGTGGTATAGGAAACAGCTGTTATTGTAGGGAGAAATAGGAAAAGCAGCTCTTACTGCAATCCCCTTTGGCACTCTCCCCATAACTGCCTCTCAGATGCCCCCTAGGGGTAAAGGTGGGGCCTAAAGCATTTAAGCTCTGACTGACAGCGATTCTTTTATGCTCTCTATAATAGTGTTATTGGTATAATTATGTACTTTGTCTAAGTTCAGAAGAACGTAGCCTTAGGCAGCAAAATAAGGAGGTACGCCCACAATTAGGATGTGCTCATCTGGCAGGTTAAATTCCTGCCATGTACAGTACATAACAATAATATACCTACTAGTAATACTACTGAAGTAGGAACGGGGGGTCAGTTTATATGGCCATAGTTATGTGTGTAGTAAGACTGATTTAGAATTTCAGCTAAGAATCATATTTCTTGTATTTCATGATTAAAGCTAATTGTGACTTCCCCATCACAGGAATTTGCTACATTCCTCTTTCTGTGCAAAAAGCTTGCTTGCTGACATTATTTAGGACAGATGAAGGAACCTGCAATAGCATACTGCAGAGAAACGGAAGTTTAGTATAAAGCTAAAAATATATATGGTTTTGTGGAACTTGTCTGGTTTTAGGATGCATAGGTTGATTTTTAAAAGGTTAGAATGTCTGTTAAAACAGAAGTGTACCGCCTGTTCGCTTGTGACGCAATATGCTGAAAATATATATCTTCACTGTATTCACTGTATCTGACACTCTTGACGTGTAGACATGAGTCGGGTCAGGAGTGTCCATTCTTTTCTGGCCAGAAAGATGGAATAAAATCTCCCATACCAAAGTTCTTTGTCCAACTGTCATTCACCGATATCCAACCTAATATTCTGCTACCTTATTTGGTGCATTTGGCCGTGAGGGGGGAATATCGGTGTGACCTGTTGAGGCAGGTGGCACTGTTTTCCACCAGACCTACAAGGAGTGGTCCGAGAGGCCAGCCCTGCGGGCTATATCGTAGTCTCAAAAGGCGCCTTCTAGAACTGTTATCTAGGAGACTGCGATGTGTCCCATTTGGTGGCCTGCTGTGGATGACCTTGGTAGCGTCCAAAAGGACCTGGGAATCTGAGAAATAGACAGCTGGAGCTCCAACGGGAACAGGTGAGAGTCTTTTTACTTCTGTTTTTGGATAACAGTCAGACAGCCAGCCAGCCTCTCGACGGATCGAGAGAAGGGAAGCCTGATCACCTTCCGAGAGAGACGTCCGTTCAGATGATTGTGCATCTTTCGGATGAATCTTCAGTCAGTCAGTAATTTTTGGGTGGGAGTGTCTGGTATGATTGATGTGTGTATGAGACATCACTTTGTGGTGAGGTGACCGTGGTCCTCTTCTAAGTGCGGTTCCTGGCCGGGAGACTGCGCCCAGGCCACTGACTGAGGGAAGCGTTGTCTATTGTCCCTACTTGTGTCGAGGATTCAGACCCCTTACTGAATTCTCATCATCTACCTTACCCTCTGTGTCTGTCTTGGTATCTGTTAGGTTATAAGTATGGGTGGGAAATATAGTGTTGAATCTCCCCTACAATCCATGATCTCCAACTTTAGGAAGGGATTTGCTAAGAAATGCAATTTAAAACTTAGCCCTGAGAAATTGATAACATTGTGTGAGAAAGATTGGCCCTGCTATGGAGCGCGGTGGCCCCCACAGGGAACCCTTGACTTAGAGACCATTGACTGATTATTTGAGAATATTATGTCAGACTCACAGAAACATGACCAAGATGCACCAGTCAGGAGGACTGTTCGTTCGGATGATTGTGCATCTCTCGGATAAATCCTCAGCCAGTCAGGAGGAATATCCGTCCAGATGATTGTGCATCTCTCGGATAAATCCTTAGCCAGTCAGGAGGAATATCCGTCCAGATGATTGTGCATCTCTCAGATAAATCCTCAGCCAGCCAGTCAGGAGGAATATCCGTCCAGATGATTGTGCATCTCTCGGATAAATCCTCAGCCAGTCAGGAGGAATATCCGTCCAGATGATTGTGCATCTCTCAGATAAATCCTCAGCCAGCCAGTCAGGAGGAATATCCGTCCAGATGATTGTGCATCTCTCGGATAAATCCTCAGCCAGCCAGTCAGGAGGAATATCCGTCCAGATGATTGTGCATCTCTCGGATAAATCCTCAGCCAGCCAGTCAGGAGGAATATCCGTCCAGATGATTGTGCATCTTTCGGACAAATCCTCAGTCAGTCAGTCAGTCAGTCAGCTAAGAGAAAACGTCCGTCTGGATGATTGTGCATCCTTTGGACAAATGGGAGATAAAGACCTGCAGTGGATAGAAGCCACAAAAAGAGGAACAGTGTAGAATTATGGTTATGACAAAAGTAGTACCACTGACAAAACAAACAAAACACATATATTCTCAACCTGAAGAGACAGATCAGCCTCCCCCGTATGTAGATGAACGGACCTCAGATAGAGACAGGTCAGAGCCATGTCCAAATGCCCCGTCCAGTAAACAAGGGGACTCAAGTTGTTGTCCACCTACATCAGATTCAGCAAGTCTGTCAATGCCAAATCTCAGTAAATATACTCCGAACCGTAACACTCTGGGTATAGGCAGGACAGAAATAGGGAACTCAGTAGTAGTCAATGGGCTCCCCAATCAAGTGTCCAATTCCACTCCGAAAAATCCTGATGCAAACAGCCGGACCCTTGCCCCGTCTTTCAACATACCTCTGCAAATGCCCCTAAGAAAACAGGCAGTGGGGGAACATCGGACTCTAGTTTACACCCCTTTTTACCTCAACAGATTTACTGAACTGGAAATCCCAAGCCATCACAGATTTGCTCCGGTCAATAACTCAGACCCATAACCCCACTTGGTCGGACTGCCAGCAACTTTTATTGACCCTTTTTAATACTGAGGAGAGACACAGAATTTACCAAGCAGTGCAGAAGTATAAAGGCAAAAGACCCTTCCTATTAGAAAGACTTTGTAGTTTTGGTGGGGGGGGGGCATCAAGTCCAACATCAGTTCCTGTACATGCCGGATTCCCCTATTCCCTTGCTGGGCAGAGACTTACTCGCTAAACTCAGAGCATACATATACTTCCAATCTGACGGACAGGCTATCCTAAAATTGCCTCATCCCTTTGAAGCCCGCATACTGCAAGACATCCCGGGACTATGGGCAGAAGACAACCCACCAGGATTAGCCAGACATGTTCCCCCAATCCTTATTGAATTAAAATCAGGAGCCACTCCAGTCAGCCTGAAACAGTACCCAGTCCCTCTAAAAGCCATAATAGGAATACAAAAGTACTTAAACAAATTCCTACACTATGGAATTCTAAAACCCTGTCAGTCTCCCTGGAATACACCTCTACTCCCAGTACAGAATCCCGAAACAGCTCACTGTCGTCCTGTTCAAGACCTCAGAGCAGTCAATCAGGCTGTAATGACCATGCACCCAGCAGTCACTAATGAACTGTTACAATTACTGTGGGAGGCAGGTTATAAGGTGTCCCGGAGAAAGGTGCAATTTTGACAAGAGACTGTAAAGTACCTGGGATTCAGAGTATCACAAGGACAGAGATAATTGGGAGAAGGCAGGAAAGAAGCTGTTTGTCAGATTCCCACCCCGACTACCAGACGGCAAGTACGTGAATTCCTGGGGGTGGCAGGATTCTGCTGAATCTGGATACCGGACTTTGCAACAAAAGCCAGACCCCTCTATGAATCTACAAAGGGGGGAGAAAAGGAACCCTTTCAATGGGGAGAACAACAAAACAGAGCATTAAGACATTAAGGTCTCCCTAATACAGGCTCCTGCGCTAGGCTTGCCAGATAGCCAAAAAGTCTTCTATTTGTATGTCAGTGAAAAACAAGGAATAGCAGTAGAAGTCCTGACACAATACTCTGGGTCTTGGCAGCGCCCTGTAGCATACCTTTCAAAACAATTGGACACTGTAGCTCAGGGATGGTCATCCTGCCTGCGGGCCATCGCAGTAACAGCCCTCCTTGTGGTCGAAGCTGACAAGTTGTCATTAGGTCAGGAGACTTATGTCCGAGTCCCACACCACGTACAGGCATTAATGGATTACAAGGGGAATCACTGGTTTACTAACAGTCGAATGGTTAAATATCAAGCTATGCTGTGTGAAAATCCTCGTATCCACTTAGAGACTGTAAACACTTTAAACCCAGCCACTCTGCTCCCCACCTCACAGGAACCCCTAACTCATGACAGTCTCCAGATAATGGATATGCAAGCCGACCAGACTTGAAAGACAGCCCCTTGGAAAATCCAAACGTTGAGTACTTTACTGATGGAAGCAGTTTTGTAAAAGATGTTTATCCCCAGATATAGGCTCAGACAATGGCCCTGCCTTTGTCCACAAGTGCCTCCAGGAATTAGCAACAGCACTTAAGATTACTTGGAAACTACACACTGCATATAGGCCCCAAAGCTCTGGAAAAGTTGAACGAATGAACCGCACGCTCAAGTCACAACTGGCCAAGCTCTGTCAGGAAACCCAAATGAAATGGACCTTGATGTTGCCCATTGCTTTACTGAGAATTCGGAGTACCCCAACAAAGAGGACAAATCTGTCCCTTTTTGAGGTACTGTATGGTAGGCCCCCACCCATCATTAGAGGGATAAGAGGAGACTTGCATCAGATAGGAGGGGTAGTTAACCGTGAACTGATACAGAGACTTGGGGAGAGTAAGCAAGACATAGGAAAATGGGTTCAAGAGAAACTGCCGTAAGCTTGTCGAACCCAGTACACCCCTTTAAACCAGGAGACACAGTGTGGGTAAAGGAGTGGAACTTAACCCCACTAGGGCCAAAATGGAGAGGTCCTTACACTGTTCTGCTATCTACCCCAACAGCTATTAAGGTAGCTGAGGTGACACCCTAAATACACCACTCCAGGGTAAAACGAGCTGCTGGCCTCACAGACTCCTGGCACAGTACAGTAGATCCCCAAGATCCTTTGAGACTGAGATTGACCAGAGAAATCAGAAGGAAGAACTCCAGCCCTGTGTTCAGCACACCCCTGGAAGCTACTGAATTTATGCACGGCAGAAGATAGACGGACTGCAGCCCTGCGGCCAACACACTCCTGGAAGCTGCTGGCTCAACGCACGGCGGAAGATAAAGGATATCTACTAAGCTCTGCTCCAACCACACCCCGGACGCTGGTTGGTCTACGCATAAGCTGAAGCTTGAGGATATTCATCAATGTAATGTTTACAAAAATCTTTATAGCGAGACTGTTGAAAGCCATAGCAGTGATACTGGCCGAGCTAAAAAGGGGGAGGGTAATTCATGTGACCCTTGTATAAGGACTACCAGAGTAGGATCCATAGCTACCAAGATGTTACTGTGGCACTCTCATTATCAATGCAAGGGCACAGAGACTGGTACTTGCATACATAATGGGACTACCTATTCAATGTGCTCCGTTGAAAATCAGATAACCTGTTATAACCCTACTTATGCACCCTATAAAACCTGGCTAACCATCCGGAGCTTTAGCTCCACCGGTAAGCTGGTAAACCATACCCTGATCACCAACTCAAGTATTGCAGAGACAAGTTTTAATTATTTTCTGATTCTCCCTATACTGTATGGAGTGCTAATATTTTTACTCTTTTTGCATTCTTATTGTTACCATGGGCCAAGGGTCACTATCCCAGTGTTTTATAAGTTAATGAGAGACCCGGCTGGAGCCAACAATGGGGAATAGTCTCGGTAGAAGAATGTTTTGTGCCTGCTAGTGAGGTCACCATAGAAAAAAAGAAAAAAACAAAACTGTATGTATCTAGTGATGCTTAATCTCGCTCATATTAATCGCTATGATTATGATCAAAGGGGGGAATGAAGTAGGAACGGGGGGTCAGTTTATATGGCCATAGTTATGTGTGTTGTAAGACTGATTTAGAATTTCAGCTAAGAATCATATTTCTTGTATTTCATGATTGAAGCTAATTGTGACTTCCCCATCACAGGAATTAGCTACATTCCTCTTTCTGTGCAAAAAGCTTGCTTGCTGACATTATTTAGGACAGATGAAGGAACCTGCAATAGCATACTGCAGAGAAACGGAAGTTTAGTATAAAGCTAAAAATATATATGGTTTTGCGGAACTTGTCTGGTTTTAGGATGCATACGTTGATTTTTAAAAGGTTAGAATGTCTGTTAAAACAGAAGTGTACCGCCTGTTCGCTTGTGACGCAATATGCTGAAAATATATATCTTCACTGTATTCACTGTATCTGACACTCTTGACGTGTAGACACGAGTCGGGTCAGGAGTGTCCATTCTTTTCTGGCCAGAAAGATGGAATAAAATCTCCCATACCAGAGTTCTTTGTCCAACTGTCATTCACCAATATCCTACCTAATATTCTGCTACTTTACTACTACTAGTAGTAATAATCTTATTTGCAGCTACACTTGTTTAGCATTTCAGAACTTCTGAACGTACAGTCTTTTGTTTTTTTAGGCTTCATGTACACCCTCTCCTGAACGATTTAACTTGACAGATAGTAACGTCTGCCATGCCGCGTTGAGCCGCGTTTGCGTTTAGAAGTGTTTTTTGCATTGCAAATAGTCAAAAATGTATCTCCATTAAAAACGCCTGCAAACAAAACGTGGCTAAACGTGAGTTACCGCATTTGGACACGTTTACAAGCTGTTGCAGGCATTTGACGTTTCAAATGCCTCTGAACATCCCTCCTGAATGCATTTTTTTGCTTTCTAAAAAATGCTTCTAAACGTAACTGCCTGGAAATGGCTGTAAACGGCCCTGTGTACATGTACTGATAAGATAACATAGAGGAGAGTTCAGGGGCAGCTGAAAAAAAAAACGCCCAACTGATCCTAAGCGTCCGTTTACCAGCAGCATTGTACAGGAGGCCTTATTTATATTTCCTTATGGGATCGTAATGACAGTTTTTAACATAATGTTAATCTTATATTATTAACAATGCAATAAATTTCTTCCTAAACCATCTGCATCGGTATTTTCATACTGTGCAATCTGGTTTATTCCTCGTGTGGATATGTTTTTGCTTTGATTGAAGTGTAAGTACACCTTTACCAAAAAGCACACTATGCTGTCCCATATTGGTGTAGCAGCATAGGGTGCTAAACCTACCTTCCAGCCAGTGTTACCTTTCTGTTTTTACAATGCAGTCCAAAACCGTATTCAACTACTTCAGCCCCGGAAGGTTTTACACTCTTTATGACCAGGCCATTTTTTGCGATACGGAACTGCGTTATTTTAACTGACAATTGCGCAGTGCGACGCTGTACCCAAATACAATTTATGTCCTTTTATTCCCCACAAATGGAGCCTTCTTTTAGTGGTATTCGATCACCTCTGTGGATTTTATTTTTTGCACTATAAACAAAAATAGACTGACAATTTTAAGAAAGAAAAAATTGACCACACTAGCCATGAAAGCAAAGCGTGGTAAATTTTCTGCCTGTGCCTGCTCTCCTCCAATGGTCATACTTGTCCTGACATGCCTCCCCCCTGCACAGCCACTCACTGGGAAGACCAGTGTGCTACTGCTTCTCCTCCCCTAGCTCTCTAAGATCCTCATGCAGCTGAGAACAGAGACTATGTGATCACTAATAAAAAAAAATGGGGAAAAAAGTATTTCCGGTAGCCGACGGCTACCGGAAAGCTCCCGATGCATACTAGCGATCGGGAGCTTTCCAATCACAGCAGTCACATGACCCGAATGCCCTTAAAGGGCTGGGAGGCGGTCGGAGGGAAGGTGTTATAATGATCTTCTATACTTCAACTTGTTTTTAGCCCATCCACTGATATTTGTGCCAAATGTTTTTGTACGTGAAGTCCAGAATATAATATCTTGTAAAATTTGTACAGCTTCTTCCTTCTCTTCTTTTGCACAGATTACATTTTTTCAATGCACACTGGCAATTAAACAGGATAGATTGATTTTAAAGTGATACTAAAGTGTTGTTTTTTTTGTTAAAAATAACAGCCATGTTATACTTACCTGCTTTGTGCAGTGGTTTTGCACAGAGCAGCCCAGATCCTCCTCTTCTCGGGGCCCTCGCTGGTGCTCCTGGCCCCTCCCTCCTGTTGAGGGCCCCCCACAGCAAGCAGCTTGCAATGGGGGCACCCGAGCCGCAGCTCCCTGTGTCCATTCAGACAAAGAGCTGTGGCCTGGCCCCACCCCCTCTCTCTCCCCAGTGGCTCACTGACTTTGATTGACAGAAGTGGGAGCCTACAGCACTTTGCTGCTGTCTCAGCCAATGAGGAGGGAGAGTCCCAAGTATCTGAGTCTCTCATGCAACATTGCTGGATCGAGATGGGGTTCAGGTAAGTATTAGGTGGGCTGAGGGAGGCTGCTGCACACAGAAATTTTTTTATCTTAATGTATAGAATGCATTAAGATAAAAAAACCTTCTGACTTTACAACCCCTTTAATTTAAAGTCAATTAGGAAGGTGAATGGACAGTCTAACCCTGGGACATGTTTTCAGGAAATTGAGTTATAATTGATGCATAACCTTTTAATCATGGGATCAGTTTAATGTATCACCTGTCATAGCATATAGCTGAAATCGCATTGCATTCGCACCAAAATGGTGCAGGACCCTTTTTTTGGTCCGCACTGGAATCGGATTGCATGGGTGTTCACACCTATGGGATCCAATTCCTGCACCATTTGACAGTTTGCACTGCGATCTGCAAACTTATCTGGGGGGTGTCATTAACTTTCTGTTGACACCCGCAGCGGTTCGCAGAGGGCAGTGTGAACTGCCTACAAGTGACATGAGATTAGAGAAACCACACAGGAATCGCACTGGTTCCAGCATCGCATATGTGTGAACCCAGCCTTAAAGTTGTCAAGTGATCGTCCCCATGTTTCTCTGCATTGTAATGAGTGATCAGTGGGTGGAGCTAAGAGGTAGCATATGACGCATCCTGCTGATGTCAGTGTTACCTCCACTATCAATCATTCTGCTAGAGCCGCCCCCACAAGGGTTTCAGCAGTGTCACCCGGGGAGGCTGGATAGGAGAAAATAACAAACAAATGGCCACTGCCTTCACCTATAACTGGCCTTTGCAGCAAAGAGCATGTAGCGGTACCCCCATAGGGGCTGCTGAGTGATTGTGGCCCACCTGTCACCCTGCCCATTCTGGCGTTCACTTCCAGACACTTAAAGACAATGAACAAGACCATCAGCTTTGTTTTTTGTATTTTTATTGAGGGATTAGAACTTGGATGGGGTTAAGGAATTCATGGGATGCCCAGGACAAAAAGATTTTTACATGGTTTGGGATAATTTAGATACTCTTCTCCTGCACAACACTTGCTGCAGACAATCTCTTCTTCTCCCCCCAGCACAATTCTTCAGGCTCAGCTTGCACATGGTTAGGCCTAACTCTGGTTTCAGCTAGGCCTTCTCAAAGTTCCTTATTACAGGCAGGGACCGCGGGCCCCCTATAGTGCAGCAAAAGAAAGTTCTGGTGCTAGCTGCCCTCTTTGGTGGAATACTGATCCCAGTCAGCCCTTTGCAGACCCCGACAGTCCTCCCAGCTGCAGTGGCCTGACTTCACTGCCAGTAACATCAGTCTCTCCTTCTGGCTCTACATCCATCTCCAACTGCACACTCCCAATCCGTTGCCTCTCCCAGCTCTCCCGACTGTGCCTGTCACTCACCGAAACCTGATGAATCCCTCCTGGAGACCCGGCAGTATTCCCTGCTGTCCTCTCCTGCTCCTGTTCAGGACACCCCTTGGGTTGTTTGGGGTTCCTGTTTGGCTCCAAGCCAAGGTCACCCCCCCCCCAGAGTACGGGGCTCCCTCCAAGGCCCCGACAGCCTAACACTTCCACCAAACAATTCCACCTCAGCTGGGCTGACCGTGCGTATTTAAGGAGACCTGCCCCCTGCCAATCCAGGTTGGGGATTGGTCAGGGTTCCTTAGAACACCCCAGACAGTTCCACCTCTCTTCCACACCTTCCTTCTAGAAGCCTCTAGAAACCAGAGGGAGGTGACTGAAAGGTGAAACTAGCTGTGAGTCACCAGCCTACTCTAGGCCACTCCCAGCCCACAAATCAAAACAAACAGGCCTAGCTTTTGGCTAGGCCTGCTTAAATTTACCTGCAGTACAGAAAAAAAATCCCACTCTAGCACCTACGCTAGGTTAAGGGTGCTACAAGCACATGGAAGGGCGATGCATGCAAAACAAAACCAAAGAAATTCTAAGCCCAACTCATAGCTCCCAACTGTCCCTGATTTCAAGGGACTGTCCCTGATTCGGAGAAATGTCCCTCTGTCCCTTATTCCTCCTCATTTTGGTCTGATCTATATAGTTGTATACAAAATGCACTTTTTATCTATCAAAAAGTGTTTTCCAGCACTAAACCTTTCATCTGATTTTTAAGTTGCTGCATTTGTAAATTCCAAAAGCCAATATAAAGGAATAGTAGTGGTAAAAAAAAGCACTTGTGGGTTTAACCAGACTTGTTTTTTTGTACAATTCTCCTTTAAGGGGGCGTGGTAAAGGGTGTGTCCTATGCCTGCATACTTTTACTGATAGGTGTCCCTCATTCCCTTCTCAAAAAGTTGGGAGGTATGCCAACTTACCGTCCAGCCTGCAAACAACCAAGCCAAAGAGCCCTGTCAAGGCACCCCAGTATTTTCTGTAGTCCTAACTCTAATTTTGAGAGCCTCCACAGTGGAAGCACATGCATTATAATGGATAAGCAGAGGGCAGGTGAGCCTGGAGGAAGCCCAGCCCTCCTTAAAGGCACAGGAGCGCACTGGACACCCAGCATGTAGCACTATGGCAGCAAAGGTGTCCGGTGTGTCCCCTCACCAATATATCAACACCAAAACAAATGGCCACTGCCCTCACCCAGGAGAAAAGAGAAAGTGAAAACTGGAACATGTGAAGACAGAGTGGCAATGCAGGATCAGCTGGCATAGCTGGCATCTCAAGGATCACCATGTATTTACTACGAGAAATGTGAGGCACACCTAGTAAGAGGAAATCATTTTAGAGCCAATAATGAGACAAAACAAAATTGGGTTTACTGACACTTTAACCACTTCAGCCCGGAAGATTTGGTTGCTCAATGACCAGGCCGGCACTGAGTTGCTTTAACTGACAATTGTGCGATCGTGCGACGCTGTACCCAAACAAAATTGACGTCCTTTTTTTCCCACAAATAGAGCTTTCTTTTGGTGGTATTTGATCATCTCTGCAGTTTTTTCTTTTTTTGCGCTATAAACAAAAAAAAGACAGACAATTGTGGAAAAAAAAACACAATATTTTGTACTTTTTGCTATAATAAATATCCCCAATTTTTTTTAAAAAAGCACATTTTTTCCTCAGTTTAGGCTGATATGTATTCTTCTACATATTTTTGGTAATAAAAATCGCAATAAGCGTATATTGATTGGTTTGTGCAAAAGTTATAGCGTCTACAAAATAGGGGATAGATTTATGGCATTTTTATTATTATTATGTAGCACTAACTCTCGGTGGAGCTGCTGGTTTAAGCGGGTCTGTTACCTTCACTTTGCTTCCCTCTGTTTCACCAGCACCAGGTCTAGGGTTCCGTTGAGTTTACTTCTGGAGGACACACGCACCAACACTGGAGTACGTTTTCAATGCTTTATTAAACAGACAAACTTTAGGAAGTAGCAGGAAAGAGGCGGAAAAGGAAACTTTCAGGAGAAACTCAAATATCTTCTTGTAGAATCTAAGCGACAAATGTCCTGGTAGAATTCAGATAATTATGTGGAATGCACTCCCCTCGTGGGACACACTCCTTGCTCGTCTGGATAGGCCTCTCTCACCGGTCTAGCAGCCAGTACGCAGCACGAATCAAAAGTCTCCGCCACAGACTTGCTTGGGGGATAAATCCGTACGATCCTCTGCCACAGGATGTATCAGATTTTCTGTAGTGAATGTCAGTCACAGTGCCTGAACCTTTAAGCCGAACCGGCAACACTATGCTGTATAGTTACTTCTTTTGGATACGTCCTCCAACCGAGTCACCAGGCCCCTCTATAGACCAGCTCACCGCGTGATCTCTCAAAGACGGGTCCTCCCCTGGGATCTCCTCGGCCGTCCAGCTTTGTCACACAGGACCGACAGCTCAAGACCATTCCTCGGCCGCAGTGGTAGGCCCCAGACAAGCCTCTGGACCCACCCCTGTGCCGCAGCATCGTGGGCCTCCCGATCGGAGGACCACAAGGTAGCTCCTTAACGCATACCTGTTGGCCAGGAGAGCCAGCAGGTGGCTGTTAAATGAACCCCAGAACACGGCGTCTGCCCCACAAATACCCTCTTCCCAGAATGCAACCCAGAGGACCATCTCCACCGAGCCCGTCTCCGAGACAGAGGAGCATCCACACACCTCGACACATCGCCCTTCCAACACTGACCAGTGGCAACAGCGACACCCACCGGTCAGCACGGAAACACACACAACGTCAGCCAAGCTGGAACAGAGGCAAACTTTTACCTTCCTAACGCCCAAATTACTAAATTTACCTAACATGCGGTAGACTGTAAATCCACCAGCGCTACAATTATTATTATTTTTTTACTAGTAATGGCGGCAATCTGCGATTTTTTTTCGGAACTGCGACCTTTGACACATTTTTGGGACCAGTGACAATTATACAGCGATCAGTGCTATAAAAATGCACTGATTACTGTATAAATGTCACTGGCAGGGAAGGGGTTAACACTAGGGGGCGATCAAGGTGTTAACTGTGTTCCCTGACTGTGTGTTCTAACTGTGGGGGGAGGGAACTGACTATAGGGGATGACAGATCGTGGTTCCCAGCTATTAGGAACTCACAATCTGCCTCTCCTCTCCTCACAGAACAGGGATTTGTGTGTTTACGCACACAGGTCCCTGTTCTGCCTCGCGTGCCCGCGATCGCGCGCGACCGACGGCCATGAGCATCGGCACACCCGCAATGCAGCGGGCGCACCTGCTATTCCTCTTAAAGGAGCCGATGTAGAGCTACGATGGTTCGCGGGATCGTGCCTACCTGCCGCAGTATAATGACAGCGGCTGGTTGGCAAGTGGTTAAAGTGATATGAAAGTAGAACTATAGGCAAAAGGGAGCAAGGGAGGGTCATGACCCCTGTCAGATTTTTATTTGCCATCTTTGTCCCATTGCGGAGATTTCCCTTCACTTCCTGTCCCATAGCCAAACACGAAGTGAGAAGAAATCCCTACGAACTAAGAGAATTCCTTGGGGACCCCCAGGTAACTAGAACTAGTGACCCCATTGGAAGATTTACCCTCTATTAGTTCTCTGAGGACAGCCCAAAATTTAGGATTTCCTTTTAATTTCACTTTCAATGATAATGGTAAATAGGAAAAATAAAGAGTGTGAATCTCCCTAACGTGGACACGGACAGCAATAACAAACTGACAGGTGTTCTAATCCACCCAGTGGCGGATGGTGACGTTTTAAGATGGGGGGGCGCCAAACTCGCCCCTCATTTTTGACCCCTCCCACTTATAAGCACCACCCCTTATAGCATCCACCCACTTCGTCCCCTATATTTCACTTGCTTCCACCCATGTGTCAGGAGTATACAGCTCAGGACAGCTCATCACAGGACAGAGTATACAGCCCAGACTCACAGCAGAGTATACAGCCCAGGCTCACAGCAGAGTATAGCACATAGCATTTCTCACAAATCCTGGTATATAGCATTTCTCACAAATCCTGGTATATAGCATTTCTCACAAATCCTGGTATATAGCATTTCTCACAAATCCTGGTATATAGCATTCCTCACAAATCCTGGTATATAGCATTGTTCACAAAGCCTGGTATATAGCATTTCTCACAAAGACTGGTATATAGAATTTTTTAACAAAGACTGGTATATAGCATTTCTCATTGGTCTTCCCTTCTGCTTGAGTCTGTCGCATGGCTACTTAAAGTGTAAGTTCACCTTAAGGTGAACTTACATAGGTCCCACTCCCATTTGTGCCTACTAGTGCCATCTCATCTGTGCCCACCAGTGCCGTCTCATCTGTGCTGTCTCATTTGCGCCTACTAGTGCCGTCTTATTTGTGCCCACCAGTGCCATCTCATATACAGCTATATATACCCCACCCTTCTTCCTGTATATAGAGACCTTCCTCCATCATCACTGACTGCAGATATACATAATTTGTTCTGTATACAGCTATATATACAGTAACAGGACAAATGATGTATATCTACAGTCAATGATGATGGAGCAAGGTCTCTATATACCGGAAGGAAGAAGGTGTGGGTATATATAGCTGTATACACTACTACACAGATAATATACACAAATTGTGAGTACATCTGTCCTGGGTAGTGTATAGCTATATACACCCAGGCCCGGACTGGCCATAGGGCAGACCGGGCATTTTCCCGGTGGGCCGGGGCCGTCCGCTCCGTAGCATGTTGCTGTTCAGGCCGCACAGCGGGAGGTAAGCGGCGACCGCGGCCTGAACATGGTTAACACAGGCCGTGGCTGCCGCTCGTAGCTACCGCTATGCGGCCGTGCCTTCTCCGGCGGAACTTTCGGCTGCATGGGCTGAGCTGTGTGTCTCTCTCACACACAGCTCAGCCTCAGAGCCGTGCTGATAGTTCCGCTCTCTGCTCCCAGGGACTGCTCCTCCTCCAGCCAAGGTGTCCACATGGTGGATAAGGGGGAGGGCTGCTGTCAGGACATTTTCCCCCCTCCCCTTCTCTTGTCGGCAACACATGTAAGGGGAAAGCTTCCTGCCTATTGTTCCTCCCTCACCATTGGCCACAACAGAGGGCCAATCAGAGAACTAGAGGGGCATCATGGGAAATGTAGTCCCAGAGATAGGTGGCCCAATTGTTTTCAGCAGGGAGCTGACTACACTCTCCAGCATGCACTCTGCTGGGGGGGGGGGGGACCTGGAAACAAGCTGAGAAGTGGCTGTAGCAGCTACTACAGGAGACATAAAAAACGAAAGAGAGGACTGTGCTGGGGGAACTAATAGCCCCAGCACCACCAGAGAGAGCCACGCTGTACCCGCACCACCAGAGAGAGAGCCACGCTGTACCCACACCACCAGAAAGAGCCAAGCTGTACCCGCACCACCAGAGAGAGAGCCATGCTCTAACGCACCACCAGAGAGCCACACTGTACCCGCACCATCAGAGAGCCACACTGTACCCGCACCACCAGAGAGAGCCACGCTGTACCGCACCACCAGAGAGAGAGCCATGCTCTAACGCACCACCAGAGAGCCACACTGTACCCGCACCATCAGAGAGCCACGCTGTACCGCACCACCAGAGAGAGAGCCACGCTGTACCGCACCACCAAAAAGAGAGCAGGTCAGTGTCACTGGGCAGTGTGGGCACAATAGGAGACAGACAGTACTAGCATTGTTTGGCCACAATAGGACTGGGACACTGTAATATAAAGAGAACTTCACTGTAAAGGGGCACTGTAATCATTGCAGTACCCCTTTACAGCACAGTTCCCTTTATATCACCGTGTCCCTGCACATTACAGTGTGGAGGACCCACACCAACCACCCCCGCGAATGTCTACCAACCGCCCCCCCCGGTCCCTGGAGAAGTTGGCTGCTCAGTCTAAAATGCCCGGGCCTATTTTTTGTCCCAGTCCGGGCCTGTATACACCTACCTTCTTCCTTCCTATATACAGGACAGATGTACTCACAATGTGTGTATATAGTGTATACAGCTAGCTATATATACACACATGACATCCAGGCACACAGGGGTCTCTTAAGTGCAGCCCCCCTAATCCACATGACAGGGGCTCCCCCATTGTGAGTACACTGTTCCTGCTCAGGACACACAGGGGCTCCCCCATTAAATGAAGTAAAGCCCCCACACACACATACATGCAGGGCTGCTACCCCCCATATTCCATCACACATGTTGCATTGCTTCACCCGCTCTGCACTCATGTTCACCATTGATGGTAAACAGGGATCAGTGTAAACAACTGTGACAAGAGGGGCCACTGGCTCTTACCCCTCTTGCTCCAGCAGACATTTTATTCTCCAGGCTGCACATTGTACTCCCCAACACACACAGCCTGGACTTCAGAAGGAGACAGGTGCAGAGCTGAGTGACAGAGCAGCAGACCAATCGGCTTCCAAAAGCCAGACCGCCTGCTGGGAACTATGCAGATAGCAGTGTGGGAGAGACTTTAATATCTCTGTTCTCACTGACATGAGGGAGATGAATAAAACAAGTCACACATGCAGCCTACTACCCACTGGTCCCCCCCATGCTCCTCTATTCCCCCCATGCTGCTCTGGTCCCACATGTGCTCCGCTGGTCCCCCTTGTGCTACTCTGGTCCCCCCCATGCTGCTCCACTGGTCCTTCGCATGCTCCTCTGGTCCCCCGCGTGCTCCTCTGGTCCCCACAGTGAAGCAAATAGTACAGCCCACTGTCCTCTCCTCCGGTCCCCGCTGCGCCAATCCTAACCACTACTATAGGCAGACTGACGAATCCCAGTAGAGTGGGAATGTGTGCGGGCGCACAGCTTGCACCCTGCACACACCCTAAACAAGGGAAAATCAGCTTCCCAGCCTGCAATCAGCTGATTGCAGGCTGGGAAGCTTCCCATAGACCTCCGCATGGCCGGCGCCTGGTCACTCTTAAAGTGACATTTTTTTTTTAACAGCTTGGGGGGGGCAGCGCCCCCTATGGACGGACCACCACTGAATCCACCTCCACTCTATCCAAAACTAAAAGTTACGCCTTTAGTTATACTTTACAACCCCAGTATTTAAGCAATTTCAGCAGCCAATTTATTCACTTACTGAGTATGCAGCATCTTTATTTTTTAATCCTTGCCCTGTTCCAGTTTATATGGTCAGCAAGGCCTATAGCGACAAGAATACCATCCCTACTGTAAGTGGCTCACTGATGTATTGGGGGTGTGAATGAACTGTAAAGGCATAGGGAATCTTGTGAAAATTGATGGCAAGACAAATGCAGCATGTTATCAGAAAATACTGGCAGACAATTTTCATTCTTCTGCACGAAAGCTGCGCATGGGACGCTCTTGGACTTTCCAGCATGACAATGACCCTAAGCACATGGCCAAGTTGATCCTCCAGTGGTTACAGCAGAAAAAGGTGAAGGTTCTGGAGTGGCCATCAGTCTCCTGACCTTAAAAGGGGTTGTAAAGGTTCATGTTTTTTCACATTAATGCATCCTATGCATTAAGGTGAAAAAACACCTGTCCATGACTGGCCCCCCAGCCCCCCCGATTTACTTACCTGAACCCTCAAACTTGTCCCACAAAGACGCGCTCTCTCTCTGCAGGGGGTTCTCGGCTCACCGAAAAAATGGTGTGGGGGTCACCCCCAGATCCATACCAGACCCTTACCTGAGCACGCAGCCCAGCCGGTCAGGAAAAGGGGTGGGGACGAGTGAGCGCCCCCCCTCCTGAACCGTACCAGGCCGCATGCCCTCAACATGGGGGGGTGGGTGCTTTGGGGAAGGGGGGCGCCCTGCGGCCCCCCCAACCCAAAGCACCTTGTCCCCATGTTGATGAGGACAAGGGCCTCTTCCCGACAACCCTGGCCATTGGTTGTCGGGGTCTGCGGGCGGGGGGCTTATCGGAACCTGGGAGCCCCTTTAATAAGGGGGCCCCCAGATCCCGGTCCCCCCATGTGAATGAGTATGGGGTACATTGTACCCCTACCCATTCACCTGGGGAAAAAAAAGTGTCAATAAAAAAACACACTAGACAGGGATTTAAAGTAATTTTATTAAGCAGCTCCGGGTCTTCTTCCGACTTGGGGGGTCTCTTCCGACTTCTCTGCGCTCTCCGGCCTCTTCTCCGCGCTCTCCGGTTCTTCTCCCGCTCTCTAGCCTCTTCTACGCGCTCTCTGGTTCTTATTAAAGGGGGCTCCCAGGTTCCGATAAGCCCCCCGCCTGTTTGTAAGTCGGAACAGGTACATTTTTTAAGTGTAGCTCCAGCCAAAAAAAGTTTTTTAAAGCATTTTGGATAGCAAAGGAAAGGGTTAACACCCCTGTAACATTTGTTTTGCTGTCTGTGCCCCTGTTCAGAAGATTTCATTTCACTTTCTGTCCTAATGACAATCGGATTTTGAAAATTTTGGGTTGTTGTGGAAACAAGGATTGGTGATAAAGCATCAGTGGAGACATCTTTTACCCATGTAAATAGGGGACCACCTGTACTCACTGGGGACTTCTACATTGGAGTAAATTAAAAAGTTACAGGGCATTTACTGACAAGACTCTGGGCTGCCTGGGGTCATGTTTTGCCCCAAGAGAGTAATAAGGCCCCAATAGGAATCCACTCATGCCATCACCACCCACAGCAAAGAAATCTGTTACGGGCAAAGTTGTTTTTACATAAAGCTATATTAGCATTCTGTAAAACAGACAGCAAACTCTGCGATGTAATTGCTCCTTTGTCCTCGGGAATGTTATCGGATGCACAGCAGTAAACAATATTATTGGTAGGAATGTGTCAATGTAATTGTGGCTAATCACTGAGCTATTGCTATAGTACTAATCACTGAGCTATTGCTATAGTACTAATCACTGAGCTATTGCTATAGTACTAATCACTGAGCTACTGCTATGCTGAACGAAAATATTTATTTCAATAATTTGGCGTGCTTATAACTTAAGTCTCTGGGGACTGCACACTGATTTCTATGCGATAACTTCTTATTAGCACTCTAAACCCTAGCTGATTAACGTTCATTTTAAAAGAAACATTTTTTTTACTTTTTAGAAAAAAGTATCTGGTTGCAGCAGTCAAGAATTTGTCCCACATGTAAAAATCTTTCACACATGTGGACCGTTGAGATCCACCTGTCAGTTTTTTCAGGTCGCTCCATACATCTCTATGGAGCGACGGATACGGATGTTAAGCTGTGACATGTCTGCTGACATCCGATCCGCTCCACTAATTCCAGACCAGGAGAGCGGTCCGTCTGACAGGTCCATTTCTGCAGAGACGGACTTGTCATCCGCCAGCTCAGCGGGGATCAACGGAGCGATCCCTGCTGAGCAAGCGGATGTCTGAATGCGGATCCGCACATGTGAAAGGGGCCTAACTGGAATATATGGTAGTATTGTACATATTTTCTTTATTGCAATCTAGACCAAAAAAAAATATATATATATATATATATATATATATATATATATATATATATATATATATATATATATATATATATATATATATATATATATATATGTATATATAAAAATTATATATAATCTTTTTATTTTGTGAGCAAACTGGCATGGTAAGGGGCTCCTGGATTTTTGTCTGTTACGGAGAAAACACACTTTTTTGCCTCTTAGATTCTAATAGGTTTGGTTCTGGAATCTGGAGCCCAAAAGCTTTGTAGAGCTTTGGGTGGGATAAAGCCTCCATTTCCAGGTCAACTTACTAGGTAGCCAGATCGTATTACTAAAGCTCCGTACACAAAGGCCGAATACGGCATCCGCTGGTTCAATAGAAACCGTCTGACATTTGGCCGTGTGTACAGCAGCCGGTCAGACAGAAGCCGGTGTCTTGCCGAGAATGTTCCCTCGGCGGATAAGTTCCCCCCCTGTACTGCGCAGCGCCTGCGCAGTACATACTACTCTCAGCCGCCGGAGATAGCCGAAGCTCAAATGCTTCAATCAGCTGTGCACGGCGCCTGCGCTCTGGGTCCAGATTCCTTCCCCACCATCCAAGTGGACCTAGAGGGGGAATCTAAAAGTGCCGAGCGCAGCGAGGCCGTGCCTGAAGCGTGGCGAGCGAAGCAAGCCCGCGAGGGGCCCTCTTCCAGGCGCCGTGTACAGCTGATTTTCAGCTGTTGTGCTTCGGCTATTTCCGCCGATACCTACTGCGCAGGAGCAGTAGAGGGGGGAACTTATACGCCGAGCGGAACTTTCTCGGCAGAACACTGGCTGAACACCCAGGACCGAAAAAGGTGTGCCGATCAGCGCTCTCAGACAATGACTGTCAGAACACAATAGCTCAGTGGGGGGGGGGGGATTGCTGTACTAACATCGAATTGAAAGTACAAGATCTCCTCCCGAGCTCTTCAGTTTTTTTTTCAGCCCGCTAGATATTTCTTGATGCATCAGTGATGCTCAATATGTATTTGAAGAACAAAATTCATTACATAGGAACATTTTTTTTATTACAAAGTAAACCCCTTTTCCACTTGTAAGTGACATTATATGCAGATCAAAAGAACACTGCTTTGATCTGCACATCGTAACAACAATTATTGTTACAACACATTTATCAATGAAGCCTGCTAGTGCTATTTGCATTTATATTGAAGCAACTGTCTAATCTCCTGAAACACAGAATAGGACCAATCTGTCAAAGCCCAGATAGCAGATAAAGACCTGGGTCTACCAGCAGAAGCATGGACAGGTATGGACCTAGGGTTGCCACCTCATCCCTTTAAACCTGAACAAATATGAATTACACAGGTTCTGAGGCTAATTTAATGCAGATAAGGCACCAAGTGAGTTTAATTACCACCTTAATTAGCCTCAGAACCTGTATAATTCATATGTGTTTGGGTTTAAAGCGGTTGTATAGTCTTTTTTTTTTACTTTTACCTACAGGTAAGCCTATAATAAGGCTTACCTGTAGGTAAAAAAAATATCTCCTAAACCTTTACGGTTTAGGAGATATTCCCCTTGCTATGCGCCGCTGACTGCAGAGGCGCATGCGCACAGGGTATTCTCGGCTGAAGCCCGGCAGCTGCCGGACCTTGCCGAGTAAGAAATCTCCCGCGCGCATGCGCGGGAGTGATGACATCGCGGCACCAGCCACTCACAGCGCTGGAACTGCGATACCCGGAAGACACGCCGAGGCAACATGACAGCTTCCTCGGCGTGGACCAGGTAAGATACTGACGCCTCGTTCTAAGGTAAGTATTTCATAATGAGCTAGTATGCGGTGCATACTAGCTCATTATGCCTTTTGCTTTACAGGGTTAAAATAAAAAAAAATAAATTTGCGGGTATACAACCGCTTTAAAGGGATGAGGTGGCAACCCTATATGGCCCCCCTAGGAGCATTGAGCCACAGGCAGCCACCTGCATACCTCCCAACTTTCTGAAATGGGAATAAAGGACACCTGCTAATAAACATTTGTAGGCAAAGGACGCCCCCCTTAAAGGAGAATTGTAAAAAAAAAAAAAAACAAGATTGTTTAAACCAGTGTTTCTCAACTCCAGTCCTCTAGGCACCCCAACAGGTCATGTTTTCAGGATTTCCCTCAGATGAAATGGCTGTGGTAATTTCTAAGGCAGTGAAACTGATTAAATCACCCATGCAAAATAATGGAGAGCCTGAAAACATGACCTGTTGAGGACTAAACCCACAAGTGCTTTTTTTTTTAACCACTACTATTCCTTTATATTGGCTTTTGGAATTTACAAATGCAGCAATTTAGAATTTGGATGAAAGGTTTAGCACTGGGAAACACTTTTTGAAAGATACAAAGTGCATTTTATATATATCTATATAGATCAGACCAAAATGATGGAAAACTCAGGAGGAAAGAGGGACAGAGGGACTTTGCTTCCAATGAGGGACAGTCCCTCAAAATTAGGGACAGTTGGGAGCTATGCACCTGTATAGCCTCAATAGGAATCCACCACTGCTGGTCTTCAAATGCAAAAAAAAGAAACGCTCGACTCTGATGCGTTGTTTGCAGCTATCAGACCATGTATAGTCACTGTGTGTCCGTTAGACTGCAGTTGGAAGCCGAATCCTGTATTTTGTTACTACCTCTAAGCTTTTTGTGTCTCTTGTTTCTTTAGTTTCCTTTGTCATTGTCTTTGCAGCTGTAAGGGAGTGACTGAGTTGGTTAGAGTTCCATGAGCAGTGTCTTTGTGTTGGAGTCCTTGCTGAACTGTATGTGGTTAGAAGCTCATTGTCTATACTTGTAACTTATGATATTTCTGCTTCAGGGGCATTTTTGAGGAGCAAGTTCACAAGGAACATACTTTTTATCCTCCAAAAAATTATTTTACAATAGATGCATACCTGTACATCTTATTTGTCTCAGTATAAATACAAGATATATTTTATACTTAAAGCAACAATATTTTACATGCCCTGAAAAAAAAGATAATATAAGTACCTGTCTGGTGGCTGTGAGTCCTATCTCGACTCTCTTGAAGAGTAATGGCTTTGAAAGAAGATGGCACTCACCACCAGTGGTGGGGCTGGTGGGTTTTCCTTTTGGGGGGGGGGCGGCAAACAAACCCCCCCACTGGTGGGCAGTGGTGCGGCACTACCACCCCCCTAGCCCGGGCGTCCGGCAGTCCGGCACTTACCTGATCTAGGTGACAGGCTGTGGTGTCCTCCAGCACGGTCCGCCCGCCGTACGAGCGGCAGGATGCAGGCAGTGGCTCCGGTTTCTGCTCCTCCAGCAGCTTCCTCCAACCATGTTTCTCCTCTCTCTCCCGCCTAAGCACTAGGCATTCAATAGGAACATCTGATGCTTTGACCAATCGGGAAACAGGTCTCATAACCTGCCTCCTGATTGGTGGGGAGGAACTTTAGTGTGAAAATAGTGAAAATGTATTCGCTATCGTCACACAACTGGGTGGGCTCAGAGCGCAGTGCTCTGCGCCCCGAGCCCACCCTTTTTTTAAGCCTATTAGAGCCTCTGACTCTAATCGCGTACTTGAGAAAAACACTCACCCTGCATTGGTATTCATAGTCTGGCAGCCTGATATGTAGATCAGGGGGCCAGACGCATGGATGGGGGGGTGGCATCCGTGCGCCTTCTATGGGTGGGCCGCCACTGCTCATCACCCATCAGAAATGCAGTGTCAGGGCTGGGCTCAGCCCTTCCTTCTCTGAGCTGGCCGCTCAGCTGTCCGCTAATTGCCATCTCCTAGCTCTCCACAGGTACTCAGCTGTTGATGATATCCTGCTCATCAGTCCTGCCTACCTAAGCTGTCCAGCCCAGAGGATCTCTGCTTTCACCTTAGTCAACGTCACAGAGATGCTCTCCTGCATTCCTGTTAAAATACTTGCTTGGCTGACATCCCTTCTGGCTCCAGATCCTGCTTGCTGTTTTACTACGCTCATCTCTGGCTCCCTGACATTTGGCTCGTCTGACTATCCGTTCCGGTTCCTGAACTCTGGCTATGTTTTGACTATGTTTGTTCTATTTACTTTTATTATTAAACAAGTGTGATTTAATAGTACTTCTGTCTCGGTATGATTTCATGGTTTCTGACATATATCTGATATAATTCATGTTCTTTTGCAGGGCACATTCTCTTTGCTTATTCAGGCAGTCCATCATAGTGGTGGGTCCAGGGATGCCATTAGAAATCACAGGCTCCGTACAGTCTACCTGACAGGGCCTCACCCTCTCAAACCACCACCCCCGAAAATGTCAAGTTATATTTTTGCTAAAATTACCTTAAAATATTATTAGTGGACACAAACATAACAAATATCCTGCTTTAGGTAAAATATAAAACTGTATTAAGTTGATAAATAAACCTTGTGTGTGGATGAGGTCTTGGGGCCCATTCACATGGGTGCTGTTATGTTTTGGTGAAGCAGCAGCTGTACTAATGCAGCCGCAGGTCATAATTTGTTAGGTGCAGGTGTAAAGACCTGAACACAAACAGTGTGCATTCAGGGCCACTCACCCATGCCTGCACACCTGTCATATTAGGACCTGCGGATGTGTTCGTACAGCCACTGCATCCCCATAGAGGAAGGGGTCTCCAAACTTTTTAAACAAAGGGCCTGTTTACTGTCCTTCAGACATTAGGGGGTGTCGGATTGTGGCCAGTGAAGGTGGAAAATGAAAATAAACATGGCCTTAGGGTTTGTGATCAGTAGGAAGAGGAGTAGTGCCCCTCCATTCGTATTAGTGGGAGTAATGGTACCCCATCATTGGTATCAGTGGAAAGTATAGTGCTCCATTGTCGATGTCAGTGGGAGGAATATTGCCTCATATCATTTGCAGGAATAGTGCTCCAAGGGCTGGAAAAAGGCCAGCAAAGGGTCACATCCAGCCCTCGGGATGCAGTTTGGAGAACCCTGCCATAGATTACCAGGTGGCTCCAGCCACATGAACAATTCATTCATTCACACGGCCAGAGTAACTGTGTGAATGAGATAGGGCTCCATCACATGTGAGTTTGGGAGTGGTAAAACCCCATGGTTTTGCTGAGCTTTTACCATCCACCATTCTGCCCTTTTGAAGGGGTGAAGTGAAGAGAGGGCTGCAGATTAACAAGTAAAACTTATGTAGGGAGATTTGTTTAATCTCTGTGTATCATCTGAGGCTGTTCACTTCACTGGGTGTATGTGAGGGTTTACATCCACTTTAAAACTAAAACTGTGAATTTTAAAGAATTAAAATGACCAGTTTGAGGGTCCTTTAACCTCATCATCTTCACAGTAATCCCCTAAGCCCTAACCCTAACACTTAGGTTTAACCCAGTGGCCTGCAGAGCCCTCTTATGTGGCCCGCAACCACCTGCTCTGGAATGGCTGGTTGGCAAGCCCAGATCGCGGGTTCCAATGCTTCCTGTATAGCCTCGCCTCCTGTCACAGGTGGAGTGATACCAAATGCACTCTGCCTGGGACAGCAACAGCGGGTATCCGGAGATACCCGAATGGAAGACTGTTATTAACCATTTCAATACAGGGCACTTTCCCCCCTTCCTGCCCACTCCAATTTTCACCTTTCAGTGCTATCACATTTTGAATGACAATTGCATGGTCATGCAACGCTGTACCCAAGCAAAATTTTTATAACTTTTCCCCCGCAAATAGAGCTTACTTTCGGTGGTACAGTATTTTATCACCACTGTCCAATCAGCTGTGATTGGACACAGCTGATCATGTAGTAAAGTGCCTACGTCATAGGCTCTTTACCTAGATCAGAGATGCGGTGTGTCAGACTGACACACCACACCACACCACTGATAGCATCGCTACATGCCCCCACGGGCGCGCGATCGCAGCTTATCCTGCTGGACGTCATATGACACCCAGACAGGATAACAGAACCACTTTCTGGCCGCCATGTTGCTATATGGGTGTGGGAAGTGGTTAAAGGTAAGTTTAATACTAAAATAACAGTGTATCTATGGGAATATCTGTTATGCAGTAGTTACTGGGTTGCTTTCAAACTGAACCACAGGTGCAGTGCAGTGCACCTGCGGGTTACCTGCACTGAGCCATAGTCTTCTGTTCTGACCTGCGGGTTTGGTGTGCCATCAGAAGGTGCACTATACCTGCAAGATATAATAGAAGTCTATGGCAAAGTGCAGCTAAACTGCAGGAAAGCTACAGGTGCACTGCAGTGTGGGTAAATCACAGTGCTTCAGTCACCTCTATGGAGTGGCAAATGTAAACAGACTTGTGTCCGTTTATACCCGCCTACCTCCAATCCGATCTGTTAAAAAAAAAAAAACGGTGATAGGACCGGAGGGCCCATAGAGTACAGTGGGCTGTGTTCATGTCTGCTCTGCATAGGCATAGACCTGTCATCCTCCTGCTCTGCTCATTGTGGCCCACGACTGGTTACCAAGTTGCTTAAGTGGCCCTCGCTCTTCAAAAGGTTGGGCACCCCCGCTCTAACCTCTGAGCCTAAAGTTGGCTTGATACTTTACAATCTGATTTGCTATCTCTTTTATATCTTCCTAAAACTCAATGGCCTACCTGATTGAATATACATTGAGTTGATCTATGAGCAGTTGTTTACATATTATAGACATTGTTGAATCTAAAGGAGGTTGTACAATTAAATTGTTAGGTGTATGACCAGTTTAACACTAACCTAGCTCTTAACTTAAAGCGGTTGTAAACCCTCAAGGTTTTTCACCTTAATGCATTCTATCCATTAAGGTGAAAAACCTTCTGTAGTGCAGCAGCCCCCCTTTTACCTACCTGAACCTGATTGTTCCATCGACGGGGATGAGCACAGCAGCTCCTGCCGCTGTCTCGGGTCCTCATTTGATAGATTGATAGCAGCAGGAGCCATTGGCTCCCGCTGCTGTCTATCAAATCCAGTGACACGGGAGCCGGGGGGGTTGGGTTGAGTCCTGCTGTCTGTGGCAAATAAACGCAGCAGCAGGACTCGGTGCCCCCCCACACGAGTGCCCCCATGGAATGCGTCTCTCGGCAGGGGCACTCGAGAAGAGGAGGAGCCAGGAGTGCCGCTGGGGGACCCCAGAAAACCCTTGCACAGAGGAGGTAAGTATAACATGTTTGTTATTTAAAAAAAAAAAAAAGAAAAAACTTTACAACCCCTTTAACCTCAAACACAGACCTACAATATGCAGCAGCACTATTTCCTTACCTTGAACCTGAAGAAGTGGAACCATAATTAATCAGCCCCATACCGTTAATTCAACTTTGAGATGTCATTGCTTAAACCCACTGATAAGAACTGTCATAGCATAAACCAAATACACACCCCTGTCAATCAAAAGGTTGGAGGTTGGACATTTGTTTCTTTTGCTTCACAGGGTTGTTTCTCACAGAACATACCACCCCCAAGAAACATGGCAGAGTCAGAAACATATCTCATCTAATTTGACCTTGCAGCAAAATAACCCCTCCAATGGACCTGCAAATGCTGTCATTAACAGTGTAAGACGAGAAAATGTGCTCCAAAACGATGTCACACACAGGGGGCCTCAGGGTGGTTGGTTTGCCAGGGTCTGCCAGTTTGAACTTGTTTTGTCTATATTCTGCTAGATTAGAATAATTTGTAATGCAGATCTGAAGTTCCATTACATCTGCAGCTATGAAGAGCTTTTACTGCGCTCGTGTTCTGCAGAATGGTTCGTAAATTAGCTCTTTACTTCCGTCATCTACACTCTCTGCCTCTTGTATCTCTCTGGAGGCCTCCCTCCTTAATGCAATATGAAACACTTCCAAAGCTTCATCCACATTTCCTGGAGATAGAGAAGAATTGTGATCTGTCTGTCTGTCTGTCTGTCTGTCTGTCTGTCTGTCTGTCTGTCTATCTGTCTATCTATCTATCTATCTATCTATCTATGCCCCTCTGGCACACCTAGAAAACCGTGTAAATGCAAACACAGTAATAAATGAACCAGAAAATGTGTTTACTGGGAGACTTTCCACAATCCAACAAACAATAAGAAGGTAACCCAGTAGTTACAGATAGCAAAGTTCAGTTCTATAACAGTGTAAATCAGGATTACATGCAGATTTTAAATAGACAGTTAAAAGTCTTAAATGGCCCTAATGTGGCCTATGTTTTCAGGCATGAAAGGTGACAGGGCTGACCTGATTACAGTCAGTCTGTTTCCCTACAATCCTAAACCACAGACCCAGGCGGTAAACACCTGATACAACAGGCGATAGTGTAAATGATCAACGTTAAGCTTAGAGTTCGAGTTCTTCCTTAGTGAGTATAACTATTTCCACTGAGTTACTGCTAAATGAAGAAAAACAGAACAAGGTCCCTCGCACTGGAAATGTCTGGTATCTTCTGCTAGGCTTGTGTTAGTGAACTTGGTGTCCTGTTTGGCATCATGAGCAAAGTGTATTTAAAGGTATTCTGGCAGACAAAGTGATGTACAGTGTGCTGGTAGTATCCAGTGGTAAGCAAGATGAATACTGTGACTACTCAGCAGGGTGTAAGTGTTCCTACAAGTGTGAGCACAGTTAAGGCAACGTTGTCTGCATGCAGTGTCTTTAAGGTGGGCAAGTGCCTTCTCACCAATCTGCGACCCAGAGTCCACAAAAGTAGTTGTCCTGGCAAGCAGGTTCTTCAAGTGGCCCGACTGGCTACCTCATGACCAGAACCCCTCACGTCCTCAGGAACGCCTGTAAATGCACCTGGGGTCCCTTTTCAGGTGGGATGTCCGCAGCTGACCGGCTCTTGGGCTGCGGCAGAACCGTCATACCGACTCAGGAAACAGCGCCTCTCCCCAATGTCCAGTCTTCTCCTTGCCTCGTGGTCCTTTCCCCCACTCCCAATCACCCTCTGGTGTCCTTACTCCTCTCTCCCCCAGAGCATGCTGGAATCTGTAGTTCTGCTTTCACAGAAGGCTATGGGACTGCCTGTGATGGGGACTACATGTCCCAAGATGCTTTGATGCAGTCCTACTGGCTCGTGATTGGCTCCTCTCCTCCTGCCAATGAGGAAGCAGAGGAGGGAGCAGGGCGGGCAGCTGGGTCCCTGCGAGCGCTGCTCGGCGCGTTGCACGGTGAAGAGAAGGAGGGGAAGAAATTCCCCACAGGAGCTGACAGGCTCTGTGTCTCCCTGGAAATTCAGACAGCGGCCGGCAGGAGATGCGGGGCTGCGAGCGGGCTGGGAGGCACCCACTACATATCTATCTCTCTATCTATCTCTCTATCTTTGTTTCAGAAATTATTTAAAAAAAGGAACTTCATGCAAACTTTATTAAACACCCTATACTTTACTTATTAAAAAAAAACCTAAGGGGTGTGCAGAATATACTGCATTTGGCCACTAGACAGTGCTAAGTATCATAGGAATTTCCAATTTGGTCATCTAGTGACCAAAAGCAGTATTTTCCATTATAAATCAATGAAAAACGTTCATCCAGCATAGGAAAAAGCCTAATAACATGCATTTTTTGGCCCCATTCACAAAGAACAAATGTGCATTCACTTTCACTAGGTGAATTGTTTTGCCATTTTTACAATTACACCCCTAATGCCATGTACACAGGACCGGACTTTTTGACCAGACTGGCCTGACGGAACAAATCCGTCGGACAATCCGACCGTGTGTGGGTTTCATCGGACCTTCAGTGGACATTTTCTGTCGAAAATCAGACGGACTTTAAATTTAGAACATGTTTCAAATCTTTCCGACGGACTCGAGTCCGGTCGAAAAATCAGTTCGTCTGTATGCTAGTCCGCCGGACAAAAAATGACGCAAGGGCAGCTATTGGCTACTAGCTATGAACTTCCTTATTCTAGTCCATTCGTACGTCATCACGTTCAAACCAACGGACTTTCGAACAGACTTTAGTCTGTTCGTGTGTGGGCAAGTCCGGTCGTTCGAAAGTCCGCAGTAACTCTGTCGAAAGTCCGTTGGAAAGACCATCGGACCTTTGATGCTGAAAAGTCCGCTCGTGTGTACACGGCATAAGTGTTCAGTTCAGCTAGTCTGGTAGTTGGCTTTATTAGAGGCCTTAAATGGCAGTCTAGTAATTGAAAGAACTTGTATCTAACAGCACTCATGGGCTGGTATAGGCTCAGCTCTTTAACAGAATATTAAAATTCAACATAACGTAAAAGTATAATATTTCGAATTGGACCTTATGTACTGGGTCAACAGTGGCATTTGCATATGTATGTTTGTACTAGTGGTCTTAATATTTCTTCCTACATAAATGTGAACTGGAACATCGAGTTGGACAATAGCTGGAGCCACTGATAGCGGCTCTCTTCCTGTTTTTTTTTTGTGTATCTATACTGAAATAATAAATATAACTTTGTGAAGAAGAAAAGTAAGCAATGTAGGTGCTCTGCTTTATTTCATTAACCCCTTCACACCAACCGTCCACATACTGTATATGCGGCCCTTGGCTTTTTTCCTATGGGGCCACATATATATGCGTATTGGTGTTTGTGCTGGGAGCATGCCGCACAGTGCGATCCTAGCACAGATACGGGGCTGTCACCGGGATGCCCGGATCCTGTACTAATGATCAAGTTCTGGGACTCCCAGTTCCGGGTTACCGTATCGCTGTGATTGACTATCACTGTAATCAGTCACTGTGCATCCCGCCCCTGTGTTTTTTTTTCTCTCTGAATGGGGGAGAGAAACATTGTTTCTCTCTCTCATGCAGGGAGAGTGTACCGTAAACAAAAGCGTGTAGTAAAAAAAAAAAATTAGGAAAGGAAAAAAATAAAGAAAAAATACCTAGATCAATGTTAGATCTAGGTCAGTGCTAGGGTTAGTGTTAGGGTCAAGTAAAGGTCAAAGGTCAAGTCCGGGATCAAGGGTTATGATCAGTAAATTTTGGGCAGGATTTAAAAAAAAAAAAAAAAAAGCATTTTTAAACGTAGTATCAGTGTCAGTGTGTTTTAGGTAGGATTACAAAAAAAATGCACACTATTGTTTCTGGCCCTTACTACGGGTACAAATAACAAATAACAAACACATATGTGGTATCTCTGCGATCATCAGGAGCAGGAGAATGAATTTGAGGGTTGTTCTTTGGTGGTAGGTTATGGTAGTAAGAAGGAATATACAGGTACATTAAAAGATTTTTTTTTTACTATTTTGGGCCAGGTTTCCCTTCATAAATATCTGTTACCATTTACAACAAAATGAAAGCCCAATTTGTCCTGAAAAAAACATGGTATATTCCACCTGGATACACAAAGTAGTTGCAGCGATATGTACAGTTTTACTAACACATATCAAAGTTGCAAAATTGTGTTTAGGCATTAAGATTTGCTTTACCCTGAGACCCCATTCACAAAGGGGCAACACGACTTTTAGGTCACCTCAGCGAGGCGACCTGCAAACGACTGCCCGGGCGACTTGCAAAATGACTTCTGTATAGAAGTCTATGCAAGTCGCCCCAAGTCGCCCCCGAAGTCGTACAGGAACCTTTTTCTAAGTCGGAGCGACTTGCGTCGCTCCCCTTAGAACGGTTCCATAGCACAGAACGGGAGGCGACTTGTCAGGCGACTAGGTCGCCTGACAAGTCGTCCCTGTGTGAATGGGCTCTTAGTCACTAGGGCTTTGATAAAGCACACTTTATGTGTAAAAACTCATTAGCCGTTCTTGCTCTGTTTGCACATGCTGTGCTCATTATGAGTTCACATTAATAAAGGCGTTTTGGATCTCAGCATTGGTGTGCAGCCATCCGGACTTCTTTTCCTTTGGTTAGTCACTAAGGGGTTAAATACAATTTTTGTGTATTTTATTAGCCAATGGTCTTGTATGCCTTAAGTGTATTAAGTTTATTTAAAGCCAGCTTTTTTTTTCTCTTTTTGGATAGAGTATGGGTAAACCACTGCCTGGCTTTTTTTTTTTTTACACCCATGACCCATTTCTATGGGGGAGATTTGCATTTACCTTCTGTGCTATATACAGAACAGGAAGTGAGAAGAAATCTCTCAAAGTGAATGAATCCCCTCAATTGTTACCAGAACATGTGTCCCTATTGAAAAAAGCCCCCCGCCCACCTCTTTTTCTGTTCTGTCTGCCTGCCATGGTTTTTCAGCTGGTCTTCGGGCTGCCTGCTTGATAGACTTGATAGGCAACCGAATGGGCAACTGGAGGATAGCATATGTCAGGCTGACAATGCTGATGCTTATTGTGAGGCAGTGGCTTAGTGTTGTCAGCCTGCTATGGTAAGTGCTGTTACTGGCAAGATCTTCAGGTAATAAGCTTTGCAATACATTCCAAAAAATGTATTTGCTTAAAGTGGAACTTCACTCTACCAATCAACATTGATTATTTTTTAGTAAGTAGAAAGGAAAGTATATCATATTTACTCTTTTTTTTTTTTTCCTTTTTTTTTCCACTTCAGTTACTTCCTGGTTTCTTGCCTAGGCAAAAGATGTCATACACCCTAGGATTCTTCAGGAGGGGAGGAGAGGAGGAGGGGCTTTCTCAGCTAGGCACTTCCTGCTGCCTGCATGCTTAAGTTAAGGGCAGATGGATTCCAAGAAGTAAATGCTACATAAATCATTTGCCCTTCTTCAAGATGGTCACGAAATGCTAGGGGGGTGTTTTTCAAAGTGATTTCTCAACAAAATAAAGCATGGAGACATGGATTAATGGGGGAGCTTGCTTTGAATATTAAAAATGAATTGAATAGTGTTTTTTGGTTTGTGGCGCTCAGATGCAGTGTAGTTCCACTTTAATAACCTGTAAAAAAGGAATACATGTTGCAGTGTAGTTCCGCTTTAAAAACAATAAAATCTCTATGTGGCTAACCCTATTATTGCAGCAAGTGCTATGCAGAGATGCTGAATACAGAGACTAGAAGCAAAAACTAGAATTTATATGATGAAATAAATTAATGAAAATATGGAATAGCAAACATGGAAGATGTATAAGTCCCTTCAAAATCACTTTCCATTAAATGTGAAAGTAATAATTCAAAATGTGTAATAATGAAAACACAAATCAGTTCCCCAGAAATAACCTTGAAGGTAGATGTGAAAGCCAGTAATAGAGGAAAAATCTCCTCCTCCTTCCTCACATCTGTGCAATGTACAAAGTACATTACAGAAGAAAATCACTCATGCATAATTTGTAAAAAAGACAAAACATCTTTCTCGGTTTAGCAATAAGCGGAGTACAATTTAATTACTTTGCAAACTGTATGGAATAAACAACAATGAATCAGATGAGAGCTACCGTAAATCTCTAGATATGGGGACTGAGTTAAAACAGAGTTTCACCCAAAAGTGGAACTTTCGCTTATCTGGTTCCTCTCCCCCTCTGGTGCCACATTTGGCACCTTTCGGGGGGGAGAGGGGGGAGCGGGTACCTGTTTTTTACAGGTACCCTGTCCCCACTTCCCGGGAGACCCGGCCATGGCGAAGTACGTCAGCAGCTCGGCCCCCCTCCTCCTCCCTCCTCTTCTGCCGGGTCAGTGAGAGAGCGCAGCGCACTTTGTGCATGCGCAGTAGGGACCCGTCCGTGAAGCCGAAAGTCTACACTGCCGGGTTCCCTTACCAGCAATGTCGGCGGCAGCACCCGACCAGCCGATGTAAACATCGGCTGCGGTGCTGACAACACTGGACTCAAGGACAGGTAAGTGTCCTAATGTTAAAAGTTGGCAGCTACAGTATATGTAGCTGCTGACATTTAATTTTTAAAGGGGCGGGCGGAACTCCTCTTTAAAGTGTAAACCCAAAATCTATTTTCCACTTTGTAGTGCATGATATATCACTGTATGCGGTTTTTATAAAATCCAACCCCGGGAAAATTGACAGCGGTATTAAACCCAAAACAAAAAAATGTAATATATTGCAGCTGGGGTGCCAGATGTGGTGGCTGCATCACTTTTTCTTTTCTTTGTCTTTTTCCCCCCATTCACACCTGAGTGTAGCAATTTACTGCAGTTTTTCTGGCTTTTTTTTAAGCATTTTTGCAGCTTTTACAAGCACTTTTAAAACGTTTTAAAGGAGTATTACAAACTTTTTACAGCTTTAGGCATTTTTATTTAGCCAATTGAAAGCACTAGGGGGAGGAGAGGGAGAGGAAATTAGGGGTGGAGAACTGCAGTTTGAGCAGAAAACGAGCGACAAAACACTTGTAAAACCCTCAAGTCAGGCATTTCTATTGCAGTCTATGGGTCCAAAAACGCATGTAATCTGTCAAAACTAAGCTCATGTACTTTTTTGAGCTTCAGGCGTTTTGCTTCGGGTGACAGAACGCTGAACAGGTGCCATTAAAATGAATGGGATTTGGCTTGTTGAGCGTTTTTGGAGCTACACGCTTCAAGCACAAAATCGCTCAGGTGTGAACGTGGCCTCATTCTCCATGGTCCCATGTAGCCGCCCTTTCTCCTTGCTTGCTCCTGAGATGGACATTTGGTCCTGCTGCTGTCAATCACAGCCAGTGAGGAGAGAGCATGGAGGGGGGTTGGGCTTATGGAAGCAGGGGTGATGGTGATATGGAGTGGAGCCGCGCTCTTCACAAACACTTACCAGCACATTTACCAGCCTGCAAACAACCAAATTGCATTACATTAAAAACAGAATATATTTGCAAATATATGCATAAGCTGCAGTGCCCATGTCAAGGCTCCTCTTTAAACTGCAGTCCTAACTGTATTTACTGTATCTACTTCAGGACCACCCATCCGCATTGTACTATGGACATTGCTTCCTGCTTTCGGGTTCCTGTATGTTGCTTCCTGCTTCTGTGTTCCTGTACGTCGCTTCCTGCTTCCGGGTTCCTGTACGTCACTTCCTGCTTCCAGGTTCCTGTACGTCACTTCCTCCTTCTGGGTTCCTGTACATCGATTCCTGCTTCCGGGTTCCTGTATGTCACTTCCTGCTTCCGGGTTCCTGTATGTCACTTCCTGCTTCCGGGTTCCTGTACATCACTTCTTCCTTCTTGGTTCCTGTACGTCGATTCCTGCTTCTGGGTTCCTGTACATCTCTTCCTGCTTCCGGGTTCTTGTACGTCATATCCTGCTTCCGGGTTCCTGTATGTCACTTCCTCCTTCTGGGTTCCTGTACGTTGATTTCTGCTTTCGTGTTCCTGTTCGTTGCTTTCTGCTTCCGCCCACCCCTTGTTCTCTGTACTGTGTGAAGGATGTGTGTCCTTTCCCTCCAATCAAGGCTCAGAACTGTGTGAAGACTTCAAATCCCTGCCCCTTGCTGATAGAACTAAAGAGAAATCCTTTTCTCTTTGTGTTTTCAGAAAGGTCTAGAGAAGAAATGGATTCAGATACACAGCTACAACTTTTGTAGGAGGATTGTTTCATCTCTGTGTATCACCTAATGCTAGTCACTTCACATGTGAGGGCTTACAACCACTTTAATTTTCCAGCTGGCTCCTTCAATTTTTAATCAAATCAATGTCCAGCTAAAATATGAATTTTGGATGGTTCATGAGAAACCTGTCGAAATTCAAATAGTGTATGGACAACCAGACCATTCACAAAATTATTAGTGACTAGTCATTTGTTGGAAAAGTTGCTGATCAACTGTTTGAAAGTCAGTCTAGAGCAGTGGTCTCCAAACTGCGGCCGTGGAACAGATGAGGCCCTCTGCCTGCCTTTTCCGGCTCTTGGGGCACTATTCCTTTCATTGATACGAGGCATTATTCCTTCTACTGACACCAAAAATGAGAAACCATTCTTTCCATTGATAGCAACGGTGGGGCATACTTCCTTCCACTGATATTAACCGCTTCAGCCCTGGAAGATTTTACCCCCTTCCTGACCAGAGCACTTTTTGCGATACGGCACTGCGTTGCTTTGCGCGGTCGTGCGACGTTATACCAAAACAAAATTGACATTTTTTTTTCCCACAAATAGAGCTTTCTTTTGGTGGTATTTGATCACCTCTGTGGTTTTTATATTTTTTGCGCTATAAACAAAAAAAGAGCGACAATTTTGAAAAAAAAAGCAACATTTTTTACTTTTTGCTATAATAAATATCCCCCAAAAATATATAAAAAAAAATTTTTTTCCTCAGTTTAGGCTGATATGTATTCTTCTACATATTTTTGGTAAAAACAATCGCAATAAGTGTATATTGATTGTTTTGCACAAAAATTATAGCGTCTACAAAATAGGGGATAGATTTATGGCATTTTTATTATTATTTTTTTTTATTAGTACTGGCGGCGATCTGCGATTTTTATTGTGACTGCGACATTATGGTGGACACATCGGACACTTCTGACACTATTTTGGGATCATTGTCATTTATACAGCGATCAGTGCTATAAAAATGCACTGATTACTATGTAAATGACACTGGTAGGGAAGGGGTTAAACACTAGGGGGGCGATCAAGGGGTTGAGTGTGTCTTAGGGAGTGATTCTAACTGTGGGGGGGGGGTGGTGGGCTACCACTGACATGGCAGTGATCACTGCTCCCGATGACAGGGAGCAGTAGATCCTAGACATGTGCGATTAGTTTTATACGAAACAAACATTCTTACGAATTTCCGCGAATTCGTACATTCGGGAGGATCCGAAATACGAATTGCTATGCTTCCGAATTTTGTACGAAATACGAAATTTCGTTTACGAATTTCGGATCCAAATTCCTAACAAACATTCGTAATTGTTACGAAAAGTTAACGAACCTAAAAGTTAAAAACCCAGGAAGTCAGCACAGCGTAGGGATGGTGGGAGCCCCTCATAATGATAAATTCATCATAACGAACATTCGTAATTGTTACGAAAAGTTAACGAACCTAACGAAAATTCGTATTTCGTACGAAATTTCGGACACGGATTACGAAATACGAATTCATTCTAATACGAAACGAAATGAAACAAAATGAATTTATTGACGGCGCACATGTCTAGTAGATCCCTATCATGTCACTAGGCAGAACGGGGAAATGCCTTGTTTACATTTCTCCGTTCTGCGGCTCTGTGACACGATTGCAGGACACCTGCGGGCATCTAGTGTGCGGGCACGGTCGCGCTGTGCACGGCGGGCGCGCGCCCACTAGCCCCGCCAATTAAAGGGGACGTACAGGTACGCCCATTTGCCCACTGCTGCCATTGTGCCGACGTATATCGGCGTGGTTAAATATTGGAACAATATTCCTCTCACTGACACCAACGAATGGGCACTATTCCTTCCACTGACACCAATGATGGGGCGCTATTCCTCCCATTGGCACCAATGATTTGGCACTATTCCTCCAACTGGCACCTACAATGGGGCATTATTTCATCCACTGACACCAACAATGGGGCGTTATTTCTTCCACTGACACCAACAATGGGGCGTTATTCATCTCACTGACACCACCAACAATGGGGCGTTATTTTTTCCACTTGCATCAACGATGGGGCACTATTCCTCTCACTGACACCACCAATGATGGAGCACGATTCCTCCTCCTATCGACCACAGGCACTATGTCATTTTTTTAACTTTCACTGACCACCAAGCCCCAGGAATTTTCTACTCCCCCTGACAACAGTCCGTCTCTCCTATAGTCTGAAGGACAATAAACTGGCTCTTTGTTTAGAACGTTTGGAGACCCCTGGTCTAGAGGGTTAAATGGTTTTCAGTTTAATTGGATCTGATATCCGTTAACATTGATCAATGTAATTTTTGAATAAAAATAGGCAAAAAAAAAAAAAAAAAGAACTGTAGACCAATATCTGCTGCATGGCAAATACTGAAAAGGGGCCATGCAGTTTAGCAATTAATAACCAGCAAAAAGGGAACAGATGCTGCGCTTGGTTTTGCCTTCAAGAGCCCCCTCAGTTCAGTTGCATCACCAGTAAATATCACAGTATTTGTGTCCAGGCTGAGCACAGAAGGGATCGAGCCTCTGCTGCTACCAGTGTGGCATTCAACAGAGTAAATTAGTTGGATCTTTTGTTATTTTGGATGCTGCTATCAGCATTGCAGAGGCCAGAAACCATAACTGATTTTACATAAGCTATGTTTACATTGTGAGTCTCTGACCTCGACATTCTCACATTTCCAGGGACAATATATGTGCGTTGCCAAGACAACCCTGGCTGGATGACAGTGTTCGGCTGACAACCTGCATATCGCACACGACATATATTCATTACATTGCTCTGGCACATTAAAGGGCCGCTAAACACAAAGTACAAGGAGCTTTATGTGGAGAAGCATTTAATAATCTTTCTGGATCAAAGTAACATTTTTCAGGACTGAAGATATAATATCTGTAGAGTGGGTGACAAAAACCTGATTTGTTTTTGATTTACTTGAATAATATTACCAACAGCCACTGATAAGACTCCTTTATCTTAAGTGGTAATTAATATAGAACAACAAGCTGAACAAATATAGAAGGACCATTTACGTTGAACTGTCAGCACCTTTACGGGCCTAAAATTGTTCTTTGAGGAACAATTGTGAGCCCTGGAAATCAGAATACTCTGAAATACAATTCGCTTCTCAGTTGCCATCTCTGTCCAGCCCTCTCCTAGCGTCCCTTTAAATGGTTAGTGAGGATATACATCACAGTGATGGACCAATATAGGGTTGCAGGAGGCAGGAAGAGCTGGAGGCCAGTTCAGACGTGGAATGCACTGCTGTCTCAACTTTGGTCATAGGGTCCTCCTGTTTTTCCCTCCAGCATTAGGTGGTCCTTGGCTTGAAAGGGTGCCTATTCGTCATCTTACAGACGCCTGCAAATATCAGAGAAAGATGTGTTTCATGTGTTAAAACGGCTAGAACACAAATCCATCTTGTACACACACCCTTATTATGCCGCGTACACACTATCGGACATTCCGACAAAAAAATCCATGGATTTTTTCAGACGGATGTTGGCTCAAACTTGTCTTGCATACACACGGTCACACAAATCTTGTTGGAAATTCCGATCGCCAAGAACACGGTGAGGTACAACACGTACGACGAGCCGAGGAAAATGAAGTTCAATAGCCAGTACGGCTCTTCTGCTTGATTCCGAGCATGCGTGGAATTTTGTGCGTCGGAATTGTGTACACACAATCGGAATTTCCGACAATGGATTTTGTTGTCGGAAAAGTTGAGATCCAGATCTCAAATTTTGTGTGTCGGAAATTCCGACGGAAAATGTCTGATGGAACCTACACACGGTCGGAACTTCCGACAACTAGCTCCCATCGAACATTTTCTGTCGGAAAATCGGACCGTGGGTATGGGGCAATAGAGTGCACAACCCATGATACTATCATAGTAAAGAACATGAAGAGAATGGCCAACACTCTAATGCCGCATACACACGGTCGGAAATTCCACCAGCAAAAATCCGATGAGAGCTTTTGGTCGGAAAATGCTATCGTGTGTATGCTCCATCGGACTTTTGCTGGCGGAATTCCAGCCAGCAAAAGATTGAGAGCAGGTTCTCTATTTTTCGGTCGGAAAAAGTTCCTTTCCTGACAGACTCCATGGCAGCCTACGTATGGGTTAATCCCGCCTCTCATACCTCATAGGACCCCACTCCCATAAATCTTTGCTTCTAGACAGAGACTGTGTTCCTTTTTTGTCCTCCTCCTAGGACCAAGGTGTATCTTACCTTATGAAAGTTTTGTTGATCCAGTCCTGGTGGTTCGCACGTTTTAATGATGGCGGTGTCTTATTGAGGTCCAGCTTCCCCAGCTATTAGCAGGGCGGACATACGGGGTGCACTCTGATGCCTGGAAGAGCTGATTGTACCGGCCATTGGCTGGGAAGCGGCATTGCGGCCAAACGTCCCAGCTATTAGCGGGAGGCCTCCTTCATGATTACCCCGGGCGTGCGGTGAGCGCTCCTCTTGCTCCCATTTCCAGGATGGATCCCCTCAGGTGCCGTGGTAATGTATGCTCTTCTGTTTTTGAGTTTTGGCAGCCTGTTGTGTGTGTTGTCTTGTCTTTTAAATTGCTTCCTAGTGGCCATGGCGGCTGGGACGCATCTGCGTTCCAGTCCGCCGCTTCCCCGCTCCGACTGCGCAGCTGCGAAGTCTCGATTGAGATCGAGGCTTGGTTCGCGCCTGCGCAGTCCGCGCGTGATGACGGCGACTGCGCATGCGCGCGAGCGCCGTGGAGCGGCGTCGGTCACAGCGTAGGGACGCTGTGGCCGCGATGACGTCATCACAGGCGGCAGATTCAAATAGCTGTCACATACAGCTATGGTTTGGGTTGCTCTTTCGCTTAGGCAGCGGCTTCCCTGTGTCCATCTCTCTGGCTTCTGAGGTAAGGAGCTTTGCTGTACCTTCCTGTGTCTAGGTCTCTTTCTCCAAATAGGGGAAAGAGAAAGCTGAAAGTATACATAGTTATTTGTCTCTTATTGATTGTTTGCAGTCTTTTGTTTCTGTCGCCATGGATGTGTCACCGCCCCCTTGTGGCCAACCCTTACACCGCAGGTAGGATGAAGTATTTTTATTTTCATTCTGCCTGTATTGGTTGGGGTACTATTTAGGAACAAAGTATTCTTTTTCTCCCCTGCAGCCCTTCTAGGTCTGAACCACAGTTATCGGCACATAAAGAAAAGGACCAGTCTAGGTCTCATCATCACCAGTCTACGTCGGGTTCTAGACGTACTAGGTCATCTTCCAGACACCGCAAAGAGGGGTCAAGGTCTAAATCTAACCATCATTCCCCCCGCCATTCCAGCCGCCCTGAGAGGAGAGCTTGCTGGGGATGTAAAACTCAGGTCCCAGAGGGTAAATCTCTCTGTGAGTTGTGCTTTTCAAGAGCCACGAAGGAGAGAGGAGCTGAGGACCAGCAAGTGGAGGCTCTGGTCAGGAAAGTGGTCCAAGAATCTCTTAACAAGGCAGATTTTGACCGGGCAGTAATTCCTCCTTCTGTTATAGCTCCAGTTGCTGAAGAAATTGAGTCCGAAGTTCCAGGCCCATCTCATCATAGTCTCTCTTTTAGCGGTTCCTCGGACAGCGAAGCAGAGATAATTGAACCTGGGGCTGGTTTTGACTTCTCCCTGGTTCCCCAGCTGGTCAGAGCGGTTAAAGACGCATTGAGATGGGAAGAACCAGTAGAAGCACCCTCTAAACAGAGGAAATACTTTAAACACCTTAAGAAGGATCGCCCGAACTTCCCCTTCCTGGGTGAACTGGGTGAAATCATCTCGGATGAATGGGGTAAAGTTGATAGGAAAAACTCCTTGATTTCCAAGGTTGCAAAGATGTACCCTTTCAAGAATGATGAAGTAAAACATCTTGAATCAGCCCCCCTTGTCGATGCAGCTCTTATGAGGCTGGTGAGACATGTTACGCTACCTCTAGAGGATACCGTCTCTTTCAAGGATGGTCTGGAGAGGAAGATTGATACGGACTTAAAACGTATCTATATCACGGCAGGGATGGCTTGTAAACCGGCTCTGGCCCTTGCAGCTTTGTCAAAAGCTATGGAATCTTGGACGGATGATGTTGGTGCAGCTCTAGGAAGTGTGTCTGAGGACTTATTCATGAGATCTCCAGTACATGAGCTGAAGCTGGCTTCGGTCTTCCTGGGAGAAGCATCCATCGACATTATTCGTCTCGTGGCACGTGTCATGCTTTCATCAGTTACAGCAAAACGTGCCCTCTGGTTACGTCCATGGGTTGCAGACCCTGCCTCTAAGCAGGCCTGGTGCAGGATTCCTTTCGAAGGCTCCTCACTCTTCGGAAACAAACTGGATTCTGCTATCTCCCGTGCTACTGGGGGCAAGTCAGGATTCTTACCCCAGGACCGTCGCATCCTTAATCAAAGAAGGACTCAACCCAGACAAGAGCCAGAACGCGCTAGAGATGCGCGTCGCTACAGACCTGGTCGGGAGTTTAGGAAAAACTGGAGGAGAGGCCAGCCTTCAGGCCAAAAATCCTCAAAGTCAGCCCCGTCAAGTGGTCGGGAGACTTCCAAGTCCTTTTGATACGACGCCTGTCCAGGTAGTGCAAGTAGGAGCTCGTTTACTCCGGTATCAGCACGTCTGGGCAGCCTCGATTCAAGATTACTGGACCGTAAAAACGGTCTCCTCAGGTCACACTTGGGTTTTCACCAATCCACCCAGTCACCGGTTTGTGCCTACGGTCCTTCCGCACTCAGAAGAAAAAAAGACAAATTCTTCTATCGTATACAGACTCTCTGATTGCCCAGGGGGCCGCCATTCAAGTTCCATCAGAAGAAAGATTTCTTGGAATTTATTCCCCCCTTTTCATGGTCCTCAAAAAGACTGGCTCTTGGAGACCAGTAATCGACCTGACACATCTAAATTCCTTCATCAAGAAGGAAAAGTTCAAGATGGAAACCCTGCTGACAATCCGACAAACAGTACAACCAGGAGATTGGCTGGTCTCCATAGACCTGAAAGACGCCTACTTTCATGTGCCGATCGCAAAAGATTTCCAGAGGTATCTCCGATTTGCAGTAGGCCAGAGGCATCTCCAATTTACTTGTCTCCCATTCGGGCTCACAACATCGCCTCGAGTGTTTTCGAAGCTCTTATTGGCTGTGGTAGCTCTAATCCGAGTAAAAGGCATTCGGTTACACCATTACTTGGACGACCTACTCCTACTGTCACAGGACAGGGAACAGATATTGTCACATCGGGATCAAGTCATATCTACTCTGACGGAGTTCGGTTGGCTATTGCGGACCAGTGGAAATTCCACAGGGCCTATGCCTTTCCCCCAGTTCCAGTCATTCTTCGTTTCCTTTCGAGGCTCAGGTGGGAGAATGTCGAGTTGCTGGCAGTTGTTCCGTTCTGGCCCAACAGGCCATGGTTTCCTCTCCTGATGCAGCTCAGTTACCGAGAGCCGGTTCCTCTCCCATCCAGACCAGATCTCCTGCTGCAGGGAGCGTCTCTTCACCCTTGTCCATCCCAGCTCCATCTGATGGCTTGGTGGTTGAGAGGAGAAGGTTGGAAGCACTAGGTTGTCCAAGTACAGCTATTGCTACATTGTTGAATGCCAGAAGAGCGGGCACCAACAGAGTGTATCAGAGGATTTGGGCGAAGTTTGCGGATTATGTGATTTCCACCAATGGATCCTGTAGTAATCCAAGGATTCAGGACGTTCTAGGTTTTCTACAAACTGGCCTGGATCTGTCCCTATCGGTGAGTTCCTTGCGGGTCCAGATTTCTGCAATCTCAGCCTTTACAGGCATATCATGGGCCAGACACCCCCTTACTAGGCAGTTCTTCAAGGGAGCAATGAGGCTTAGGCCTCAGAAAAGACCAAGATTCTCTAAGTGGGATCTTCCTCTCGTCTTGGATTTCTTCTCAGAAAAGGAGATACGGCATATGGATCAGTCATCAATTAGAGAGCTTTCTCTCAAAGTGGTCTTTCTAGTGGCCATAACATCGGCCAAGAGAGTTTCTGAAGTTGGATCCCTAGGATACAAAGAACCTTTTCTTACCTTCTTCCCAGACCGGGTAGTCTTGATCCCCATGTTAGGATCGAATCCTAAAGTAACAACCATCTTCCATGAAAATCAGGAGATTGTCCTCCCTACTTTCAGATCCACTGAGGACTCTAATGTTCACCCTCTAGATGTTGGGCAGGTTCTGAAACAATACCTAGAAGCCACAGCCTCTTTCCGCCAGTCTGATTATCTGTTTGTGCTTTTTCACGGCAAGAACAAGGGTTTACGGGCTTCCTCTAGAACCATCGCATCATGGATCGTTCAAGCTATCCAATGGGCATACAGGTCTAAGGGTTTGGCTCCTCCGGAGGCGGTAACCGCTCATTCTACCAGGAGCGTCTCTACATCATGGGCAGCATCCCGACATGCGTCTCCAGATGTAATCTGTAAAGCGGCCTCATGGTCATCAATTAACACTTTTATGACACACTATTGTGTAGAACCGGCTTCTTTGTCTACGGTTAAATTTGGTTTGCACGTATTATCTGTTGATGGTGCCAATTAAACCTTTTTTTCTTTAAACCAGCAATTGCCCACCCGGGTGTGTATGGCTAGTTATTTCCCATACGTAGGCTGCCATGGAGTCTGTCAGGAAAACGGAAAATTTATATCAAATACTTACCGTAATTTTCCTTTCCTGATGGACTCCATGGCAGCAGGAGTTCCCTCCCAGTTGCTGGAGTAGGCTAAGTTACGGAACACAGTCTCTGTCTAGAAGCAAAGATTTATGGGAGTGGGGTCCTATGAGGTATGAGAGGCGGGATTAACCCATACGTAGGCTGCCATGGAGTCCATCAGGAAAGGAAAATTACGGTAAGTATTTGATATAAATTTTCCGTTATCCGAAAATGTGTTCATCTGTATGCAATTCAGACGTGCAAAAACTCATGCATGCTCAGAATCAAGTACGTGACGGAAGCACTCGGTCTGGTAAAACTACCGTTCGTAATGGAGATAGCACATTCGTCACGCTGCAATTTTTTAAATAGTTTAATGCAGCGCATTCTCTTCTTTTTAGAATGCTAGAAGAATGAAGTTGTTCTGACAAACTGATTTCTTTATTATTTCTCGTGATCTCCTGAATAATCTTTTTTGTTTTTCAAGCCAGATCTCCATAAAAATGTTTATAATTTGTTTTTATTGTCATTTTTTTTTAAAAATCAAAAACTCCTTTTTTTTGGTTTATTTTTTAATTATTTTCTAGTGGTCTCCATAATTTAATTTTTTTTGGGTGTCATGTTTCCACAACAACATTATTATCTTGTATTTTTTAACCTCAAGGAGGTTGGTTGGTGTCCCTTGTTAAACATTGTATTTTTGAAATGTACCTGCCTACTCACAAACTGTCCTATTTGAAGAAAAACACATAGGTAAGTATTTTCATATAAACAAATCTCCATTTATTGTGGCTCATAACAAAATAAAGAGGAAGGCAATGCTGGAGAAGCTGCTTGAATTAGCGAAGTCTTTGTACCCCAGGGCACGCATCAACTCTTTGTAACTAAAAATCGGTAGCCTGAGAAGTCCATAGACTAGTTAGCACAATATGGTCCAGGACTCCCAGAGATCGGGAACAGCAGCAGATGACATATATGTCCCCAGGCTGTGGTACAACAGCCTGCGTCTTCTCTCAGACCAGACTGAACCAAGGCCATCACTTTCTTGTCTTTCCTGCAGCCTTCCCTCCACGCTTCCCTGCAGCCTTTCCTGCATCCTTTCTTGGATGCTGTGGCTCTGGAGGTGGACTTGTGGCAGGAGGAGGAGGATGGGCGAGCGCACATAAGTGCATGTTATCACTCATTTGGCTCATCAACCTGTTTTGAAGGGCCTCAAAAATAATATTCTCACACATGAGGTGTTGGCCCTCCTCCATTTGCTGCAATTTTGCAGCTACATTGCAGCCATAGGCTTCTTCAGCGTCGGGGGGGTGTTTTCAGGGCCGCATTAGCGTCCCTAATGAGGCCTAGTGCTGCCTCCTCCACGTTACTCCCCTTCCTGGCCCTTTTTTGTTGTAAGGAGGAGGGGAGGCACCTGGGATTGGGTGAGGCTACTGGGCCTGGCCACCTCCTGGCTGACACTTACCCCCACCTCCTCCTGTCTGCCACATTCCAGAGCCTCGTCCTGGCTGAGGTCTTCGTGTGTATGAAAAAGGGACATAGTTTTAGTTTTTGATTCATCAATCACACACAATTTTCAGCTCATGACTGTTGCAAATTGAATGTTAATAAATAGAAAAGACTATAATTCTGACCCCAGCATATTTCATTCTTGTCACAATCTTCTTTGGCCCCTACTGTTTATTGATATGTAAAACACTTTTTGTTAAATCATTCATTTGTTATCAATAATAACATCTAGTTAACAACAATAATTTTCGGACAATAAATATGTAACAAAATACTATACCTGGCTCCAACTGGGCTCCTCAACTTCTTCCAGGATGGAAGGGCCAGGCTGGTCCTCGGCAGCCTCAGCTGGGGTTTGAGGGAAGGGTGGATCAATCTTGCCAACCATCAGTATTTTTGCTGGTAGCCAGTAAAAAACAGGAAATGTTCTCCTGCCAGTAAAAGGAAAAAGTTGCCAGTAAAAAATATGGTTGTGATGTTCGGCTCGGTCCAGAGGCGGCCGAGACCATCCGAGTCCCTGCTACAGTGTGTTCAGCAGCTCTGGTGCAGGGGCGGATCCAGGGGGGGGCAACGGGGCAATTGCCCCCTCCGAGAAATGCAGGTGACTGTGAGAGCAGGGTGTGTGAGAGAGCCGCTGGGCGGCTCCGTGAGTGAAAGAGGAGCCGGGCGGCTTCGTGACTGAGAGAGCCGCTGGGCGGCTCCGTGACTGAGGGAGCCGCTGGGCAGCTCTGTGACTGAGGGAGCCGCTGAGCGGCTCGGTGACTGAGGAAGCCACTGGGCGGCTCGGTGACTGAGGGAGCCGCTGGGCGGCTCGGTGACTGAGAGAGCCGCTGGGCGGCTCCGTGACTGAGAGAGCCGCTGGGCGGCTCGGTGACTGAGGGAGCCGCTGTGCGGCTCGGTGACTGAGGGAGCCGCTGGGCGGCTCGGTGACTGAGGGAGCCGCTGGGCGGCTCGGTGACTGAGGGAGCCGCTGGGCGGCTCCGTAAGTGAGGGAGCCGCCAGGCGGCTCCATAGGCGAGAGAGAGCCGCCACTCAATGTGTTTGTGGGCGGGCTGCTGCCTGCTGGCCAATCAGGGAGCCGGCGGGCGGGGGAGCAGAGAGATGATATCATCTCTCACCGCCTGGCGCCCGCCCTGCATCCCTGCAGTTCAACTTCCCCCCCTCCATGCAGGTAGCTGCGGCAGCAGAGAGATTACATCATCTCTCTGCTGCCTGTCTCTGGGACACAAGAGACCACCTTAGCAGGTGGCAAGTGACAGGCGACGTGGCAAGTGACAATCCGCAACATGTGGCAGGCGACGTGGCAAGTGACAATCCGCAACGTGGCAAGTGACAATCTGCATCTGGTGACAGGCGACGTGGCAAGTGACAATCTGCATCTGGTGACAGGTGACGTGGCAAGTGACAATCCGCAACATGTGGCAGGCGACGTGGCAAGTGATATGGCAAGTGACAATCCGCAACGTGGCAGGCGACGTGGCAAGTGACAATCTGCATCTGGTGACAGGCGACGTGGCAAGTGACAATCCGCAACGTGGCAGGCGACGTGGCAAGTGACATGGCAAGTGACAATCTGCACAGTGGCAGGTGACGTGGCAAGTGACATGGCAAATGACAATCTGCAACGTGGCAGGCGACGTGGCAAGTGACAATCTGCATCTGGTGACAGGCGACGTGGCAAGTGACAATCTGCATCTAGTGACAGGTGACGTGGCAAGTGACACACTCGGGGCTCCCACTGATTCTGCATTATGGTGAGTTAAACTATTCAATTTTTTATAACAATGTAATTATAGTAATAATGCGCTTCAATCATCCTGACACCATAACAACCATGGTGCCATGATGATTGAAGCGCCAACAGCAGCCATTTCCCTGATAAATGTACCCCAAAAAAATATATTTTCTGGCAGTGCCCCTCCCGAGACTAGACTCTGGATCCGCCCCTGCTCTGGTGGAGGCCGTGCCCAAGCATGTCATGTGATGTCATGGTGCAAGGGAGCCAAGCAGAGCGGCCAGAGCCGCGTGTGCGGGTCTGCAGGACAGGAGCAGGGCAGGTCAGGAGCGGGACTGGAGTGGACTGAAGGGACCAACTTCATGTGTGCGTGAGTTCCTATTCTAATTTCTTACCCTCCTGAGTCCTGTCCCTGAGCTACTTACTTACTATATCGAAAATAAAATAAGAAATATGTTTTTTGCCCTAATATCTACCTTTTTTTTCAAGCAAAAAGGGTTTTATTGAACAAAGGAAATACAACCAGCAGTTCCAGAACATATTAAGTACATACATCTATTATTGTAGATCATACAGGAAAAAAATCCAATACATTATAATATCTTCATTGAGCCATATATACCACCTCCTGATTTGTCTTTTCAAGTGAGAATCACGTTCAAATTCCTCAGGTAGAGCTATACAGGTACCACAGATCCACCGCCCACATTTCCATATCCAACTAAGAAAGATTCCCTCCATCACAAGAATAAACTGTCATACACCAAATCTACCGGTGCCAGGCCCGGGCATCCAGCCAAGAGGCCCACAGTTTATCAAACTTGACGCTTGTCCCCCTGCGCTTATAGATAAGTTTTTCCAATCGGAGGGTATCACCCATTTAGATAATCCACTCCTGTACTGTAGGAGGGTCAATGGATTTCCAGTGTCTCAGAATCAATTTACGAGCCTGAAACAAAGTTTGTGCTAATATCTACCTTAAATCACATTGATAATTGTATATTGTACTTGTTTGTAGCCTAAATACTAAAATTTGCACTTAAAACTGTAATTTTGTAACTTTTGGCAATGCCAGTAAAAACTTGGCTGTGCCAGGAAATTTTGGGTGTTGTGTCAGTAAATTTCAATCTGGTAGTTTGGCAACACTGGGGTGGATGGAAGTGTAGAAAGTGATTCCCTGGCTTCTACCTGGTCTTCCAGAAACCGCATCCTGTTGTAGTACCACAGACTGGGTACATACACATCCTTTGCTGCTGCTCCTGATTTCATGGAAGCCTGGACCTTATTAAGCTCCTTCCTATACGTGCTTCTCAAGCTACCAATTTTCTTATACACAAACTCGATGTCTGCGTCGGGGACCTGCGTCTTCACAAATTGCAACAGTTTCTCCAGCGATGCCTTCTTAGTTGGTTTATTTTGATATAATGGGTTTTTAACATCCCACAAATTTCTCATATCCCTGTATCTGTCTATGAACTGGCCCATTAATTCAGGGTCTTTGAATTGTTTCATATTTGCTGCAAGACAAAACACAAGACAAAAACACTAATATCAGGCTAAACTCTCCTAATCTTATCCCAATATAGGCCTCAATCTCGAATCAGTATAGGCCAATGATGTCCCAAGTTAAAATGTTACCTTCGTTAGAACGTTCGTCCTCCTTCCTCCGAACACCGAACGTACATACAACACACACGTGTTAACTTTATATACACTGCACATGCGAGAAACTCCGCCCGCGTCGCCCCCGCCCCTGACGTTCTTTCTAGAATATTCCCCGCCCCGTCTCTTTCGTCGCAGTGGGAGAGGAACATGGCGGGGACACAGCAGGTGCTTAATAGCAGTAACGACGAGGAGGAAAACCTGGAGCAAGAAACATCCCGATCCAGGAGGAGATTTAAGGCCTCCAATATGTCCTTTGGTGAGATGGTGGAGATGGTCGACATATTGAAGAGGGCCGACTATGATGGGAAGCATGGACTGTACCTAAACCCAAATGTGAGAAAGGCCAAAATCATGACTAAAGTTGTGAAGAGTCTGCGCCGGAATTTTGGGGTACGACGATCCAAGGAGCAATTGAGGAATCGCTGGTCAGACCTGAAATTGAGGGAGCAGGATCAGTACAGAAGGATCAAGAAAGTGCTTGTAAAAAGTAAGTACTTGTCGTGTGTTCCTATTATGATTATTACTTGCATGCTGCTCCATGTGCTTTTCGTTACTGTTGTACAGTTTAAAATGGCTACTTTCATGTTCGTGGGCACAGTAATCGGTCGTAGGAAACATCGTTCGTTTGCCAACTAAATACAATGTTTTTGGAAGATACAGGGTTAACTACGTTTGGTCATGCTAATTTGTATTAAAAGAAGTTGAGGATATTGTTGTCTAGATGTCTTTGAAACTAGAATGAATTGCAAACTTGATTCAGTGTAATGTAAGGAGAGGACACTCAGCAGCTGTTTACACATCTAGACTCAGGAGCACTAGTGTGGGACACCAGAGCACATTTTTTAGGGTGACCCACACAGGTGCTCCAGTGGATACTTGGGGTGTCTCCATGTGTGAAACTTGTCCAAAAAAGGTAAGTATTCCAGCTTTGTTAAAGGAAAAAATCATGTCTTCAGCTTGGAACTCTGCCAAAACAGACACTTGTACCCCACTTCCAAGTTTCATATTCCTATTTCTGGCCTCAAATATCTGTGTGCTAAGTATACCTTTTGTTTCATTCTCATAGGGGAGAAAAGACTCGGGACATCTGAGGACACCAGGAACTCCCCACCTCCGAAAGAAGGGGAACAGAGGACACCACAACCTCAGGATGTGGAGGAAGGAGAGGTGGAAGAAGTGGTTGAAATTGTCACCACAACAGGTCAGTGTCAGACACCACAGATTCAGGTAATAGATGTAAGCCTGCATATTTATAACACATGGTGTGTATTTTTTCTTTTAGGTGATGTGCAGATTGTGGAAGAACAATCTCCTCATTTCACCAGTGACAGTGCACAAAGACTAATCCAGGACATAATGTGGTGTAGTCGGGATTTAGACATCATCAAGCAAAAAACAAATGAGGTTGAACAAAAACTGAAGAATATGATTGATGTATTAGGGAGAATCTAAATAACAACAAAATGCCACCATTTTTTTGGTTCATTTTTCACAATTTTTTCCTGCATTTTAGAAGCCAAATTTGGAAGATGCACACAGTGTGTCAACATGTGCTATCTGCCATCAGGGGATTTCAATGTACGCGTTTTGTGGGTGCAACCCCTTCCTCGCAACTCTAGTAGGTGTGAGGAAGTGGTTGCACCCCCAAAACACGTCCATTGATCCCCCATGATGGGAGATAGCACATGTTGACATTAGGCATGGGATCAGGAGGGAAATCCCCAGTTTGACTCCCAATTTGTGTGCATCTTCAAAATTTGGCTTTTACAGGGGTATCATCACACCATCTGATGAAGGCAAGATCAACACATTTTTGACACTATAATGTCTGATATTGCCTCCAGTTTTTCAATGTTGAACTTTGTAAGTTCCCGAGTTGTGTATGTTATGAAACATGCCTGTTTATGTAAATTTCCAAAATTTTAAAGGTAAAAATTTATAAAACCAAGATGGTGTTTTTTTTTACCAAAATAGGTTTTCTAACGCACATGTGCATGTGCACGGAGTAAAAAGGTTTTATAATGTCGCCTGCTCCACCCTAAGGATAAAGACTTTTCACATTTCTCTGCAACACATTTATCTTACTCAAGAATAGATAATATATTCCTTGATCACTTCCATCTTCCTCTCCTCAAATCTGCCCATATAGGTACAGCAACCCTATCTGATCACGCACCTGTGACGATGTGTATGACCATGCCCACCTTATCTCGTACCACAAATAACTGGAAACTTAACGAAGCTCTCCTATCTAACCAAACTGAAGTCTTCATGTTAGCCTCTCATCTGAAACATAATTTTAAAGAGAATACATCCTCTATGACCTCCCCATCTGTTGTTTGGGAAGCGCATAAGGCAACTATAAGGGGGCGTCTAATTGAGCTCGGTGCTAGGAAGAAGAGGGAGCATGGTCATCAAATAGCACAGGTCCTGCAACAAATAGCTGACCTTGATAAACAACATAAACTATCACTTCATAGCGCACATCTTAAAGCCCTCACGCTTAAACGCCAAGAACTACAAACCCTCCTAGACTTAGACACTAAAAAGAGATTTCACCGCATATCACAAAAATTTTATGAATGGGGTAATAAGCCAAGCAGATTACTAGCTAGGTCCCTTAAAGCGAAACAAACACAGTCATTTATCCCTAAAATTAAACTTCCATCGGGTGAATTAGTGCACGCAACCCCACACATAGCTAAAGCCTTTAGAGAATTCTATGCGGATCTTTATAATGTTACGAACGGTTTAGCCCCTCTACCCCCATCCAAGAGGCGCTCCCGAATCCTCTCCTACTTGAGGGCGGCGAACCTCCCTAAATTATCTAGGTCAGCCCTTAAGGAATTGGAAGAGGACTTTTCAATTGAAGAATTCCAATCCGCCTTAAAATCCTCCCCATCGGGTAAAGCCCCTGGCCCAGATGGTTTCACTATCCTTTATTATAAGACATTTCAAGATATCCTACTCCCTCATCTCACAGCATATGCTAATTCTATTTCCCAAACCTCAGGCCTACGTCCAGAATCATTTTCAGCACATATCACTGTTATACCTAAACCCGGTAAGGATCCCACCCTGTGCAGCAGCTTTAGACCAATTTCTTTGATAAATACGGACATTAAATTATTTGCCAAAGTGATGGCCAACCGCATTCTCCCTTTCATACCTAGTTGGATTTTGGCAGGCCAGACCGGTTTCATACCGCATAGAGAAGCTAAAGACAATTCTTTACGGACAATTTCCCTAATCCAATATGTTCAAAGATGTGCCCAGCCCACCCTACTCCTTTCTACTGATGCTGAAAAAGCATTTGATAGGGTTGACTGGGACTATCTTAAGTTGACCTTACGACATTTTGGTTTGGGCCCGAAGATGTACCATTGCATTTCTTCACTGTACTCCGCCCCATCCACGCAAATTCACATAAACGGTTCACTGAGTGATCCCTTCACCCTACACAACGGCACTAGGCAGGGATGTCCTCTCTCCCCCCTCCTTTTTGCTATCACTTTAGAACCGTTCCTAGCCACAATTAGACGCAATATTAATATACATGGTATCCAGGTAGGAAGTAGAACTCACAAATACGCTGCTTATGCTGACGATATACTCTTCTTCATCCAACAACCGCATATCTCCCTACCCAACTTAATGTCAGCTTTTTCCACCTTCCAGATGATATCAAATTTTAAAATAAACCTCTCCAAATCGGAAATCCTCAATATTAACCTCCCTAGGGCAGAAGTGACCTCTTTGAAGCCCCTTTTCCCATTTAGATGGGAACAGACCCACATGAAGTATCTGGGCATATACCTCACACCTAGACTACGCTCTCTTTTTAAATACAATTACATTCCATTATTAAACAGCATCAGAGCCGATCTAAGAAAGTTGTCCAATCTATCCCACTCTTGGTTAGGGAAAATCAACATAATTAAAATGAACATTCTTCCCCGCGTATTAGTTATGTTTCAAATGATTCCACTAGGCGTCCCGGTGGGGTTCTTCACTATACTACAAGCAATGATTTCCCGATTTGTTTGGGGGAACAGTCGCCCCAGAATATCCAGAGACGTTCTCTTCCGCTCCAAATGCTCTGGGGGACTGGCACTCCCAAACTTTAAGACCTATTATCATGCTGTCATATTATCCAGAATGGCAGACTGGAAATACGCGATTAATTCAAAATTATGGGTGCAACTAGAATACTCTCTGAGCGGAGCTGATCTCTCTACTATCCCCTGGATACCCAGAACCCATAGGCACACTTCCCACACTGTTTCCACACTCACCACGTCTTCACTAGATATATGGGATGCCATATGCAGGAAATTTTCCTGCACTTATGACTCCCCCCCTGATGCCTCTCCTCAATCATCATTATTTCCTACCAGGTATACTGGATCTGGGATTTAAATCCTGGTCCCCAGAAGAACCTCTTCTGCTACATCACGTTATACACGCCAACACAATTAAACCTCTTTCTGAGATTCTCAGAACCACACAACTTACATTTTTGGACAAGTGGAGATATCATCAATTACAACGCTTTTTACACTCCCTCCCTCACCCGTTACGAGGTTTACAAGACTTAAATGGCATAGAAGAAATATTCTACCCAAAAGACCCCCTTTGCATGGAATCTCTCTGTTTTATAAGGCTCTTACCGACCTCTCTAACCCTGGGTATCCGCATTTCTTGGCAAATTGGGAATCAGACTCCCCCCTAACAAACACTTTGAAAGATAAAATCCTAACACTCGCTCATGTCTCCTCACCCGCTTCCAAGATGGCAGAAGTCAATTACAAACTTCTTTCCAGATGGCATTACACCCCATTTAAAATGCATCAAATGTTTCCCGATAGCTCCCCGTTGTGTTGGAGGAGCTGCGGGAACGAAGCTACACACGCACATATTTGGTGGCACTGCCCGCTCATCCGTCCTTTCTGGACCAGTGTTATTAACCTCATAAGACTTATCACAGATATTAATCTTCCCCATGATCCCTGGGTTGTCCTTTTCCATGCCACTAAAGAACCCATAGGTACTTACAAACGCTCCCTCATACCACATTTGCTAAATACTGCCAAGGCTCTAATCCCCACACTGTGGGGACAACCTACAATCCCGTCTATACAAAATTGGTTGCGTAAGGTCTCGGAGGTTCATCACCTAGAAGACATAACACAAAGCATCAGGGGTACCTCCCAGAGACACACTCTTACATGGACGCCCTGGATAGTGTTCACATCCTCAACTCATTATTAAGACATTATAACTCAACATATATGAGCCTACCTCTCTAACTTTTTACTGGGTCCCATTGGACCTATTCTCAGAGTTCTTTCCCTTTTCTGACCACAAATTAAATTACTTTCCCTCCACATATTATTAGGCTAAAGGATATTAACATCTTGGAATATGACGACAGGCATGCCAACCCCCCCCCCCCCGCCTTCTTCCCCCACCACCCCCTTTCTGTCCCATTTCTACCCTCCCCCCTTTTCTCTATTTTTCTTTTCTTTCTTTTCTTTTTTCTCTCTGTTGCTCTTTCAGTCCACTACTTTTCTCTTTCAACTACAAATCTTATTCAGCCACAATCTTAATGTCTAGTATGAATATTAAGTTCATATATATTTTAAACAGCTGATTGATTCTAGACTATGTATGTTTGTTTAATCCTATCAGCTCTTACGATGGCACCTCTTTGATTTTTACTTCTAGATGAGTATTTGTGCCTTTTGAAACCTACTTGTTTTGCACTTATAAGATTGTTTTTCAAATGTCTTAAGTCCACTCTGTCTTTTTGTATTTCTTCTTAAAAAAAAAAGTTTTCAATAAACATTTATTATAAAAAAAAAAAAAAAAAAAAAAAAAAAAGGTTTTATACTCAACAATGCGTGGCTGCTTCTTTCAATGCTCGATAACAGTTTTTGTATTAAGCTGGTGTTTACAGTGACAATAGGGGTTAGTTAATAATGTAAAAACTACTTGGCACTACAAGTGCACTAGGAGAACCTAGGAGACAGCTAAAAGAACCACAAGCATTAAATCAAATTCAAGATTTTATCAGATAAGATTTTTTTATAAAATAGAAATTATTTACAAATTTGCTGGCATAGCAATGGCCCTCCTACCCGTAAAATAATCCACATATTTTTGCTGCACTTCACGGGTGCCTTGGGGGGGCAAGCCAGGACAGCCAGCTTCCAGGGCCGACAAGGTAGTTTCAGGAAGTCCGGCTTCAGGCCCAACTGAGGCAACATAATTAGGAGTATTTCTTTTTAAAAAGTTGTGAAGTATGCAGCATGCTAGAACTATGTGATTCAGTTTGTACTCTGCCATATTTTTTGCAATAAGAAATAGGCGGAACCTGCTGGTCATTATCCCAAAGGCCTTCTCCACGACTCTTCGCACTCTGGCCAGCCGGTAATTAAAAACCCTGTTCTCCGTGGTGAGGGTCCTCTGGGGGAATGGCCTCATTGGGTGATCACCCAGACCAAATGCTTCATCTGCGACAAACACAAATGGGAGTCCTTCCATGTTCTCTTCCGCAGGTGGCAATCCCAAGCCACCACTCTGGAGACGTTGGTAGAACTCAGTCTTGGCAAAGACTCCACCATATGACATCCGGCCATTCTTCCCCACATACACATAAAAAAGTTCATATGTCACCGATCCCACCGCCATCAACACAATACTATTAAACTCCTTATGATTAAAATAGTATGACCCCGAGTGGGGTGGTGGGATGATGTGGACATGTTTCCCATTGATTGCCCCTCCGCAGCTACGAAAGTCCCAATGCAAAATGGGAGACCACAGTCTGCCATTCCCGTGGCATTGAAGGAAACTGTGGAATCAAAAAATAAAAAAATAAAATTGGTACTTTTGCACATAACATTGCAAGCAGATTAGACACAAACATTCTTGGCCAACATCAGTAAAACTTTTTTATTAAGGAGTATTTAAAGACAAAAATATAAGGTCCACTTATCAGGTTCCTCACCCTCTCTGATGGCCCATTGGAAACATTTAAGGGGGGGAGGGTTATAAATGAGTTTGGGACCCCAAAAAAAGCCTCTGGTACTCTGCCTGAATTTAAGGACAACAATAACATTTGGGCACATTTTAGGGGGTGTTTAGGATAAAGCACTACAATGGAGCTGACAAAATACATTGTTAAGTGACTAGGCTAGGTGTGTATGGGCCCAGGATAGCATGCTGGGGAGATTAGTGAAGGCAAATATGCATGTAGGCCAAAAAAGGAGCATTAAAAGCTTAAAGCATGCATGAGGATAAGGAGGACATTCACAGCATATTACAATCATGGTAATTAGGGAATGATGAAAGAAATACAAAACATTAGCATACATTAAATACATATAATGTGATGTTAAAGGAGAAAACTTACCCTAATATAGTCCTTCTGCAGGACCTGAATGATGGCAGAACAGGTCTCTGGAATAATGATTCCCAGAGCCTGGGGGGGAGATGCCTGTCGAGAACTTGAGGTCCTGCAGACTTCTTCCTGTCGCCAAGTACCGCAAGGTGGCGACTAGCCTCTGCTCGAGAGTGATGGCTTGCTGCATGCAGGTGTCCTGTTTCATAATATAAGGGCACAGCAAAGCCAACAGACAGTGAAAAACGGGGTCCGTCATCCGGAGAAAATTCCTGAAATCATCAGGGTTATTCTCCTGGATCTCCCGCAGCAAAGACATATGAGAGAATTGGTCACGCTGGAGTAACCAATTCTTGGTCCATGAACTCCTCCCCAACCTGTTCATGAACTGGGCTTGGGTCAAAGTAAGAACCAAAACACCAAGCCCCTGCACAGCATGAACTCTACAACGAGGACGTACCCACAACATGGCTTCAAAACGGTCGGCTGGTCAGAACAAACTGAAAATCAGAAAGGCCTGTGAAGAGTGAGCTGAAAATCAGAAACGAGCGGACAAGAACACACTGGTAAACAGATACGAACTGACTACATGCACTGAAAACCAGATACAAACCCACAAGAAGAGCAGTAACGATCGGAAATGCAGGAGTCTGAAAAGCGCGATTCGTCTCTCACCAAACTTCTACTAACACAAGATCAGCAGAATGAGCCCAAAGGGTGGCGCACTGGGTAATGAACTTCCGTTTTCTAGTCCCGTCGTACGTGTTGTACGTCACCGCGTTCTTGACGGTGGGAATTTGGTGTGACCGTGTGTTAGGAAGACAAGCTTGAGCGGAATTCCATTCTTAAAAACCATCCAAGTTTTTTCCGACGGAAAATCTGCTCATGTGTACGCGGCATTATAGTCCAGTAGAACAAGATCTTTTACTTAGAGATGTATACCTTGCAGAAAAAAGCAACTATATAGATTTTTGGAAATGCAGGAGTCCCCTTTATTAAGGTTATTCCATTAACCTTAAAAAGATAAAAAGGTGCATTTTATATACAACTATATAGACTAGACCAAAATGAGAGACAAATGAGGAGGAAAGAGGAACATAGGGACTTTGTTCCAAATCAGGGACAGTCCCTCGAAATCAGGGACAGTTGGGAGGTATGCATTTGATGCTCATAAAACGGAAAATTGTATACTCACCTTTCCGTAATTTTCCTTTCCTGTCGCATCTTCATGGCAGCATACACGTTGGGTTGTGACTCCGCCTCCACAACCTGATAGGACCACATAGCTATAAATTAGAGAGTAGACACCTGCCCCAGTATTTTCTGTAAATATATACACATGTCACCTCAGAGGGTGGGTGATTGTATGCTGCCATGAAGATGCGACAGGAAAGGAAAATTACGGAAAGGTGAGTATACAATTTTCCGTTTTCCTGTCGCATCATGGCAGCATACACGTTGGGGAGTAACTCGCCAAACTGGGTGGGAATGCAAAAATCAAATTTATTGACAAGAAACAGAAGAATTGGCCTGTATGACGGCCCTCCCAAATTCAACTGCTGCTAAGCGTGCAGCGTCTATTTTATAATGGGAAATGAAGGTGTTTCTCGAAGACCAAGAGGCCGCTCTACAAATGGTTTCCGCTGAAACTTTACAGTAAGCTGCCCATGAAGTAGCCATTGCCCTGGTGGAATGCGCTCTAAGATCTTCCGGAATCTGCAAGGTGCTTAAGGAGTAAGCCTTCTTGATAGTTTTCACGAGCCATGAGGCGATGGTACGGGCAGAGGCTGCCTGGCCCCTCCTGAACCCATGTGGGATGATTAATAGGTTCTCGCATTTCCTGAATGACTTGGTCACCGAGAGGTAATGCAGAATGTTGCCCCTAACATCCAGGGGATGAGGAACACCCTGATCTGTGCTCAAAGCCGGGAGGTCAATCTCCTGGTTAAAGTGGAATGAAGAGGAGACCTTTGGGATAAATCTGTCTGAAGGCTTCAGGGTTAGCCTGTCTGGGTAAACCATCAGGTACGGTTCCTTGATCAGCAAAGCTTGCATTTCTGAGACCCTTTTCGCTGAAGTGATGGCAATTAGGAATGATACCTTTAGAGTCAGGTCCCAGAGGGAGGTATCTTCAAGAGGGGAGAATGGTTCTCCGGATAGAATCTCTAGGACAGTTGATAGGTCCCATGTTGGAAATGAAGGCTTTCTGGGAGGCCTTAGCTTCAGGCACGCTTTCTGGAATTGAACCACAAGGGGGTTAAGTGCCCACCTAACCCCTGTCAGAGCAGAGATGGCAGAGACTTGGACTTTCAGGGTGCTGGATCTAAGGCCTTTGTCTAGACCTGACTGTAGGAACTCAAGCACTTGTATTGCTGATGGGGAAGAAGGGTCCCAACCTTGTTCCTGAGCAAAGGAAGAGAACTTTCCCCAGACTCTCTCGTAGGTGTTATTCGTGGAGGATTTCCTGGCTTGAAGCAGGGTCTCGACTACCTTCTGCGAACAGCCTTGATCTAGGAACCTAGACCTTTCAGTCTCCAGGCCGCTAGGTGCAATCTCTCTGGATTCGGATGTAGTAGCTGGCCCTGGGTTAGTAGATCCGTTGTCACCGGAAGAGGAATTGGATCCGCTGTGCTCAGTTGCAGGAGGGTGGTGAACCAAGGCCTCCGTGGCCAGAAGGGAATCACGGCCAGGACTAGAGCTGTTGAATGTTTGAGCCTCAGAAGGAACTTGGCTATCAGTGGGGTCGGTGGAAAAATGTAACCTAGGCGAAAGTTCCAGGTGTGCTGGAGACAATCCGTTCCCTCCGCTGAGGGGAAGGGGTTCCTCGACAGAAACCTCTGACATTTCCTGTTCTCTGGTGTTGCTGCGAGGTCTATGTCTGGATGACCCCATGTCTGGCATATGAGGGCAAAGGCCTGCGGGCTTAGACACCACTCGTTGTTGGAAACGAATGTCCTGCTGAGAGAGTCCGCCAGTTTGTTCTGAACTCCCGGAATATAGGCCGCCTTCAGTTGAGGTTCAGTTGAGCCCATCGCATCACCGGACCGACTTCCCGCATCATGGAGATGCTCTTGGTACCCCCCTGCCTGTTGATGTAGGCCACAGCCACTCGGTTGTCCATTTGGATGAGGACCTGTTTCCCTCTCAGAAGTGAGCTGAATGTCAAGAGGGCTTGTAAGGCTGCCTTCATCTCTAGGACGTTTGACACTACATCCCTGGTTTTGAAGTGCCAGCGGCTCTGAGCTGCATAATGTAGGTAGTGTGCCCCCCATCCCTCCAGACTGGCGTCCGAAGTTACCACCTCCTGATGGAGGATGACTATCTGTTTGCATCTGCTGAGGTTGTCGGGGTGGGTCCACCACCGTAGAGATAATCTGGCTTCTTCTGAGATGCGAATCGATTGGGACATGGACCATCCATCCCACTGGCACAGGAAGGAGGCTTGCAGAAGTCTGGTATTCCATTGCGCCCATCTGACCATTGGAATGGTTGCTGATAGGGACCCCAGCAGGCTGAGGTATGCTCTGGCCGGTAGGCATGATGCTGGAACCACATCTTTCACTTTCTGAATTAGTAGGGACAACTTCTCCCTTGGCAGTTCTACCGTGTTGGCTCGGGTGTCTAGTTCGGCTCCCAGGAAGACCATCCTCTGAGTAGGCTGAATGTTGCTCTTCTGCCAGTTGATTATCCAACCCAGACTCGTTAGGGTGGAAACTAAGACCTCGCGATGTTGCACGAGTGATTCCTGGCTGTTTGAGAGGAGAAGAATGTCGTCCAGGTAATGGTGGACCCTTAGACCCTTCTCCCTCAAAGAGGCTATCACTGGAAGCAGAACCTTTGTAAACGTTCTGGGGGCCGTAGAGATCCCGAAAGGGAGGCTTCGAAATTGGAAGTGCTCCTGACCCACCGAGAATCGCAGGAACTTTTGGAATGCCACGTGAATTGGTATGTGTAGGTAGGCATCCTGGAGATCTATGGAGAGCATCCAGTCTCCTAAGTTTATGGCCTGAAGGATAGACTGCAGGCTTTCCATCCTGAACGACTCCACTCTGATGGACTTGTTGAGGTTCTTCAGGTCTAGAACCGGCCGAAAGTCCCCTGACTTCTTTTTGACGAGGAATAGTGGAGAATAGAATCCCCTGCCTCGTTGTGCTGGCGGAACCTCTGTTATCGCTCGTTTTTGAAGAAGTTCTAGGACATAATTTAGAAGGGACAACCTTTTCTCCCCGGGAGGAGGAATACGGGTTGGGCAGAATTGATCCCTTGGGGGTCGATTTTTGAAGGCCCATTTGTGGCCGAAACTGACGGTGGCCAGGGTCCAGGTATCGTGTATGGTCCCCGCCCAGACCAGCTTGAAACTGGAAAGCCTTGCTCCTACTACTGGCCGGACGGGCGCACCTTCAAAAAGGCTTCTGGTCACTGGAAGCGGGAGTCTTAGGCTTTTGGAATTTCATAAAAGAAGTTTGAGGGTTCTTCCAGTTCCTTCGGTACTCCTTCCCTGGTCTGTACGCTTTCGCGTCTCTATACCTTTCTGGGAGATTCCGCTTAAAAGGAGGAGGTCTATGTTTGGGCCTCCTATCTGAGGGAATGAGCCCGGATTTTCCACCAGTTACTTTGGAGATGGCCGTATCCAACTTTGTTCTGAAGAGGTGCTCACCGTCGAACGGAATACGGCACCAGTTAGACTTGGATGCCGGATCCGCCGTCCAGGGCTTCAGCCACAAAGCTCTTCTGGCCATCACTGAGGCCAACATAGACTTTGATGCGGACCTGATAGTGTCAACTGAGGCCTCAGCCATGAAATCACCAGCCAAGCTTAACTCTTGTAATGCCTTCACTATTTTCTCTTCGTCTGCCCCCTCTAATACCAGCTTCTCCGTGCTTGAAGACCAACTCGAGATGGCCCTTCCTACTGCCGCGAGTGCTATCGCAGGCCTGCATGCGCCTCCGGCCGAAAGGTAAGCCCGCTTAAGATCCGTGTCGATCTTTCTGTCAAGAACGTCTCTAAACGTTACTGCATCTTCTAGCGGGAGGGTAACATGCCTGGCGAGGCGCATTAAAGATGCGTCCACTACCGGAGGGGATACCAGAGGGTTCACTTTAGGCTCCTTGAGTGGGTACAGCTTCTGGAGTCTGTTGTTCAGACTAGATTTCTTCTCCGGTCTTTGCCACTCTTCTTTGATTAAATCTTCCAGCTCATCGATGAACGGAAAAGTTTCTGGTTCCTTTTTAAGCTGAGGAAAATATTTTCTCTGCTTTGGCTGGACTTCCTGGGGTTCCTCCCATCCTATTGCCTCCTTAACCGATTTAACAAACGGCTCTATAAGGCCAAAGTCGAATCCGGCCGACACCTCCAGGCCTTCATTATCAGATAGGGAGTCTTGCTCCTTTGATGTGCTGGCCCGGGCTGGAGAGGTAATGGTGGAGAGATCCACATCTGGTATTGAGGCCTGAGGGGCTGAGTCCCCAACTTCTGAGGCTCTCTCTCTTGTGGCCTCTTCCAGGCATCTCTGACAAACCAGCTTATCCGGAAGAGCCACTGTACCACAAATCCAGCATGCGTTCCCGGCGGGACGGGAATGGCGTGCAGGGGAGCGGTGCCTGCGTGAGGACGACCTTCTGTGGCGGGATCGACCATGCCGAGAATGCGATCTGGAGCGGCTTCTTCTGCGGCTTCCTCTTGAGCGGCTTCTCCTATGGTAGGAGCGGCTCCGTCTATGTCTGGAACGACTTCTCCTGCGTGAGGACTCTCTATGTCTTGATGCGGACGTTCTTGAGGACCTGGTAGGGCTGACCAATTTAGGCAGCGTTAGAAGTGCTCTCTTTTTCAATCTTCACTACTTACCCTCTTCTTCCCCCCCTTACCTAGTAGGCTGGCGGTGATCTGCTGGGGCAGCGGTCTCCATGGTGAGTGGGTTGGAAACCTGCAAGGAAAAAGACAAGCAGCAAATGTAGAGAGAGAGAGAGACTGACCCAGACCTGAACAGGAGGGGGGGGGGGGAAGGGGGGGGGACCCACCTTGTAGAGCGTTTTTCTTTTGCTATGGTTCGCAGTAGCAGGCGTCTGTAGCATGCAGCAACCATCAGCAGCCTCCACAGCAAGTGCTGCGGTTTTTAAATCCGCTGCCATTGGCGTCGGACGCTCGCGCATGCGCAGTAGCGCCGCGAGGCGCCCGGCGCCATCTTAGAGACTGGCAAATAGCATAGAAGCGCCCAAAGAGCCGTACTGCGCATGTGCGAGGACGCCGAGAACGCTCAGCGGTCCCACACAGCACTACGTGGACCACAGAGCCCAGCAGAACACCAACGGTATGAGAGGGGAGAGGGGGGGGAAGGAAGAGGGGGGGAATGGAGACCGCTGCACACAATTAAGCCTGTTTAAGGCTTATTTTCTGAGGCCATACTGAGGGTTCCCTGGCCAATCCTCCAGCAAGCCTGTTTAAGGCTTTTGTGGGCTGTTGCACTTGAAGCCTGTTTAAGGCTTGTCTTCTGGCAAACAGTTTGAGTTGAGATGAGTGCCCCTGAGACCACCAGAGTGGGGCTCCTTCCATTTAGCTCGTTTAGAGGCTGTACAAGAAGGACTTCCACCCAGGAGAGGCTAGAACCTGGCTGGGGCGAAGCGGTAAGGGGGTGCTGATCCGTGCGTCCTGACAGGTGAGGAAAAATAAGAGAATACTGGGGCAGGTGTCTACTCTCTAATTTATAGCTATGTGGTCCTATCAGGTTGCGGAGGCGGAGTCACAACCCAACGTGTATGCTGCCATGATGCGACAGGAAAGTGAATTTATATCCTTTGTAGTTACTGAAACCCAAAACCAAAAATATAATATATTGCAGCTTATCAATCATTAGATGTGGTAGCTGCATCAGTTTTCTTTTTTAGGTTTTTTTCCCCCTCTGTTTTCTCCTGGTGAACTGGCCAGGAACTCACCTCCTGTATTAGAGTGTCCTCACTCTGGATGAAGGAGAACAGGGGGCACAGCAGACAGCAGCATTGTCAGTCTGTGGAGAGCGGAGGGTTAAATGTACCAGCAGATTTAGATACACTAACAAACTGAAGCCAAACTTCAGAAAACACTTTATAATCAACTGATCATTGTAAGCAGCCCTGCCAGTGTTGAATGGCTAGTGCTATACCTGTAAACTGATACACCTTAAAAAGAACTTGGAAAAAAAAACGCACTTACTGGTTGGATCACCAGAAGAAATAAAGCATAAAAAAGAAAACAGTAAATGCATTTGGGTTTAATACTGCTTTAACCAGTTCCCGACCGGCGCACGCCGATGTACGTTGGCAGAATGGCACGGCTGGGCAAATGGACTTACAGGTACATCCATTTTAATTCCCCGCCCTGCCATTTCGCGCGCGCCGCCGCCGGCATGCGCACGCGCCGGCGGCGTGCGCACGCGCCGGCCTGGAGCTCCGTGAGTCGGGTCGCGGGTCCCGCGGACTCGATCGCCGCGGGGATACCTGCGATCGCCTCACAGAGAGGACGAACGGACAAGTGTCACTCGATCTCTGCTCCCTGTCATCGGAGCAGAGATCAGTGACGTCACACACACAGCCCATCCCCCTACAGTTAGTAATCACTCCCCTAGGACATACTTAACCCCTCCCCGCCCCCTAGTGGTTAACCCCTTCACTGCCAGTGTCATTTACACAGTAATCAGTGCATTTTTAATTGCACTGATTGCTGTATAAATGACAATGGTGTCAAAAATGTCCGACATGTCCGCCATAACGTCGCAGTCACAATAAAAATCGCTGATCACCGCCATTACTTGTAAAAAAAAAAATTATTAATAAAAATGCCATAAAACTATCCCCTATTTAGTAAACGCTATAACTTTTGCGCAAACCAATCAATAAACGCTTATTGCGATTTTTTTTTACCAAAAATATGTAGAAAAATACGATCGGCCTAAACTGAGGAAAAAAAATGTTTTTTTTATATATTTTTGGGGGATATTTATTATAGCAAAATGTAAAAAATAATGCGTTTTTTTCAAAATTGTCGCTCTTATTTTGTTTATAGCGCAAAAAATAGAAATCGCAGAGGTCATCAAATACCACCAAAAGAAAGCTCTATTTGTGGGAAAAAAAGGACGTCAATTTTGTTTGGGAGCCACGTCGCACGACCACACAATTGTCAGTTAAAGCGACGCAGTGCCGAATCGCAAAAAGTGCTCTGGTCAGGAAGGGGGTAAAATCTTCCGGGGCTGAAGCGGTTAAACCTGCTGTGCCTAATGGTACATCCTATCCTGCTCATACCAAGAAGAGTGCAGCATTAAACAATACTGGGCACTGTCATTCCAAGGATGACACTAAAAGTTCAATCTAAGGGGGTAAATAGAAAAGGTACAAGTTAAGGTACCAAAAGGTGCCAACTAAAGGCGGGGGATGGGTTTTAATTTTTATTTACTACAGACCTTTTTTACTCCTCTGTGCCCAAGTCAAACCATGGTTTTCTCATTACACGCACAGCAATCTCACACAGTGTAACATACAAACACACAATATACTAACATAAAAAAAAATACTCACTTTGGTATATAAAACAAGGGGCAGAAACTGGAATCAAAGCTGTGCCCATCTATAGCTTCTCTCATTATACTGCATGGCACAAAAATCAGTTCTTGTCACACTGTATACAGAGAACCAGGATACATTGCAAAACATCGCCTCCTGCTGGAAGTATCTGCTCCTAGCAGTATGTCTTTTTAGTAAATTCTCTTTTAATTCAATTTACATAAACTACAAAAAGTTACAAAAGTACTGAATCATGTAAAAGCACAGAGTTAGCACATAAGTTAAAAAAAGAAAGTAGCATTTAAAGAACACTGTATAACAGAGAGAAAACTAGAGCATTATTTTAACATTATCATTATTAATAAAATGGCTTTGTATATCGAACTCTAATGCTCCGTACACACGGTCAGACATTGATCGGACATTCCGACAACAAAATCCATGGATTTATTCCGATGGATGCTGGCATAAAATTGTTTTGCATACACACGGTCACACAAAGTTGTCGGAAAATCCGATCGTTCTGAACGCGGTGACGTAAAACACGTACGTCGGGACTATAAACGGGGCAGTAGCCAATAGCTTTCATCTCTTTATTTATTCTGAGCATGCGTGGCACTTTGTGCGTCGGATTTGTGTACACACGATCGGAATTTCCAACAACGGATTTTGTTGTCGGAAAATTTTATAGCAAGCTCTCAAACTTTGTGTGTCAGAAATTCCGATGGAAAATGTGTGATGGAGCCTACACACGGTCGGAATTTTCGACAACAAGGTCCTATCACACATTTTCCGTCTGAAAATCCAACCGTGTGTACGGGGCATTAGGTACTTAAAGCGGAAAAAATAAATAAAAGTCAGCAGCCACAAATACTGCAGCTGCTGACTTTTAAAATAAGGACACTTACCTGTCCTGGGTGCCTCACCCGAAGCCGACCCGTCCCTCGGCTCCCGGGTGAAGGCGCCGCCATCTTTGGTAAGGGAATCAGGAAGTGAAGCCTTGCAGCTTCACAGCCTGGTTCCCTAATGTGCATGCGCGAGTTGCGCCATGCGTCCTGACTGGTCCCTGCCGTCTTCTGGGACCTGTGCGTCTCCCAGAAGACAGCGGGGGGGACAGAGGAGGGGCCGGACATGGCGTAGATTGCCGTGAATTCTGCGTCGATCTATCGCTGGAAGTGAGAGCAAATACCTGTATTAGACAAGTATCTGCTCCCCACTCCTCCCTGAAAGGCAGCAAATGTGACACCGGAGGGGGAAAGGAACCGAATAAGCGGAAGTTCCATTTTTGGGTGGAACTCCGCTTTAAGAATCTAAACTGGTTGTAAAAACTGAAGGTTTTTTTTTTTTTTTTACCTTAATGCATTCTCTGTATTAAGGTAAAAAACCTTCTGTGCCAGAGGCCCCCCAGCCCCCCCTTATACTTACCTGAGCCCGATCTCAATCCAGCGATGTGCACGAGAGCAGCAGCTTTCTCCTCTCTCCCTTTATACTGGGCAGAGTGATAGCAGCGGTAGCCATTGGCTCTTACTGCTGTCAATCAAATTCTGTGACATGGGTGCGGGGCCGGGGGCCAAGCTGCCCTGTCTGTGTCAATGGACGCAGACAGGGAGGCTCAGAAGCAAGTCTGCACGTGTGCCCCTATAGAAAGCGTCTATCTATGGTGGGCACTTGTTGAAGAGAAGGAACCAGGAGCGCTGGCGGATTTCCTGTCAAGAGGAGGATGGGAGGCTGCTCTGTACAAAACAGAACACAGCAGGTAAGTATAACATGTTTGTTATTAAAAAAAAAAAGAAAAAAATTTAATACCACTTTAACCACTTGCCAACTGCCCGCCGTCGATTGACGGCGGCAGAATGGCACTTCTGCCCAAATCGCCGTAGCTGTCCCTAAGGAGCCGATGCGCGTGCCCGGGGGCTGCCATGTCCGCCGGGCACCCACGATCGCTCCTGACAGAGCGGGAATGGGGATTTGTGTGTGTAAACACACAAATCCATGTTCTGCCAGGGGTGAGGAGACTGATTTGTTGTTCCTAGTATATAGGAACAATGATCGGTCTCCTCCCCAAGTCAGTCCTATCCCCCCACAGTTAGAACACACACTGAGGGAACACATTTAACCCCTTGATCGCCCCCTAGTGTTACCCTAGTGTTCCCTGCCAATGACATTTATACAGTAATCAGTGCATTTTTATAGCACTGGTCGCTTTATAGATATCAATGCTCCCAAAAATGTGTCAAAAGTGTCCGATCTGTCTGCCGCAATGTCACAGTCCTGCTAAAAATCACAGATCGCGGCCATTACTAGTAAAAAAAAATGCTATAAGTCTATCCCCTATTTTGTAGTCGCTTTTCTTTTGTTTATAGCGCAAAAAGTAAAAAATGCAGAGGTGATCAAATACCACCAAAAGAAAGATCTATTTGTGGGAAAAAAAGGACATAAATTTTGTTTGGTGTAACGTCGCATGACCACGCAATTGTCAGTTAAAGCGACACAGTGCCTGGTCAGGAAGGGGGTAAATCCTTCCAGGGCTGAAGTGGCTAATAATAAAAAATATTTTTTCCCGTGGGACTTTAAATGAAGTGTCCATGGTGATCACATATAAATAGAAAGAGTATATAAGTAACAAGATTTATTGGAATAAATATCATCCAGTACAGGTCATAAACATAGGTGACAGTTACATAAGAACAACAACAGGGTAAAATGGTCCTAAAGACATCACCATCATGACATAACATCAAAGTATAAAAAGTACGATGCACAAATGGGGTTTACTTTCCCCTGCTGTCTCCGCCTCTCCATTCCGGAAGGGGCGGAGCCATCAGTGCATCGGCGTCATGCCGTGTGCCCCAGTGAGAGACTTCCGCAATAGCGATGTCTCCACTTCCTGAGCACTGTCAACATCCGGACAATGGGCGGGTGCCTCTGCTGTGTCCCGCCGCACGCTAGCGGGCGCGGTGTGTGCGGCTTCCCCCCACCGACGTTTGTATGACGTTGGGGGCGGAGGCTACGGCGGACGTCCGGGTATTTAGGCGGGGGTTCTGGCATGGTCAGTCTTCTCTTCATTTGGCTCCTTCCACACACTGGTGAGAGACCATACTGGTAGGCATCACCATTATACTCTAATTTATACATGTTACCTCACCAATGCACTTATGATTCATATAAGAACACCTTGGAAATATCACTTGCAACTTTTTGACTTTTATTTCTGCTCACTCATTATTTCTTACTTACCTGTTTGTTTGTACCCCCCTCTTCTTCACTTCTGCAGTCTTTCTTGTCCTTTTTCTTTGCTAACTTCCTTCATTTCTTCTTTCTTTTCTTTTTTCTTATCCCCTTTTTTTCTGTTCCCTTTTTTCCTTCCCCTTCACTATTCCCCCCACTTTCTCTTTCTCACTTCCTTTCCTTTCACATTACACCTCCCCATGTTCTGCAGGACACTCCTGTATTTCTTGTACCCCAGCCTACTACCTTATACTTTCATTACAATGGGATATGAACCATTTAAGTTTTATAAATACACATATTCTTGTACCTTACTATGGTGTACATGTTACGTAGGACTTTTAGATGATTGAGTATACCTTAATAAATATATTTACATCTATACATTCTATTATAGAGAGTATGCCCTGCTAGACCCATGGGTTACACTTGGGCTGACATCCTTTTTACCTTTTTTCTGTTTTCTGTTTTGCTTTTACTTTCTTTTTCATGCTCTGCTGGACACCCTGCACCCACCATACTCAAGCATACTATTGTATATATTTTTGGATATGGCTACTGCCACTATCTTAGATATAGATACATCTTTGTTATATTTTATTACAGTGAGTACGCTCTTCAACTATTATGGGTGACAGTCGGGTCCATCTTTCTTTTCTCCATTCACTCGCCATGCCTGCCCTGTGCCTGACCCTGGACCTCCGCGTCGTGGTCTCCTCCCCCTCAGCTCCCGGGGGAGATGCATTCCCGCCGCCCCCTGCCTGGGGCCGCCCTCTTTGGGGTCAAGTGCCTGACAAGTAGGTATCGGATTACTAGCTCTGACTTCATGTTGTTGTCCTACTACAAACCATACTTCAATACATTTTTACTTGTTATTTCAGACATCAGATATACACATCAGCCCCTGATGAAGCGAGGAGAGCTCGCGAAACGCGTCGGGTTAGAGATGTATCATGTATATCTGTACTTTTTATACTTTGATGTTATGTCATGATGGTGATGTCTTTAGGACCATTTTACCATGTTGTTGTTCTTATGTAACAGTCACCTATGTTTATGACCTGTACTGGATGATATTTATTCCAATAAATCTTGTTACTTATATACTCTTTCTATTTATATGTGATCACCATGGACACTTCATTTAAAGTCCCACGGGAAAAAATTCTTTGTTTCTTTATGCAATATAGGGATGGAGGTGTCTCATGTTAGGGAGCAGCTCTCAGACTTTCTCCTTTTTTTTTTTTATAATAAAAAATATTAACCTTATAAGACAATATATAGTTTTCATAGCACTGTCATCAGCATGTACAATATAAAGTATTAACCTCCATAAGTTGTAATAAAATGCACTGAACTATTTTTAAGCTCTGCATACACATTACAATGTGATTGTACAATGTCCTTTAGATTAACCAGCAAATATTTAGTGCAGGGGCCTCCCAGAATGGATACAGATGCCTAGGATCACATTTGTGTGAACACAGACATCTCATGTGATCCGCACCAGCACTGCGGTGCCGATCGCATGCGATGTCTGTGCAATGCGAGTTCAGCCATTGAATTCGCACAAAAAAGGTGCAGGGACTTTTTTTCCCCTGCACTGAAATCGGATCGCATGGGTGTTCTCACCTATGCGATCCGATTCTTGTGAGAGTTTACAGTTTGCACTGAGATCTGTGAACCTGCTGTAACCGGCCTAATGGGGCACACAGGAATCCCATAATGTATATTTTAACCTAGCCTAAGATACTGTAAGTATTTTTGACATAATCCCAAAAATAAAGTTCCTGCTTTTGCTATGTCAGTCACTACATTTATTTAGAGCTGAAGTTCAGGTATGGCATTTTTACATAGTTACATTGTTTCAATTGAGACCAATGTAATGCCGTGTACATACAGTCGAATTTTCCGACTGAAAATGTTTGATAGGAGCTTTTTTGTCGGAAATTCCGACCGTGTGTAGGCTCCATCGGACATTTTCCAGCGGACTTTCCGACAAACAAAATTTGAGATCTCCACATTTTCCGACAACAAAATCCGTTGTCGGAAATTCCGATCGTGTGTACGCAATTCCGATGCACAAAGTTCAACGCATGCTTGGAATCAAGCAGAAGAGCCGCATTGACTATTGAACTTCAATTTTCTCGGCTCGTCGTACGTGTTGTACGTCACCGCGCTCTTGACGTTCGGAATTTCCGACAACATTGTTTGACCGTGTGTATGGAAGACAAGTTTGAGCCAACATCCGTCCGAAAAAATCCCGTGGATTTTGTTGTCGGAACGTCAGATCGGGTGTATGCGGCATTAGTGTGCATATACCTGTGGGATCCCCGAGAAATCATTAAATCACTACTCCAGTGATCTCCATGACCTTCTAGGTCTCGTGCTGATTGGTTGCTCTCCTGCATTGTGAATTCTGGGCATGGGCACCATTCGAAGAACACTGCATTTTCTCAATGAATGCAAAGTGTTCTTTGATTACAAGAGTTGGAGATTATGACATCACCACCAGTTAATGACACCCCCAGATCGCACTGTGAACTGTGAGGCTGGGTTCACATTTGTGCGACCACAGAAATCGCATGTGATTGGCACCGCATTGCTGTACAGATCACATGCGATGTCTGTGCGATGCAAATTCAGCCATACAAACTGTATGACTGAAATCGCATTCGCACCAAAATGGTACAGGACCCTTTTTTTGGTCCGCACTGGAATCGGATCGTATGGGTGGTCACACCTATGCAATCCGATTCCTGCACCATTTCACAGTTCGCACTCCGATCTGCGAACCGATCTGGGGGTGTCATTAACTTTACGTTGACACCCCCAGCGGTTTGCAGATGTCATTGTGAACCGCCGGCAATTGAGGTGCGAAGCGGGAACCCACACAGGAATCGTGCTGGTTCCCGCATCGCACCAGTGTGAACCGAGCCTGAAATGGTGCAGGAATCTGATCGCATAGGTGTGAACACCCATACGATCCGATTCCAGTGCGGACCAAAAAAAGGGTCCTGCACCATTTTGGTGCGAATGCAATGTGATTTCACTCATACAGTGTTATCGCACAGGCATCTCATGTGATCTGCCCAGCAATGCGGTGCGAATCCCGTGCAATGTCTGTGATCACACAAGTGTGAACTCAGCCTTAGCATAGCTCCCAACTGTCCCTGATTTCGAGGGACTATCCCTGATTTGGAGCAATGTCCCTCTGTCCCTCTTCCCCCCTCATTTGTCCCTCATTTTGGTCTGAACTGTAAAGCTGTATATAAAATGCACTTTTTATCTTTGAAAAAGTGTTTCCCAGTGCTAAACCTTTCATACAATTTCTAAATTGCTGCATTTGTACATTTTAAAAAGCCAATATAAAGGAACAGTAGTGGTAAAAAAAAGCACTTGTGGATTTAATTAACCTTTGTTTTTTTGTTTATGTCCCCTTTAAGGGGGTGTGGCAGGGGGCATGTCCTATGCCTACATATGTTTGCTAGTAGGTGTCCCTCATTCCCATCTCAAAATGTTGGGAGGTATGGCTGTGCCTGCTTGCAGTACAGTGGGATGTTGAGTACCAAGCCTTTATCTGGGGGTTGTCGCAGTGGCGCACATACCTCCCAACATTTTGAGATGGGAATGAGGGACACCTACTAGCAAACGTATGTAGGCATCGGACACGCCCCCGTCACACCCTGTTAAAGGAGAATTAACCAAAAAAAAGGTTAATTAAATCCACAAGGGCTTTTTTACCACTCCTATTCCTTTATATTGGCTTTTAACATTTACAAATGCAGCCATTTAGAATTTGAATGAAAGGTTTAGCACTGGGAAACACTTTTTGAAAGATAAAAAGTGCATTTTATATACAACTATATAGATCAGACCAAAATAAGGGCCAAATGAGGAGGAAAGAGGGACAGGGGGACATTGCTCCAAATCAGGGACAGTCCCTCAAAATCAGGGACAGTTGGGAGCTATGGTGGCGTATCCTTTGCCTACATACTTTGTGCTAAAAGGCAAACTTCTTTCTCATCTCAGAAGGTGGAGTTGTATGCTTTAATGCTGACTATAATGGGAAGTGTCAGCTCTCACACTACAGATAGAGGTCATGTATTTGCTGAACATCCTGCATTCTGAAATCTGCATAGCTCCCAATCCCTATTACAGCCTATAGAAGCTGAATCTTGTTACTTTTCCTGGCCTTTCACAGGGCCCATTTGCAAGTTTTTGGTATAAAAAAAAAAAAAAAAGCACGGGTAGCTTGGGGGACAAGCATGTCCACTCCGGGGGGGTGTTTGGGGGGTAATTTAAAACGTTTTTTTTCCTGGAGTTCAGCTTTAACCACTTCAACTCAGGAAAGTTTACCCCCCCTCTCATGACCAGGCCATTTTTTGCGATACGGCACTGCGTTATTCTAACTGACAATTGCACAGTTGTGCGACCCTGTACACGAATAGAATTTATGTCCTTTTTTCTCACAAATAGAGCTTTCTTTTGGTGTATTTGATCACCTCTGCAGGTTTTTATTTTTTGCGCTATAAATAAAAAAAAGACAGACAATTTTGACAAAAAAAATATTTATTACTTTCTGCTATAAAACATATCCAATAAAAAAAATTAGAAAAATCTAATTTCTTCATTAATTTAGGGCATTATGTATTCTGCTACATATTTTTGGTAAAAAAAAATCCCAACAAGCGTACAGGCGGTCCCCTAGTTACAAACATCCGACTTACATGCAACTCCTATTTACAAACGGAGGGAGATGACAGGAAGTGAGAGGAAATCTACCCCTAGGAATGGAAATTCACTGCTGTAATTCGTCATACACACGATTGGACTTTCCGACAACAAAACCGTGGAATTTTGTCTGAAGGGCGTTGGCTCAAACTTGTCTTGCATACACACGGCCACACAATTGTTGGCCAACAATTACAAACGTATTGACGTACTAGACGTACTACGTGGTTTTTCAGGTCTTTAGTGACACACTTTGGGCTCCTTCTGCTAATTTCGTGTTAGTAGAAGTTTGGTGAGTGTTGATTTGCGCTTTTCTTATTGCGTTTTTCATTTAGCGCTTTTCATTTTGTGCTTTTCAGTTAGTTTCTGAGTGGCCGTTCGTCAACCAGACATGTTGCGGAATCAGAGGAGATAACATGTTATTTATTATTGGCCTTGGAGTTATTGCTTTGACATTATTTTTTTGGTTGAAAATTGATTTGATTTGTTATATTTTCTATATTTTTGGATGCATAGAATGCACTTTTTGGTTAAGTTCTATTGGCAGATAGCATGTCTAATTTAATTTTTTAAATTTTTTTAATGCACAATAAAACAATTGTGGAGAATAATACTTGGATGTGCTTTACTTCAAATGACAGTTTGGGAGTAGGCAGTTTTTTTTTGAAAAAAATACAATGTAAAATTAACAAGGGACACCAACATAGTTGTATCTTTGATCTTAAAAACTACGGGATAATGGTGTTGTGGTAACTTGCCCAAAAAAAAAAAAAAAAACATAATAATAATATTATTCTTGATATCACTAGAAAAAAAACCCTTTGAAAATTTGTTTGCAATAACTCCTTCAGTATCACCAGCAAAGCAGCTTCATTATTATCCCATTAAGGTGTCCTTTATGAAGCAGTGAAAAAAATTCACTGCTTCGTTCTCCTCTGTGTGCCAGTTTATGAAACTTTGTAGATCGCTTCTCCTTCTGAGGAGTCAAGGGATCTACAAACGCTTCAAACAGTGGAGAACAGCCCCTGATACTGGAACCTCATGAGACTTTATGAGACTACAGTACTAGAAATTCACAGAAACACTGAGATGTCAGTTTATTAAGCAGTGATAAATTATCACCGCTCAGTACACTGACCGACAGCGTGGTTAATGGTAATATATTAACGAGTCCCCCTACATTATATATATAATATACAGTGGGGACGGAAAGTATTCAGACCCCCTTAAATTTTTCACTCTTTGTTATATTGCAGCCATTTGCTAAAATCATTTAAGTTCATTTTTTTCCTCATTAATGTACACACAGCACCCCATATAGACAGAAAAACACAGAATTGTTGACATTTTTGCAGATTTATTAAAAAGAAAAACTGAAATATCACATGGTCCTAAGTATTCAGACCCTTTTCTCAGTATTTAGTAGAAGCACCCTTTTGATCTAATACAGCCATGAGTCTTTTTGGGAAAGATGCAACACGTTTTTCACACCTGGATTTGGGGATCCTCTGCCATTCCTCCTTGCAGATCCTCTCCAGTTCTGTCAGGTTGGATGGTAAACGTTGGTGGACAGCCATTTTTAGGTCTCTCCAGAGATGCTCAATTGGGTTTAAGTCAGGGCTCTGGCTGGGCCATTCAAGAACAGTCACAGAGTTGTTGTGAAGCCACTCCTTCGTTATTTTAGCTGTGTGCTTAGAGTCATTGTCTTGTTGGAAGGTAAACCTATGGCCCAGTCGGAGGTCCTGAGCACTCTGGAGAAGGTTTTCGTCCAGGATATCCCTGTACTTGGCCGCATTCATCCTTCCCTTGATTGCAACCAGTCGTCCTGTCCCCGCAGCTGAAAAACACCCCACAGCATGATGCTGCCACCACCATGCTTCACTGTTGGGACTGTATTGGACAGGTGATGAGCAGTGCCTGGTTTTCTCCACACATACCTCTTAGAATTAAGGCCAAAAAGTTCTATCTTGGTCTGATCAGACCAAAGAATGTTATTTCTCACCATCTTGGAGGCAAACTCCATGTGGGCTTTCATGTGTCTTGCACTGAGGAGAGGCTTCTGTCTGACCACTCTGCCATAAAGCCCCGACTGGTGGAGGGCTGCAGTGATGGTTGACTTTCTACAACTTTCTCCCATCTCCCGACTGCATCTCTGGAGCTCAGCCACAGTGATCTTTGTGTTCTTCTTTACCTCTCTCACCAAGGCTCTTCTCCACCGATACCTCAGTCTGGCCTGACGGCCAGCTCTAGGAAGGGTTCTGGTCATCCCAAACCTCTTCCATTTAAGGATTATGGAGGCCACTGTGCTCTTAGGAACCTTAAGTGCAGCAGAATTTTTTCTGTAACCTTGGCCAGATCTGTGCCTTGCCACAATTCTGTCTCTGAGCTCTTCAGGCAGTTCCTTTGACCTCATGATTCTCATTTGCTCTGACATGCACTGTGAGCTGTAAGGTCTTATATAGACAGGTGTGCGACTTTCCTAATCAAGTCCAATCAGTATAATCAAACACAGCTGGACTCAAATGAAGGTGTAGAACCATCTCAAGGATGATCAGAAGAAATGGACAGCACCTGAGTTAAATATATGAGTGTCACAGCAAAGGGTCTGAATACTTAGGACCATGTGGTATTTCAGTTTTTCTTTTTTAATAAATCTGCAAAAATGTCAACAATTCTGTGTTTTTCTGTCAATATGGGGTGCTGTGTGTACATTAATGAGGGAAAAAAAAAAAAGAACTTAAATGATTTAAGCAAATGGCTGCAATATAACAAAGAGTGAAACATTTAAGGGGGTCTGAATACTTTCCGTCCCCACTGTATATAAAGTCAGGTCCATAAATATTGGGACATCTACACAATTCTAATTTTTTTGGCACTATACACCACCACAATGGATTTGAAATTAAACAAACAAGATGTGCTTTAACTGCAGACTTTCAGCTTTAATGTGAGGGTATTTACATCTAAATCAGGTGAATGGTGTAGGAATTACAACAGTTTGTATATGTGCCTCCCACTTTTTAAGCCAACAAGCTCACATCCAACATTTCCTGTTGGAAAATCCAATCGTGTGTACGCGGCATCAGAGTTATTATGGGAAAAAGGTGTCTTCACTGAAGCTTTATCGCCAATCCTTGTTTCCACAACAACCCAAAACTTTCTAAATCCAATTGTCATTGGGACAGAAAGTGAGGTGAAATCTTCTGAACAGGGACACAGACAGCAAAACAAACATTACGTGGGTGTTATCCCTTCTCTTTGCTATCCAAAAAGCTTAAAAATAGTTTTTTTGGCTGGACTTAAAAAATGTAGCTGTTCCGGCTTACAAACAGATTCAACTTAAGAACAAACCTACAGACCCCATCTTGTTTGTAACCCGACTGTCTGTATATTGATTGGTTTGTGCAAAAGTTGTAGCGTCTACAAACTATAGGATATTTTTATTTTTTAATTTTTTATTGCTTTCTACTAATGGCAGCGATCAGCGACTTATAGCGGAACTGCGATATTGCGGCAGATAAATCGGACACTAACTAACACGTTTGACACTTTTTGGGGACCAGTGACACTAATACAGTGATCAGTGCTAAAAAATATGCACTGTCACTGTACTAATGACACTGGCTGGGAAGGGGTTAACATCAGGGGCAAGCAAAGTGTTAGCTGTTAGCCTAGCCTCTGCTTGGTTACTGTGGGGGAGGTGCTTTTACTATGGGACAGCATAGATCCATGTTCCTGCTTTACAGGAACACAGGATCAATACCTTCCCTACTGGCAGAATAGCGACCTGCTTTGTTTACATAGGCAGATCACTGTTCTGCCTCTGTGCTGAACAGTCGGCAGGTGCCGGTGAACATCGAGTCTGCGGTACCCGCCAATGGGCTCCTGCTGTGTGTGATCACAGCGGGAGCAGGTCACCGGCGCCACAGACCCGGAAGTGTCAGAGCGTGTATTAGGTACGTGATCTGGCGCAGAGCGGCCATCCTGCCGCAGTATATCAACAGCAGGCGATCGTAAAGTGTTTAGAAAATGCCATTCAGTACCATTCAGTGGGGATCAGTGCGGCCTTTGAGGGCAACAATAAAAATACACAATTGCTTTAAATACCATGCTTGAAGAATGTCTTAAACCAGCAAGTGGCATATCTATAGGAAGTACTCCAGCAATCGTGACATTTAATGATCCTGGCTGACATCACTGACCACACATGGTCAGGACCATATGTGGTTAATGACGTCAGCCAGCTACCCCAGCCAGTATGTTGACATTCAACAGCCAGCCTGGGAACTGTCATTTAATTGTTGTGTCCACGGGTCGTTGGGGCATTGCCCATCGTAACTGATGCTGGAACTATATTACTGGATGACATGATTGATTTTAAATTTACATCTTGGGGTATTTTTTTCTATTTAGTGAAGGACTTTGTCATAGTGTCTGTAATTTACTTTTTTGTAGGTAATTTGTACCCTTTATTCTTTCACATAAGGAGGAGCACTTGATATCTAGGAGCCCTGGTATGTTAAAGAGAGTTTCCAAATTCCGATATGCAGTGATTAATTAGTAGTGGTTAGGGTGTGCCCAGGCACATCTGACACACCCCCTGTGCACGCCTATACCCACATCCATCTTGTCTGCAAGGGATGACGTATCTGAAATCTGGAAGCTACAGTTAGAATAAAGGACCCCTGATATCTGCCCCTTGTTACTCATTTACAAAACAAATGACAAAGTAAATAGGCACACAGACAAATTCCTTTATTAAAAAATACATTAATTAAAAAAAAATTGCCCTTTAATGTAAATCCGACCTCAATCACATCATTCAACAGTGTAGATCCTGCGCCAATCCAGAGGAATGATACCTTAACGACCCACCACCACGTGCTCTCCTGCTGCACTAACCACTTTAAGACCGCCCACTATATACTGTGGCAGGGCAGCTCTATTGTGCGAAACGACATACCTGTACGTCATTTCATGTAATAGATACTGTGGTCGCGCGCCCAAATGCCGCCACGGGAACGCGGCTCTGGCGGGCTCGATGTCTGCCTGAAACCCACGATCGCGGTACAGAGAGGCAGATCTGCCTATGTAAACAATAGATTTGTGCACAACGGCAAAATTCGTTTAGTTTTGGTTTGTTGTCATTCGTAAAATACATAATTTCGTTCTGTTATATTCGCTATGTTACGTTAAAGTGGTTGTAAACCCTTACAGACCACTTTGACCTACAGGTAAGCCTAAATTAAGGCTTACCTGTAGGTCCAAGAAATATCTCCTAAACCTACACGGTTTAGGAGATATTTGCAAAAAGACACGCCTCGCTGTCTACATGAGGGTTTACTTCCTCTTTAAAGGTAACCATCCTCACCTGTGATCTGCTTGCTTGTAATTAGTGTGTGTGTATGAGTTTCTGGACTCCTGACAGACCCTTGTATCTTTCATCTAGTGCTAGGCTGATGTTTCTGGATTCTGAGTCATGGGGAAAGCAAAAGAATTGTCAAAGGATCTGCGGGAAAAGGTAGTTGAACTGTATAAAACAGGAAAGGGATATAAAAAGATATCAAAGGATTTGAGAATGCTAATCAGCAGTCTTCAAACTCTAATCAAGAAGTGGAAAATGAGGGGTTCGAAACCAAAACACGGTCAGGTAGACCAACTAAAATTTCAGCCACAACTGCCAGGAAAGTCGTTCGGGATGCAAAGAAAAACCCACAAATAACTTCAGGTGAAATACAGGACTCTCTGAAAACATGTGGTGTGGCTTTCAAGACGCACAATAAGGAGGCACTTGAAGAAAGATGGGCTGCATGGTCCAGTCGCCAGAAGAAAGCCATTACTACGGAAATGCCACAAAGTATCCAGCTTACAATACGCCAGACAGCACAGAGACAAGCCTCAAACCTTCTGGCGCAAAGTCATTTGGAGTGATGGGACCAAAATTGAGCTTTTTGGCCACAACCATAAACAAGGACTATGGTGAAAGGTACACCATTCCTACTGTGAAACACGTAGGTTGATTGCTGATGTTTTGGGGATGTGTGAGCTACAAAGGCACAGGAAATTTGGTCAAAATTGATGGCAAGATGAATGCAGTATGTTATCAAAACATACTGGAGGAACATTTACATTCATCAGCCAGGAAGCTGCTTATGGGACATACTTGGACATTCCAACATGACATTGATCCAAAACACAAGGCCAAGTCGACCAAGTTCTGGAGTGGCCATCTTAGTCTCCTAACCTCAATATCATTGAGCCACTCTGGGGAGATCTCAAACGTGCAGTTAATGCAAGACAGCCCAAGAATTTACAGGAACTGGAGGCTTTTTGCCAAGAGGAATGGGTAGCTTTACCATCTGAGAAGATAAAGAGCCTCATCCACAAATACTACAAAAGACTTCAAGCTGTCATTGATGTTAAAGGGGGAAATACACGATGTTAAGAACTGGGGTATGTAAACTTGTGATCAGGGTCATTTGGGTAGTTTCTGTTGTGATTATGATTTTAAAAGAGTAAACACAGTTGCTTGATAATAAATGGCTTCAGCCAAACACTAACCATGAGTGAAAGAAAAGTTTTTGTGTTATCATTCATATTCTCTGAAAAATGGCCAAGAAATCATAAATTCTGCCAGGGTATGTAAACTTATGAGCACAACTGTATTTGATCAATAATGTCACCCAGGATGTCTGCCAGTTTGTTTACAATTTAGGACAATCCGGTGGGTGGGTCGTCAGAAGCTGTAGTACTACTGCCATTAAATAGATTGGTTCCACCTGCAGCTGTTGTAGGTTTGGGCAAGTAGGCTGGCTAACTGGAAAAATGTAGCTATTTTGTTTGCCTGTTCAGAAATTGTGATCAGCCTGGGTTCTGGTCGAAGTCACGGTGAACTGAAACCCAAGGCTCATCCCTAGTGTTGATCAACCAATGACAGCTTTCATATTTCTAGTTTAGAAAAAGTATAAAGCATAAACACACAGAATGTTATTACCAACAACTCTATTTATTCCTTTCCTCCACTCCTTATAAATCAGCTCCATGGTGTAAACACTCTTTGAACGATTGTTTATTCCTAAGAAAAATTATGTGGCTTCATAATTGTATTTTTATGTCCTGTTGACATCTTAAATGCACATTGCTTCGCTTGTCACTGCCTTACACAATGTTTAATAGTGGGAAGGATGGCTTAATTACTGACTTTTGCACAATCTGTACATGTGAATATCATTCATTACTTAGACATGGGTGGCACTAAATGGTCTAAAGAGGTTTGAATTAAACTTTCATGAAAATAGTTCATTAGCTGACAAATGAGCTTCTAAGTGTCTACCAATACTCACTGAATCATACCTTCATAATAGAGGGAATAGCAATGAGATGAATACTCCCGGAGTTCTGCTTCTCTCCGTCATTCTCTTTTATGCCCCCCTCCTCATTTTCTACCAGATACAATTCAAAATCCTACTTCCTTAAACGTCCTGTGTGCATGAGGCCTTAAAATCGGAAAAAAGCTTTAACGGAATCACTTTTAGCTTGCCGAATCTCTGTATATTCATGCGTTGCATGAATCTATCAATGGCCACCGCTGCCACCCCCTATTCAGGTGCCCGGCCTCTTTTCGGGCGCGTGAATTACAGCGGCGGGGGGGGGGTGTTTCTGAAGCACCTGACTAGAGCCATAGGCTCTAATAGGCTTCAAAATAAGTGAACTGTGACCGCCATGCTTGGTGCTCGCAGTTCACCCAGGTGTGTTAGAAAAGTGAATGAATATTCACTTTCCTAACACTGAACTGCCTCTCCACCAATCAGGTGCTTGGGTCTGTTACCCGCCACCTGATTGGCTGAAACGACAGGCACCGCTATTGGATGCCTATTAGGAGGAGAGGACGGGAGATGAGGATGGGAGTAGACGCATGAAGGGCCGCGCTCGTCGCCATCACCCGCTGCCCCACCGAGACAGGGTAAGTGCCGGGCAGACGGCAGTATTTAATGGGCACAGAACAGTGGCAGCATTTGATGGGCACAGTGGCAGCATTTGATGGGCACAGTGGCGGCATTTGATGGCACAGTGGCAGCATTTGATGGGCACACTGGTAGCATTTGATGGGCACAGTGGCGGCATTTGATGGCACAGTGGCAGCATTTGATGGGCACAGTAATTGCATTTGATGGGCACAGTGGCAGTGTTTGGGCATAGTGGTTGCGTTTGGCACAGTGGCTGCATTAGATTTGCACAGTGGCTGCGTTTGATGGCACAGTGAGGCTGCAGTTGATGGGGTTTTTTCCCCGAAATTTTCAGTTTGTTTCCGCCCCCCAAAAAATTTTGAGCAAATATATATATTTATTTATTACCTTGTTATCTTTAGTAATGACAAAGATATCGCTAAATAAGCAGGTCTATAGCAGAAATGTAAAAATTTCTCTGGTCCATAGGGGGTGAACAGGTGTGAGAGGCGACGTGGTTAAGAACACTTGGCATCTAAGGGAGACACGTGTGCTTGTGAAGACTGGACATGTTCTGCATTCCCAACTTAAATGCTATGGAATACAAAGAGAAAGAGAGAGATCAAATATAAAGTGTCTTTGAATGTGCTACATATCCAAGAAGATACGTATTCCCTGCTCACAATTCTTTCTCTCTGCCTATTTCAAATTCATGCCTTGTGAACTTTTCTCATGCTGTCTCCCATCTGTGACGTTTTCTTCTACATTCCAGCAGATACTTTATAACTCTTTAAGTAATTTACAGAAGATTCAACAGAAACAGCGACACTCAATGCTGGGTGGAAGGACAATGCAAGGGCTCACTGTTGGTCTCCAAGAGAGATGTACATTTAACTACCGTGTTTCCCCGACAATAATACCTACCCTGAAAATAGGGCCTACTATTATTTTCCAGGAGGGCTGCAATATACCCCCTAAATTAAGCCCTAGTTTAAAATGCTTGTAAAATCTTAGAATCCACTCTATTACAGTAGTATATAATGTACAATGTGTGTGTTTCTATAATATAATTGTGCCACATAACTTCGGTACAGCTCTCCTCCTCTTCTCCCAGATCAGGCAGGTCACGGAAGCGCAGAACATCGCTGTAACGAGGGTATTTGGCACAGTTATATTACAGAAACACATACATTGTACATTATATAATACTGTAATAGAGTGAATTATAGGATTTTACAAGCATTTTAACTCGGTTCACATGCGGATTCCTGACAGGCAGGGAGGGAGAGGGGGAGAAAAGACAGCACATTACATGATACGACCTACCCCGAGAATAAGCCCTACTGTGTCTTTTGTTGCCATAATTAATATGAGACCCGGTCTTATTTTTGCGGAAATGCGGTAGTAATTCAGCCTGTCAGCAACCACTCCAAACTTCGGGCAGACTTAACATTCACATGAAATGTAATTCTAATATCGTGCATCATAAGTCATAGGGCAAATATGGAATCACACGACTCAGTAGTTTTCTTAGCTTTGTTAGATTTTGCTGTTTGACTGGTAGCTCCAGCTGTTTGACTGGTAGCTTTCTATGTTATTGCAGGGTTTAATTTAGTAGAGATACGGTTAGGAGTTAGGAAAAATTAGTGCTAGCTAAGTTTAGGAAGGTTATGGTTAAAAATTACTTACTGTATTGTCATTTTTGTCCAGTTACTTTTAGGATTGATGTGATTTATTGGCCTCCTGGACCAGTGTCATGTTTTCTTGAGGACTTCTCTGCCTGGCTACCCTACTTTCTCTCCTTTGGTCACCCTCTTGGTGATTTCAACATCCCTGTTATTGCTAGGAGCCCACCTGCCTCTCAGCTTCTCAAATTAACCTTATCTTTGAACCTAACAAGGTTGCAACACTCTGGACCTTTTATTCCCCAGTAGAAACTTAGAGAAACTTTCACCACTTCAAGCATTCTCTTTTCTGTTCTGCTGCTGATGACAAAATATCACCCGTGTCCTGCCTGAACTGGCTACTTCTGTCTATAACAGCTCATGCTTTTCCTCCATAGACACAGTTACTTCTCTCACTACATGCAGAACTATGACAGGACCATTACAACCCTGGCTAACAGATAACACCAGAAGTCTTAAATGACATAGCCAATGTTAGGAGAGTGTGCGCTCCTGCTCTGTCATAGCTGCTGGTTCCAGTATCCTGGTATTGGCTGTGGCATTCTCCTTGTCTGTCTGCCCACCCGCAAAGTGATCGATTGTGGCTAGACTCTGGTAGGAGACCAAACATTTTATAAGCCAGCCAAGCTTGCAGTTTCATGCTTGTGATAGAGTGTGTAAATATCCGATCAAGCTGCCTGTTTGTCTACCTCTGCTCTGCTAGATTGGATTTCCCTGTGTATGACTTCAGAACAGATATTGATTATTCTCTGAATGCTGCCTGCCTTTTACCTGGACTGTCATAGAACCACTCTGTCTGCCAACCACAAGTCCCTGTTTGCTTTGCTCAGTTCACGCATGCCCTGATGTGGTGGTCAGGCACTATAGCATTGTGTATAAGTCTAATACTCTTTAGCAAATGTGACCTAAAACTCACAGAGTTCTGTGAATTTGAGAACTACAACTACTGTCAACCACTGCAGCTGACAGCTTGTAGTTCTCAATGAACTACCAGGGCTCTGATGAGCACTCTTGGTAGTTCATTGAATCTTTCTCTCGTTCATTAACTGCCCGCCTGTACGAGGTATGGGCAGACGGCTACACTGACTGTCAGTATGAGTCTGATATGGCACCCGTGATCTTCTGATCATGGGTGCAATACTTTACAGGCTCCTAATAAAAAAAAAAATGAATGCACATTTTTTGTTACCTGCAAAAAGAAGTGCATGTATTCATTTTTACATTTTTTTTTATAAAAGTGAACTTATCCTTTAACTCTCTACTTCATCCCGCTGGCACTGCCCACTAACTGCCCTGGCCACTGCCAGCTGTTTAAAAAACAATATATATGCAAATGGTGTTGAGATCTCCACTGCCCAGTTATCTCCTACCAATTAACATACCACCCCTACCACCACATTCAACATTTTTCTCTTTTGACCCTGTCACTACAGAAGAAAAGATTGATAACCTCTTCTCTGATGCCCACTTCACCACCTGCTCCATGGACATTATTGCCTCACAACTACTCTGGTGACCCTCTACAACATATTTTACACTCTCCTACTCACTTCTTCTATCACTTCCTCTCTATTGGCATCTTTCCCTCTAAAGCATGCACTGGTGACCCTCACAATTTAAAAGCCCTCACTTGACTCCACCAATCTGAACAACCGAAGACCCTCCATGACATGTTTACCAGCCCCCCCTCCCCCACTGTTCTCTATCCTGAACCCAATGCACCTGTGCCCAAGCAGCAGATGCAGCCACAGGAGGAAAAGGAGGGGAAACTGGATAGCATCACTGCAGGGAAGCGCCAGGGATCTGTACTGACCAACAGTTGAGGGGGGTGGGGAAGGTTCTGTCTTCAGAGTTTGACCCCCCCATGTGGCTCCCCAGCAGTAGCCAAAGCCAGCGGAAGAGAGAGGAGGGAAACTGGCAGAGCTGCAGGTAAGGGGCTCGGGGGGGATCTCAACTGTGGAGGACCAGGACAGGAGGGCTCGGAGTGGAGGGGAAGGGGATCTGTCTTCAGAGTCCTATCCACCTGTGGCTCCCCTTCATGTGTACAAACAGGAAGTATAATGTGACAATCCGCGCTACCCCAGTAAGTGCAAAAGAATTTAAATAAAATAAATACATGAAAATGCAAATACATATATGTGCAATGTTGCTGCAATCTAAAAGAAAACCGGAATATTCAGTTTTATCATTATAGAATAAAATAAGTAATAGATGCACAACCCACAAAACTAATGTGTACAAAAGACACACAAGGAGAAAGGAATAAGTGCACCCTAATGATCAAATTGTGACAAGTGAAAATAAAAAATAATAATTGAAATATTGTGAATATCCGGATGAATCTCAAATAGCCTCAATTCGCATACACATATTAGCATAAACAAAACTGTGCTGAAACAAATAGGGGAACTTTGGTGTTAACAAAAACACAAAAAAAAAGTCCATAGTGCATTTGTTACAGTTCATATGGAAATGGATTACTCCGATGAAGAGCCCCAATATATCCTTGTCTGTATATGGTCCAACAAGATGGTCAGAGAATGAAAGAAAGAGGAGGCCAGGTGGCCGCTTACCGGAACTGTAGGACCCCTATTACAGAGGTCTAATAGGCACAGACAGAAGTGAGCGGTCAGTCGCAGGCGGCAACTTCAAAGGTCCATCCAGATCCTCTCATCCACCAGTATACCAGACTTCAATATATTCCATAAGACCCACGTTCCGCAAATGGAAATGGAAAGAAGGGCTTCCAAGGGGTAAATCAAGAGAACAAAAGGGAGGGCTTCATGGTGCAGTACATTTTAAAACGTATTTGTTTATTGTAACACTGCACACAAACATATGTAAAGAGCAGGCACTTCAGCGCAGAAAGAGAAAACAGCTCACAGCCGGCTGATGCGCTAATCCTCTAGCTCCACCCGACGCTGCGTTTCATTGTATTAGGCATCAACAGGGAAAGGAGGCTAGCCTGGAGTGGAGCTACCACCAGCATTAAAGCGGCATTAGTCACTGATCTAGCGCTGTCCTGGTCAAACTCCTGTGAGGAGGGAGCAGGGGTGTAGCTTATCAGTGTAATATTAAAGTGCGCTTGGTGTAAAAATAAATACAATTATAAAACAAAGCAGCCAGCACTACAAGGGACCACTTGTGCAAAAAATGGATATAAACAGTGCAGCGCTAATCATAAAGGTAAAAATGATTATAATGATGGTGAATCTTTAAAAAAAATATGAAAAACAATAATAAGAGAACTATTGAACAGTTCATATAAGTGAGTCCATAAACTTTGTGATGCCAAATGATAATCAGTGAAATTGTGATGCCAAAGTGATAATCAGTCACTTAAAAAACAAAAGGAATCACCGCTGTGAAAGACTTCTGCCACCAAATGTGATATAAGGAGGCTTACCAGAACATATGGACCCTATTCAGCTTATACCAAATGGGTCAAACAGGCAGTGGTGTCCCAACACCTAGGTATAGACGGTTTGCTGGAATCTTCTCCAATGGATCTTCTGCAGTTAGGAGGAATTATCAACAGCCACTGGAGCCAGTATAATATGGATTGTAGACATAAAGGGCCCTTCAGAGTCAAAACTATAATCTTCTCATCAGTACTCCATTAGGACATAGATCCAAGGAGAAAGGATAGAAGACTCAACATAGTGTAAAACCGTATATAAAATTTATTTTAAAAAAAAAGGTAAAACACTCATATTTCAGTAAACATCAAAAGGCATGGATTGAATGATGCATAGAAAAATCAAGTTGTAGTTGCATAGACAAGACAGTAGACAGTTTCGCCTTAGTCAGACATCATCTGGGGTCCTGTAGCTTTATGTAGTTTATCAGTGCTGTTTGTGTCTATGAACGAACATAGCCCGGCTTAGGAGTGGGCCCACAGGGTGCCCTCTTAGCATCTAGAGGTAGGAGGACTTTCCAATAGTATCTCGCCTGTATTACTCTACACCCTGCAGCTGAATTCTTGAGTATCCCCTGATACTCCAAACATAACTATATCCAATATACAACGCTATTAAAAAAGATGAAACCCCCCTTTATATATGAAACAAATAGTATTGTGCAAATTCATAAACTTTAAACCCACAACAGTTAAATCAGTCTGTATATGCAGTAAAGCATGCTTGTTATACTCACTGTGGAACCTAAGGAGTTAACCCCTGCATTGTGTAAAAAGGCTGTTTGATCCTGTCCTCTCTAATCCTCCCCTTCTTTTACTGTCCCCAATCAATCTGCTGATATAACAGAGCCTTTGAGGCACTCTGCACATGCTTGGTTTGGTGTGTATTGCTTTTTTTTTGGGAGGGGGGGGGTGCATGTGATCAGCACAGGGCCAAATCAGCACTGTCCAGACAGAAAGACAGGAGCCATGCACCCTCATAGAACAGTCAGAGGAAAATGAAAACTCCTCCTACAAGCTTTAACCAGTGCTCGGCTTGACACTGATAGAAGTCATGACTGCTATATACTGCTGATGAGAAAAGGCATTTAGCAGTTTATATTTACTAAAATAATTGCATTTCCATGTTCTGTATACTATGGGACTAACATTTGCAATAATAATTATGTGTAAACCCTAATCGCTTATAAAACCAGTATATAAACAATCACTTGTGCTATATCAATTCAGCATATAACTAATTTAAGTTTATAACTACTAAATTTCTATACAAATTATATGCTTGCGCAAACCATTGCAAATAGTACAAACATCTAAATGCATCTACACTGTTTCCATATCCTATGCGTTTTGTCGTTGTGACGTCATCAAGTGAGAGTGTAGTACATTCAGGAATATACATATTAATACACATAATACAGAATAATACATACAGGAATGTACTGTAATGCCCCTGATGACTTCTAAGATGACAAAAAACAGAGCATGGCTTGGACACAGTGCAGCATCCTGGAGCTTAGAGCAGTCGTTCACAGAGCATAGAGCTTGTGGAATCCTGCTCATGAATATTAACGTGCTGTGCAGGGAGGGAGCAATTACATGCAAGTGTAATATGGTTTTAGGATTTTAATCTCTCCTAATAAATATCCCCCTCTGGCAAGATACTCCCCCATGTTGAAGGTCTGTGGCCTGGTATGGTTTAGGAGGGTATGTTTGGTAAGTGTCTGATATGGTTTTTTGAAAAGACCTCGCACATTTTTTTTCTCCTAAAATTTGCACTGGGTTAGCCCTTAAAGGCCATACCAGACCCAAAGAGTCTGAATTTGAATGTGGGGGGGGGGTCTCAAGTTTGTTTATGTATTTATTATTTACTTAGGTTCCCCCTTAAAATGTATACCAATCCTAAGGCGCTTGCTATGAATTGGGGGGACCTCATGCAATGTCTTTATGTGTGGGGCCTGACATTTACAGGCTGGCATTTACATCTGTATCGGACCCTCATCTAGGATGAGAATCTGATATAGATGAATGGAAACCCCTGATCACATTTCTGGATACAACTGGAGCTTCTCGCCAGTCAATCCATGCCATGCCTCATTCCATATACAAAGGATATACAAAATCTACACCTGTAAAAAGGTCAGGTTTTTGAGATGTGAAAAAAACAGACCAAGAGAAATTACTTTTGATTTTTTTCCACCTTTAATGTGACCTATAATCTGCGCAATTCAACTAAAAACAAACTAAAATCTTTAAAGTGGGGAAAAAAAACTTAAAATAACGTGGTTGCATAAATATGCACATGCTTAAACTAATACTTTGTTGAAGCACCTTTGGATTAAATGACAGCATTCAATCTTTTGGGGTAGGAGTCTATCAGCATGGCACAATCTTTGCTTACTGTTTCTTGCAAAAGAGTTCCAAATCTGTCAGATTGCGATGGCATCTCCTATGTAAAGCCCCCTTCAGGTCACCCCTCCAGATTTTCAATTGGATTCAGGTCTGGGCTTTGACTGGGTCATTGCAAAACTTTTATCTTCTTCTGGTGAAGCCATTCTTCGCTAATTTAGAGGTATGTTTGGGTTGCTGTCATGCTAAAAGGTGAAATTCTTCATTTTGTGCCAGATTTAACTGATATTTGGAACTGTTCATAAGTCCCTCCACCTTGACTAAGCCCCGGTTCACACAGGGGCGGCACGACTTGCAGGTTGCCTCACCGAGGCGACCTGCACACGACTTCCACGGCGACTTGCAAAACGACTTCTGTATAGAAGTCTATGCAAGTCGCCTCAAGTCGCCCCCAAAGTAGTACAGGAACCTTTTTCTAAGTCGGAGCGACTTGCGTCGCTCCTATTAGAACGGTTCCATAGTACAGAACGGGAGGCGACTTGTCAGGCGGCTAGGTCGCCTGACAAGTCGCCCCTGTGTGAACCGGCAGTAAAGCCCCAGTTCCAGCTGAAAAAAAAACAACCCCAAAGCATAATGGTGCAACCACCATGCTTCACTGTGAATATGGTGTTTTTTTAGTGATGCGCAGTGTTGTTTTTACGCCAAACATACTTTTTGAAATTATGGCCAAAAAGTTCAATCTTGGTCTCATCAGACCATAATACATTTTCCCACATGCTTTTTGGCAGACTTGATGTAGGTTTATGCAAAATGTAGCTGGGCTTGGATGTAAGAAAAGGCTTCCATCTTGACACCCTACTCCACAGACTAGACATATGAAGAATACAGGAGATTGTTGTCACATGTAGTACACATCCAGAACTTGCCAGAAATTCCTGCAGCCTCTTAAATGTTGTGTATGCCTCTTGGCAACCTCCTGGACTAGTTTTCTTCTTGTTTTTCCATACATTTTTCCATACATTGTGGAGGAATGTCCAGTTCTTGGTAGCTATTCAGTATTCATTGTGATATATTTTCTCCACTTCTTGATGACCTATCTTCACTGTGTTCCATAGTATATATAATGCCTTGGAAATTTTTTGTACCTTTCTCCTGACTGATACCTTCCAACAATGAGATCCCGTTGATGCTTTGTAAGCTCTTTGTGGACCATGACTTTTGCTATAAAAGTCAACTGAGTAAGCCTAGGTTCACACTGAATGTGGGTTTGAAATTGTGCGAGTTCAGCTGAATTTCAGTGCAGGTTCGGGGGAGATTTGAGAGACATCTGTGCATGCTCATGCACAGATATCTATTGAAATCGCCCCCAAAGTTGCCAAAAGTAGTGCAGAAACTACTTTTGGGCATCAGTACGGCGTGGCAAAGTCGGCCTCACACTGATTCGGATGGTGCCATTGCTGGCAATAGGCTGCGATTTGGCATGCAATTTAACATGTCAAATTGGGCCAATGTGAACGGGGGGGGGGGGGGGGCTGAATGTCAGAAGAATCCTAGTAGAACAGCTGAATATTATATGGGTTTAATCAGAGTCACTTTCATTGATGGCAGGTGTGTACTGAATACTAGTGAACATCAGTTTAAATGTGACTTATTAACTCTGAAAACAGCCACATCCCTAATTATAAGAGGGTGTGTACACTTGTGCAGCCACATTATTTTAGTTTTTTTTTTTCCCATTAAACAATTTAAATTACCTAGGGATGTGGTGCCTCTGGCTCCCTCTCTTGCTCACAATACAATTTTTTTTATATCCACTGTATATGAATGTTTATGCAGCCAGTTGCTGGACTGCAGAAACATGGAGAAGGAGACATTTCCCCCTTTACATCCAATTTACTTTTACCGAGAGACTGATGTTATGCTGCACCATTCATCTCTGGCCAGCGGGGGTGAGCTAAAGCCAAGCAAACCCTTAGACTTCTATACGGAATGCTCAGAGTCCTGGGAGTTGTAGTTTGGATTGGCAGCCATATTATGGGGCCCATAGACTTTTTGGACTACAGATCTCAATAGACACTGTGGAGTAGGAGGAGTGGAGAGAATTTCTTGTATTAAACTGCACAGGAAAGTTTTCTCTCTTGGCGCCGAGAAGAGAGAGAAAGAGCATCTGCCGGTGGGGATACGAACCTAAGACTGTGAGTGAAGTTAGCCGAGGGCAGTGTAGCACCACCCATATCACAGATCCTCTACCTCTGCCACAGAGAGACAGAGGGCTCCCCCTTTTTTGTACAGTGAGCATCCACAGCAGCATCCTGGAAACTGGTGAGAGGGCTATCTGCCCATTACTGATATTGCTAGCAGAGACTGAGCCACTGAGAGCAAGACACGAAGTGTACCAAAACCATACCGCATCTATACCAGACCCATATCTCATTTCTAACAAACCTAGACTGCACCCATACCAAACCTACACTGCAGTTATACCGAATTTGATCCATGTCTACACTGCAGTTATACTGAACTGTCCCTGAATTTCATCCATCTCTACACTGCACCTGTACCACACCTATACCCCACCTTGACTGCATCTCTACAGCATATTTACTGCATGCTGGTTTACTTGAACTGTCATTAAGTGCACCACTGCTTTTTAACCACTTACCCACTGGGCACTTAAACCCCTTTCCTAACCAGACCAATTTTCAGCTTTCGGTGCTCTCACATTTTGAATGACAATTACTCAGTCATGCAACACTGTACCTATATGAAATTTGTGTCCTTTTTTTAACGCAAATAGAGCTTTCTTTTGGTTGTATTTAATCACCGCTGGGTTTTTTATTTTTTGCGCTATAAAAGAAAAAAGACCCAAAATTCTGTAAAAAAAATGCATTTTTCTTCATTTCTGTTATAAAATTTTGCAAATTAGTAATTTTTCTTCTTATATTTTGGCCAAAATGTATACTGCTACATATCGTTGGTAAAAATAACCCTAATCGTTGTATATTATTTGGCCTTTGTTAAAGTTATAGAGTCCACAAGCTATGGTGCCAATCTCTGAAAATTGATCACACCTGATGCACTGACGGCCGTCACCTGATGCACTGACGGACGTCATTTCTTGAGACCCTAGCAAGCCAGGAAAGTACAAATACCCCCCAAATGACCCCTTTTTGGAAAGCAGACATTCCAAGGTATTTAGTTAGAGGCATGGTGAGTTTTTTGAAGTTGTAATTTTTCTCCACAATTCTTTGCAAAATCAAGATTTTTTTTTTCTTTTTTTTTTTCACAAAATTGTTATATTAGCAGGTTATTTCTCACACACAGCATATGCATACCACAAATTACACCGCAAAACACATTCTACTACTCCTCCTGAGTATGGCGATTCCACATGTGTGAGACTTTTATAGGGCGTACACACGGTCGGACTTTGTTCGGACATTCCGACAACAAAATCCTAGGATTTTTTCCGACGGATGTTGGCTCAAACTTGTCTTGCATACACACGGTCACACAAAGTTGTCGGAAAATCCGATCGTTCTGAACGCGGTGACGTAAAACACGTATGTCGGGACTATAAACGGGGCAGTAGCCAATAGCTTTCATCTCTTTATTTATTCTGAGCATGCGTGGCACTTTGTCCGTCGGATTTGTGTACACACGATCGGAATTTCCGACAACGGATTTTGTTGTCGGAAAATTTTATCTCCTGCTCTCCAACTTTGTGTAACTTTTGAAAATCCGATGGAAAATGTCCGATGGAGCCCACACACAGTCGGAATTTCCGACAACATGCTCCGATCGGACATTTTCCATGGGAAAATCCGACCGTGTGTACGGGGCATTACACAGTGTGGCCACATACAGAGGCCCAACATGCAGGGAGCGCCATCAGGCGTTCTTGGAGCATAAATTACACATATAATTTCTTGACTACCTCTTGCACTTTTGAAGGCCCTGGAGAAACAGGACAATGGAAACGCCCCTAAAATGACCCCATTTTGACAAGAAAACACCCCAATATATAATCTATGAGGCATAATGAGTCTTTTGAACGTGTCATTTTTTTTCTATAAGTTTTTTAAAATTTGTAAAAAAAATGAAAACACATTTTTTTTTTACACAATGTTGTCCGTTTACACAATGTTTCTAACACATAGCATGTACATACCAAAAATTACACCCCAAAATAGATTTTCCTACTCCTCCTGAGTACGGTGATACCATATGTGGGAGACTTTTCCACAGCGTGGCCACATAGAGAGGCCCAACATGCAGGGAGCACCATCAGGTGTTCTAGGGGCATAAGTTTAAAATCTAATTTGACTACCTATTACACTTTTGTGAGGCACTGTAGTGGCATGGATGTAGCATGGATGAGAACTGATGTGGCATGGATGAGAATGAATGGGGATGGATGAGCCATGGATGGGGATGGCTGAGTATGGATGGGATGACTAAGCATGAATGACTATGGCCGGGTACAGCTGAGTACGGATGGGTATAGATGGGATGGCTGGGTATGGCTGAGTACGGCTGAGTATGGCTGGGTACAGCTGAATACAGCTGGGTATGGATGGGATGGCTGGGTACGGCTGAGTATGGCTGGGTACGGCTGAGTATGGCTGGGTACGGCTTAGTACAGCTGGGTATGGCTGGGTACGGCTGGTTACGGCTGAGTATGGCTGGGTACGGCTGGGTATGGCTGGGTAGTGCTGGGTATGGCTGAGTATGGATGGGTATGGCTAATTATGGATGGGGGTGGATGGGATGGCTGAGCATGGATGGATGGATGAGTATTGCTGAGTATGGATGGCTGAGCATGGATGGATGGATGAGTATGCTGAGCATGGATGTCTGAGTATGGATGGTTGAATGAGTATGCTGAGTTTGGATGGGTGAGCATGGATGGATGGATGAGTATGCTGAGTATGGATCGGTATGCTGAATGAATGGCTGAGTATGCTGAGTATGGATGGCTGAGCATGGATGGATGGATGAGTATGCTGAGTATGGATGGGTATGCTGAGCATGGATGGCTGAGTATGCTGAGTATGGATGGCTGAGCATGGATGGATGAGTATGCTGAGTATGGATGGGTGAGCATGGATGGATGAATGGGTATGCTGAGCATGGATGGCTGAGTATGGATGGATGGATGGCTGGAATGGGCACATATCAGCGCTGTGGGCACTACACATCCAGCCCACAGCGCTGCTGCCATCGATCTCTCCCCTCTCCCCTCACACTGTACCGATCTGTACAGAGAAGGGAGAGAGGAACCGGACGTGACGCCGGCTTGTTTACAAGTAATCGCTCCGTCATTTGACGGAGCGATCACATGGTAAACGGCCGCTATCAGTGGCCGTTTACCGTGATCCATGATGCGGTCACGGATTTTGCCGGGTGCGCGCCCCAGGGGGCGTGTGAGAGCGGGATTCTGGGAGGACATCAATGTACGCTCTCCCAGAGTTATCGAGCCACGCTGTAGCCGCCATTCGGCTATAGAGCGGTCAGCAAGCGGTTAAAGGGCCTCAACGATAGATAGCAGAAGAACAACATAAAGGACTGCCCATTCAGATAAACCAACCTGTAAGTCCCTTTTTGATGCTTTCTCACCTTTCTTTCATTTTTACAGACAGTGTACTAAACTGTAGGTCCCTCAAGATCAAAAGCGCCCACACTTGGAGTCCCACCACTGCGCTTACTGAAAAAACTAACAATGATGTGCACAGCTGCCACTTATTGAAATAAAATCTATGAATAGTACTTTAACCCTCTATTAAACCTGAAAATAGTGAGAAAAAATAGTGGCGCTAAACTAAAATCCAATGTGATATAAAAACTCACTCGCTAAGAGTAATAAATGTGTCACAGTTATTATTAGCACCATATATCAAGTGAAAAAACAATGTAACATGTAAACACAACAATTTAATATACTTCATATATCACCCTTGTGATAAGTGAAAACATATAGTGTCCCCAAGGGGTGTGGCTATACGGCAATCATCAACATGTGACGCAATATGCTGCACAAGGAAGCGAGGCTCAGGCCTGAGGAGTGGGTGAGATCCTGTTAACTACCGCACACCTTGGGTCCGCCTTGACCGTACCACATCGATAAGAACTGCATGGAATTTCTTTGCTGTGGAATTTTACTGCTATGACATTTTTTTGCTTGCCTTGGATTTTATTAATGTGAGTGTAATGGTTGAAGGTTACAAAGAGTGTATTAAATTGGTTTTACCTTACTACACTATTGGAGCACTTTTTTTTCATTTACATGTGGCGCGATCCCTTACATGCACGGTTGGAGGTTGGAGATTGCGTTTAACCCCATCTGTGGGGTTCAAGGCGTTTTTGCCAAGCACGAGAGTGTGAGGTATATTCTATCGGTAAGTGCGGTTTCTGAGGGGAGCGGAATCACATGCAGAGGTGGTGTGGTGGATGATTAGAAGAGCATTTTACTGGAATCACTGTGGAACTGATTTATTTTTAATTTTTGCTTTATACACTTTTTTGGATTTTTTCTGTTTTCTTTTTCTTGTTTTTGTATGGACTTTTTCACGAAGTGGATATACTTAAAAAGGACACTATATGTTTTCACTTATCACAAGGGTGATATATGAAGTATATTAATTGTTGTGTTTTACAAGTTACATTGGTTTTTCACTTGATATAGGGTAGGGTTATTACTCTTAGCGAGTGAGTTTTTTATATCACATTGGATTTTAGTTTAGCGCCACTATTTTTTCTCACTATTTTCAGGTTTCATAGAGGGTTAAAGTACTATTTACAGACAGTGTACTTCCAGCTGGTCTAGGCCTTACATAGGCACCATTAGTGCACTTTGTCAGTATAGTCACCTGTATTCAGTAAATCAAGCTTTATTGCTGCCCACTGCTGCACTTTAGATGATCTTGCTGTTGTTTATGCTGATCTGGATGCCAAGTGTCATCTAATGCCTAGCCCTTATTACTATAACTCCATATGCTAAATTGTGTTATTGACTTTGTTAACCTCCCTGGCGGTATGATTATTTCGGATTTTAGGTGCTGAAAGCGGTACAATTATTTTGCATGGAAATTTGGCGTTTTATATTGTAGGTCTGTAAATCTTAACAATAACACACTTAAATCTGTCCAAACCAGAGTCTAGTAGATATCCCGGGTATGATAAAGTTTGAAACACAAAAACATAAATTATAATATAATAAATAAAAATAAATAATTAAAAAAAAAAAAAAAAATAGTAATAAAATAAATTTCCCCACAATTCACTATCGCTCAATTCTGCAAGTGTTCTAATTTACTATCGCTGTTTTCTAGCTGGTCTAAAGCCATTTTTGACGTAAAGGGACACTTTTTGGTTGCTATGGACAATCTCCAGTTTCCAGGCAGAAAGAACAGTGTATATCATGTAAAACTGCATGCAGGGCATGGGACAAAGCACTGGGGACAAAAGGGATGTGAAATCATTTCATACAGTACTGGAATCTGTAAGATTCCAGTACTGTATGTGTTATTATTTTTACTTTTTTTGAATTTGCCGCCAGGCTCCGCCCCCATGCGTCGCGCCGCTCACAGGGAACGGAGCCTGGCACGGAGAGGCTTCGGAGGAGGACGGAGCCCTCGGACACTGCGGGGGACATCGCAGGATCCCGGGGACAAGGTAAGTAACGCCGCCCCAGGATCCTGCAATGCGATCCCGAGTGTGGCTCGGGGTTACCGCTAATGGTACTGAATTTTAACCCCGAACCACACTCGGGAAAACCGCCAGGGAGGCTACTCCATTTTCATGCTTGCCTCATTACCTACCATATTGAGTGACAATATATTAGGTTTACCTTTACGAACTGGTTCAGAGCCTGTCTTCTTAGACATGGTATTATTACTAGTTACCAGTTATTACTTTCAGTGATTTTATGTGGAATTGCATGCTTTTGTACACTCAACCTAATGTGTCAGAGCCTGAAGTTCTCATGGAGGTCAAGATAAAGAACACATTTTAACCAGTGGCCCCTACAAGGGTAGTGCTACATTTAATAGTGTAAATAATTAAACTGCAGAAATCGCAAATCTGCAAATCACAAGCTTGGATTTAGTTATATCGAGAACTCAAGATAGCCGGTGACCACATGGGATTTTACACACCCACTATCGCCCCACCCCAAGATGCACAAGCATAAACCTCAAATACTGTATATAGGTTTAACCGATTCCCAAAAAGCTCACGCAGATATACTGCGGCAGAATGGCTCTCCTAAGCGAAATTCCGTACATATACGGCTTTGCCCAGGAGAGCCACCAGAGGGCGCGCGAGCACCGCCGGAGGCACGTGCGTGCGCCCGCTGCACAGCAGAGAACCAGATGCGCATGGCGATCGCGTGCATGAGCGGCAGCATGGGGGTTTGTGAGTGTAAACACACAAATCCCTGTGCTGTCAGAGGAGAGAAGACAGATTGTGTGTTTCTACAAAGTAGAAACAGCGATCTGTCATCTCTCTTAGTTAGTCCCATCCCCCCACAGTTAGAACACACATATAGGGAACACAGTTAACCCCTTGATCACCCCCTAATGTTAACCCCTTCCCTACAAAAAAAGGCTCACTGCCCCACCTATAACTTGTCTTCACAGCAAGGAGCACTGGAAAGGCAAACGCATGTAAAATAAAACCAAAGAATTTCCAAGCTCAACTTACCAACCAGCCTGAGACCAACTGAATTAACCTGTCTAACAGTATGCGTTAAAAACAGGGGTTTAGTTGCACACATTTGCAAATACATGCATAAGCTGCAGAGCATGGCAAGGCACCCTGTATCCTGCAGACCCTAACTCTAACTTTGAAGAGTCTCCATAATGGGAGCACATGTATTCTAATGGATAGATGAAGGGCAGATGACTGGAGGGAGCCCAACCCTCCTTAAAGACCAGTTATAGGTGGCGGCAGTAACCCTTTTTTTGTATTGTTGTATTGTTGACATATTGGTCAGGCAACGAACTGACACCTTTGCTGCCATTGTGCAATGTGCTGGGTGTTCATTGTGCTCCTGCGCCTTTAAGGAGGGTTGGGCTCTCTCCAGTCATCTGCCCTTCATCTATCCATTAGAATACATGTGCTCCCACTGTGGAGACTCTTCAAAGTTAGAGTTAGGGTCTGCAGGATACAGGGTGCCTTGCCGTGGCCTGCAGCTTATGCATGTATTTGCAAATGTGTGCAACTAAACCCCTGTTTTTAACGCATACTGTTAGGCAGGTTAATTCGGTTGGTCGCAGGCTGGTTGGTAAGTTGAGCTTGGAAATTCTTTGGTTTTATTTAACCCCTTCCCTGCCAGTGACATAATAATCAGTGCATATTTATAGCACTGATAGATCTGTAAATGTCACTGGTCCCAAAAATGTGTCAAAGGTGTTCGACCTGTCCGCCGCAATGTCACAATACCGCTAAAAATCGCAGATTACTGCCATTACTAGTAAAAATAATAATAATAATAAAACCCCCATATAAATGCCATAAATCTTTCCCATAGTTTGCAGACGCTATAACTTTTGCGCAAACCAATCAATATACGCTTATTGCGATTTTTTTAACCAAAAATATGTAGAAGAATACTTATCGTCTTAAACTGAGGAAAAAAAAAAAAAAATTGGGATATTTACTATAGCAAAAAGTAAAAGATTATGGAGGTTATTTACGAAAGGCAAATCCACTTTGCACTGCAAGTGCACTCGAAAGTGTACTGAAAGTGCACTTGGAAGTGCAGTCGCTCTAAATCTAAGGGGTAGATCTGCTGATTTTATCATCCAATCATGTGCAAGCTAAAATGCTGGTTTTTATTTTCCTTGCAGCGATTTTACTTCCAAGTGCACTTGCAGTGCAAAGTGGATTTTCCTTTAGTAAATAACCCCCATTGTGTTTTTTTCAAAATTGTCGCTCTTCTTTTGTTTATAGCGCAAAAAATAAAAACCGCAGAAGTGATCAAATACCACCAAAAGAAAGCTCTATTTGTGGGAAAAAAAGGACATCAATTTTGTTTGGGTACAACATCGCATGACCGCGCAATTATCCGTTAAAGCGACGCAGTGCTGTATCGCAAAAAATGGCCTGGTCATGGAGCAGCCAAATCTTCCGGGGCTGAAGTGGTTAAAGGCCAGACATACAGTATGAATTTTAACATATTGCCTTTACCTTAAACTTGTATTAACCCAGAAACCACAACCATTAATACTGTATAACTAACATTCTTGGTCTTTTAGACCAGCCTTTTTCAACCAGGATGCCCCATGTCCAGGTACCCTGGGGTGCCTAAAGGTGCCTAAAAGAGGTGATATGGCAAAATGCCTAAAAAATGCCTAAAAATTCTATACAAGCCAGTGGGAGGATCAAGCCTTCCTTTTAGTTACAGAAAGCCACACATTTTTATTGTGCACCATTACAACTATCCAGCAGGATGGTGAGGATAACAACCAATTACGTCATCGGTTGATAAGGAGGATTTCAGAAACCTGCATTATCCTTAATTGTCCCTCTGTATAAGCACTGGGGTCACATTAGCTGAGTGAGGGAAAGAAAATGAGGGAGAGGAGAAACATTGGAATACTAGTCAGAACTAGTTGTATTTGCTTTGGAAGAATAAATCACCTCTAACGCTGGGAGTCCTATGTGTGAGAATATGGCTACATTATGTAGATCACAGCAGGTCCCATGACAGTTGTACACAATGGATGGCTTCCTTCCATGCCATCCATTGTGTACAATTGTGTTGCTAGCTGTGATTGGTCAATTTGATCACATGGTACAGAAATGGCCAATCACAGCCCATATGTACCATACGATTAGCTCTGACTAATCATAGCTAATCACAACAAAACAAACTGAATAAATCAGTTTCATCTGGTAAAATGCTTGCTTATAGAACTGTAATTTACTGCTTTAAGCAAACATAATGTGTAAAAAAATAAATAAAATCCTGATCACTTCCCCAGAGTAGTACAATGCTACTATGGTAACATTATATTGCTCTAGTTACAGTGTGTTGAAAAAAAAATTGGAAAAAAAAATTATAATTTTTATTTTCTTACTGTTACCAGTCAGTATCCCTGATCACCGCCATACCAGTTATATGATGACGCTGTATTGCACTGGTGACAGTATGTAAAACATTTTTTTTTATTATTAAAAATTAAACAAACCTGTCATGCCTCTTACTAAATAACTTGGACTGTTTACTTTCCAAAAAGGGGTAATTTGGGGGGTATTTATACTGTCCTGGTATTTTAGGGCCTCAAGAAAGGAGATCGTCAGTACATCAGGACTGATCAATTTTCATATAAATATATATATATATATATATATATATATACCAACGTTTGTGGACTCTATAACTTTCTTTCCTACAGACTAAATAATATACACTGATTTGGGTTATTTTCACCAAAGAAATGTAGCAGAATACATTGTGGGCTAAGTTTATGAAGAATAATTATTTATTTGCAAATTTTTAAAACAGAAACAGAGAGAAATCTTTTTTTTAAATTTATTTAGCAAAAAATAAAAAAACCCAATGGTGATTAAATACCATCAAAATAAAGCTCTAGTTGTGTGAACAAAATGACAAAACTTTAGTTTGGGTACAGTGTTGCATGAACGCGCAATTGTCATTCAAAATTCGACAGCACTAAAAGCTGAAAATTGTCCTGGGCAGGAAGGGGGTAAAAGTGCCCTGTATTGAAGTGGTTAAAGCATAGCATTGACCATCATAAATCATTTAAAACACTGTCCACCTACAAAATAGGCAACATTACTCAACCACCAAGCTTTTCAAAAGCCTGAAGATCAAGAAGAATTGACCAAGATAAATCATGCAAAACATTGTCCACCCACAAAGTGGGTGATTTCAGGAAGTTGCTGTTGTAGATACACTTCTACACAAGTCCTTACTGATAGCTATGTGTGAGGCCGGGTTCGCATATGTGCTGCCATGGTTTCCAGCCTGGGGTCCGGTACCTTTCTGTCCACCGAATCAGGTGATATTTGGGTCTGAATTTTTGCCTAAATTCGCACCTGAACCTGGTCCCAAAAACGCACAGGATCGTTTTGGAAACTGCACAGCGGCCAACCCAGACATGTGTGAACCGGCTCCAATGAGAGTGGGTCGCGCTCACATGTCATGCGAATTGGAAATGGCATCCAATTTGCACATATGTGAACCCTGCCTAAAAGTAACAGAACTTCTTTACTGGGAGTCAACTTTCCTGCTGAAATTTCAGCCACCATTTCAATGATCAGCTGGACCTAGGGTTGCCACCTCATTCCTTTAAATCCAAACACGTATTAATTACACAGGTTCTGTGGCTGATTAAGGTGGTAATTAAACTCACTTAGTGCCTTATCTGCATTCAATTAGCCTCAGAGCCTGTGTAATTCATATGTGTTTGGGTTTAAAGGAATAAGGTGGCAACCATAGCTGGGCCTCGCTCTGTTCAGCACAGCCGCATCCCTTATTAGCTTCTCCCCAACAACTCCAGGCAAACTTCACCCTGAAACTACTTTTTTTTCTTTTACCAAATTCCCAATTTTCCTGTATATTATATTAAAATAAAGTGATTAAAGAAAGAAATGGAGTGAGATTAGGGGGGAGTGATGGGTGACAATCATATGGAGCCACCTCTTTACTTTGGAGCCCTGATAGGATTTATACAGGTAGGTGTCCTAAATGTACTCAAGCAATAGTGGAAAAAAACTAAAGCCAGGCAATGTTAGGATGTACAACCTCTACGTATTTCCAGCTTGGCTAGAGTACACCTTTTAAAAGACACAGAACTTCTCAGAATTCTTTTGTGCTTAGTAAATACATTTTTGTTTTTAGTGGAACACAAAGTTGCTTGCACTGCACTATTTAGCTTATATTATATAGATAAAAAATTAGATCACAATTTCCCGACTGCTAACTGTTCAATTAAGCGTATATGGCCTTGCAGTAATATTCAGAGTGATATATTTTCTACAATGTCCGCTCAACTATGATAGGAGTTCCTATCGGAGGGTGATCAGTAATCAGTGTAAATTAAAAAGCAATTAATGCTAATGACTCATATCCTCTTCCTGCAATGTCACTGCTAATCTACTTCTTCCAGAGGCATTTGAAGATTCTATTTTTCTTCATGGAAGTGTCAATTGAAGTTCACTTCTAAAAGCTGCAATTTTCTCATGGTGTTCTTATATGAAAATCATGGGTAGGACGATGACTTGTGAACCGTTTCTTTCCCTTTGCTCAGATACCGAGTGGACGAAAGTCACAAGTCAGTTGGAAATCTCTGATCATGGTTGGCTGCATGCCTCTAAGAGATAAAGAAATGCGGTCAGGATAAGGGGTGAAGTCACAGAACTGCTGACAAAGGCAGCGGGAGATCACAGCTTTAACAAAATGTATTTTCGTAAATTCGGCTGGACTTATTTTTTTTTCAAGCCAACCTGTTGCGAAAGCTGATTTTTGAATAGAACAGCTGGGTTAGCAATTTGACAAGTTAGGCTGGGGAAAATCAGAAATGGCATCAATAGCGCGCACAGAGAAAAACAGGATTAACTTAAAGTGGACTTGAACTTTTTAAGTATATTTCTTATAGTTTCAGGACAATCTCTGACAATCTCTCTACATATAAGAGAGGAGGGTTGAAATCCATCACCCCAGTACATTGCACCATGCTAAAGCTTTGCTAGTATTTTATTGCTTACTGTATTTTCCATTGAGGATTTTTTCCCCTTACTTCCTGTTGTGTCACTGGGACAGGAAGTGAGCTCACCAGTAGGACACACAAAAGAAAAACCGAGTCCTCATTATTATATCCAAAATATATTCAAAGAGTCAGTCCATCCTAAACTGTCTCATCTTTTGGTAGATGCTGGAAAGTTAAACCACCTGACAGTTTCATAGGCTCCTGGGCCTGAACACCTTCTGTGGTCACTTATTAAAGTGGAACTAAGGGGAGAAAAAATGAAAACCAGGTCCTACTGAAAACATAACCCTGGTGACGGGTAATCTATGTATACCCTAATAAGGCTTACCAAAGTATGGCAATGTTGCTATAGCCAAAGAACTAAGCATATAAAAGAGAAACAAGTCCCAGTATCTCTACTGGGATCAAAAAGTGGCTACTTCGGCAACAAATAGTCTACACCTGGGTATGTATCTATAAAATTACAAAATTTATTTTTTCCATATTGGAACGCGCTACAAGAATCATTAAAATGCACCTGTATTAGATGAAAACAGCTACACACTGCATGCTTCGCCGGGTGCTACCACAGAAGGTCACCCAAGCAAGCAAAATTGTTATTAAAGTGGACCTATTATGAAGATTGGAAAATGAACCCAGGGTGCAAGGTATTTTTTTCTTAACAGGCTTCTTTTTGTGTGGTGGTGTATTTTTATTCTTTATTTAGGTATCAAGGAATTTGGTACAACAATACAGAGTAGTACAAAGTAACAGCCCAACACAGGCAACCTAAAAAAAAATGAAGAAAAACAAGCATAGCTCATCTGACCGAGCTGTAAAAATAATCATTCCAGATGTTTCTGATCTTACCAAAAAATAGGCTGGCCTTATGTATCAAGTAACCAATTCCCTGAAAAGACTTTATACATATTTATATATGAGAGCGAATAATTGTATAGACGTGTTGGGGGTTGGCTGGCTACCCTGCATCCATAGTCCCCGGGTCAGACCTCTCTGCTGTGGGTCCCAGGATGGGGTGGGAATCTAGCTCCCCCGTTTTTTTTGTATATGTGAAGTAATATGTCTATTGATTCTCAAATACATTTTCCAGGACTGTGAATTTCAAACCCACAGGATTTGCCTCAAACCCATGGTAGCAGCATATCGAATCTTATTCTTAATATTGCTTTAGCTCATAGCTGAATTTATTTATTTTTTGTCTGAAATGGGACTTAAAAGAGAACTATGGGATTTTTTTTATTTTAGAACCATACTTACCTAGGTGGATGCAGCATCGTTCCCCCGCTGGCTCCAACACTGAGAACCGAGAGATCAAACATCTCTGATCGCTCAGTTCTCAGTGCTCCTTGAGCAGAGAGCTGTCAGTCACCGCTGTCTGCTCTGCTCCCCCCCTCACTGGAGCGCTGGGCTGTGTAAGGGGGCAGGAGCAGCTGGATCAGGCTCTCAGTGGATTGCAGAGAGGCTGAGCCGGGTGCTGGTCCAGGCATGTGGGCAGATCACCACCATATGGTTGTGATCTTTCTCAAGTCTGGACGGGCTCTGTGATGTCAGCCGAGCAGGCTTCAGCCGTTGCTGGAAATAGGTCACAGGAGTGCAAAACGAACTGCACTTATGTGATCCATAGGAGGAATACAGTAAAACGAGCTTTGGCTGCACTTCTCCTTTAACCAGTTCCTGTAATATGACGCTGCTCGTGCACAAACCCCCCCCCCCGCTGGGGCATGCACGTTGGCGATTGGGGATGAGGCATGTCCTTCAGGAAAAAAAGGGGGAAGAAACTGCGCATAGGTGAAATGTGTAGACAATAAAAAATATGAAAGCTGCAAATTCCTATATGCAACACAAACACAATAAGATAAACTTAGAAAAATGGAATCGCGCTGAGGAGGGAGCTGGTGACCATACTAATGACCATCAATGCTCCTTAAAATGAATGAATAAAATTTATGTGTGTAAAACATATAAATGAGCTACCAATGTAAATGGATAAATGACAATTAAATAGTCCATCAAAAATACATTGTTCATGTGCAACAGTGAAAAAAAGTTATATGAAAGTCCATGTGTAGACAATAAAATAAATCACCCAGGTGATTATTAAAAATCAATTGAGGTCCTGCTGGATAAGGACAAAGTGCTTGGTCCACCACCATATATAGAGAGACTGGCCGCTTACCAGAAACTCGTGATCCCCCACTACAGAGGGTCAGAGTAAGCTGTATGGACTGTTACTCCGGGCCACCACCGAAAAGACCGAAATGGCACTGGGATGGAACATCAGGGGCCTTGGTGTGATGATGGAATGGTTCACACTTGAGGGATTTATGACGTCAAACTCTCAGCAGAATGGATTAATATAAAATGGAAAAAGCTCCAATAGTGTAAAATCGTTTGGCTTTATTGTAAAATCAAAAAAGAAAACACTCACACATATAGGTATTCAATGTTGAGCGCCTAGAAAAGACGTCTGGAGCGCCGGCCGGAAGCTCACAGACAGCCCATCCTACTGGTGTCACAGCAGCGGTGGGAGGTGACGCGAACACGTCGCTCATCCCTACGCGGCGTTTCGTAATAAAGTTACGTTGTCCAGGGGCACGGGCGGCGCATCGCATCACCTCCCTATATAGTACAGCAAATGACCTAACCAAGCCTCACTCTGAGTTCCGCTACATCAGCGGACTTCCGCAATGGGCCTGAATCGCAAACATTGAGTGATCCGAGTGCACAGGTGCACCCATATTCAATGAGGATTCAGTATAGCCCATAAAATTAACATGATTTTACTCGCAGAAGGAGGAATATGGGGTCAGAAATTAAGAAGACACGAGGCACTTCCCTTGGGAGCAGAATAGCCCCCTCGGTCCAAGATCCCCCACGGGAGAATAGGTCTTTTCTTCAAAATCTTACTGGCTACTATAAATGTGGAAAATGCCAAGTTTGCTCTCTTAATGTCAACAGAGGAAGACGGATCACCACGTTTACATCTACCAGCACCCTGCGGCCATACGAGATTGAACCCTTCATTACCCGTAGTTCTGAAGGGGTGGTCTACCTCTTACAATGCCCTTGTGGGCTTCAGTATGTGGGGAGGACCAAAAGGGCTTTGCGTGTCCGCCTGAATGAACACATAGGGAATATAAGGAGAGGCTATGACAAACACCCTGTTTCTAGACACCATGACCAGGTACATAAAAAGGATCCCTCTAACACATTATATGTAGGCATCAATAAATATAGACCGCACTGGCGAGGTAGTTCGTTGGTCAGGGAGATCTCTAAGCAAGAGATGTCCTGGATCTATAGACTGAAAAGCTATGTGCTATTTGGCATGAATGTTGACACAGACGTGAATGCCTTTATTAACAATGCCTAATGAGGAACTTTAGGTTGCCCCTACCTTTTATAATTCATATAGATAGTGAATGGTCAGATTAGTCTAGGGCCTGGTCTACCCTTTATAATTCACATAGACAGTGAATGGTCAAACTCACCAGCTGTTACAGCCTCACACTCTCGTGTTGTGAGGCTATAACAGCTGGTGAGTTTGAATTTCAGAAGGGAGTGGAATCACGTCACTGAGGTGTGGTGGATACTTGAATCACAGTGCTGCTTATTGGAGATATCTTCACTCTTGGAACTCTTTGTATCACACTATATGTGAACTGTACTTCACTACATTTTTATTTCTCTAGTCATCTTCCAGGACGGCACACCTGAGAGATGAGAGGCTCCTCCCTACAGGAAACACAATCAATCGACAGCTGTTTTAAGTCCCCACCCTTCCCCTTGATCCTCAGTTTTTGATTGTGTTTCTCCCTACACAGCGAAACCGTTTGTTTTTTTTTCCAAATGACCCGAAGCCTGGGGCTGGTGGTCCCCCCCTGGGAGCCGGACCAAATGCCTGGGGAAGGCCTATGGCCATATCACCCTGAAAGTGAAAGAGGACGCCGCCTGCCCGATCTCGTATGATCTCGGAGGCAAAGCAGGGTCGGGCCTGGTTAGTACCTGATGGGCCTCTGGGTCTGGCCGGATATATTTATCCTTCCTGGGGGGTTCCCCTATCCTTTCCTCAGGGGGGGCAGCAGAAACTGGAAGAGCCCCCCTGAGAGCTGAAGGCCCCTGGGTACAGTGGTGTCCCCAGAACTTCAGGGGCCTTTTTCCTGTCTCCCCCCCTTACCTGTCCGGGCGTCCGTTCAGACAGGGGTGCTGGCTGTTAGTTCTTTCCAGGGCCCCCGACTCCTGGGCCCCTGGTAGCTCGCGTGGGCTGCTGGGGAGGGCGCCGCCTGAACGACCTGCGTTCTTACCCAGGAGGGAAGGCTGAGAGTCAGCAGGAGCAGGCGCCCACATCCTCCTTTCGAGGAGGCACCAGTTCACTACGGTGGATGTCTGCCTAAACCACCTCAGAATGGAATGAGGAACGTACGGCATTGCCCCCCCAAGGGTATATACTGACTGGCAGGACACAGCCTAACCTTGCAGCTCCCTACGGGGACAGCAGTTGGGGGGGCACTTTGGCGGCTATTCTCCTTGCGTGTGGACCATAAGGATGGAAAAGCAAGCCCTGTGGCTGTGGAAAAAGGGGAAGACTACAACGGTGAGTACTTTCCTTTACCTTGGGAATTTAGCTGCAAAATCCCCAATCCCAGCCAGATGGTTTCTGGGCATTTGAGATAATCTCCCCTGGGGTCTAGATTCAAATAGCCCAGAAGCTTCTGCTAAAAACACCAGCTACAGCTCCCTCTTACATCAGAGATACTGTATGGTGGACAAGTGGTGCAGAGGAGCGAGCGTACCTAAACCACCTCAAATGGGAAAGAGGTAGGTAAGGCATTTCTTCCCCTTCCCCCTGAATTTACTAAGTGGTGCAGTGCAGGACCTGGGGTCTGCATAACAAAATAGCCCAGAAGCTACTGCTAAAACCACCAGCCACAGCTCCCTCATACAGCAGAGACACTGTGGTTATCACAACAGTAGGTTTCCAGACTCTCCCTACATGTCCGGTTGTGGGACATTAGTAGGGATGAATAGAGCGAAGGGGGGACGGACCTGGTAGATACAAAGAGTTCCTTACAGGCCAGGTATACCACTGAACAATTTATGGATTGTGCAATGGTTGAAGGATTCAGGAGTAAGCTCTCCTGGTCAGCAGGTGCACTAGGTTATATGGCCCTATTAGCCCAGCTGCTAGGAATCTGAAGTCATAAGCTCCAACCTCCCACTCCACCTTTACATTGTGGTTATATTAAAGTGCAGGAGGTAAGAAAATCCCTTTTTGTTGGTTTGGGCTACAGTCAACTCAGTGACAGATCTAAAGGCGATTTACCATAAATCGCTTCCTATATCCTTTAATTAAGGATTTTCTGTGCAAACATATGCAAGAGCTAGATAGATACATGATTGCTTGTTTAAAGCCTGCAGGTGGCTATTTTCCTCCAGGCTAAATTGGTGTCCACCTTTTCTAGAGGCTGTCCTAAATTGGTCTCTAGGGCTGGGCTCATTGAGACTTTAGTTTCTGATCAGCCCCACCTGTGTGTGAGCTGGCCAGCGTTTGCTCAGTCTACGGAGGTAAGGTAGGACAACAGCTACTATAGTAAGGTGTCTAACCATTTTTAGAATTTGTTCCTTCACTGGGGGTGAAGTGTTTGTATCTACAGCCCAGGCTATGCCTAGGGATCAAATTGCTCTGTTTGGTTATTTCATAAAGGGATACACCATGACTTCTCCTTGGTTGCACACCAGTAGACCTCAGTAGTGAAGGTTTGTGCTTGCTGGGATGTTTTGTGGCACAGCAGAAATACACATTGAGATTTGTGACATCTGTGCTCATAAGGGGTATAGTGCTGTACATCAAAAATGCACTGCACTGAAGCTTTGTTGTTGTCTGTTTATATCCTAAAAGTACTGCTTTATTTGGCTACAGATCAGAAAAATACAACAGGGAAGGTGGTCTGTACTTTCTGGTCTTGTGATGCATGGCGGAAATGCACATCATTGAGTCTTATGACATCTCTGCTCATATTTGTTATATTGCTGCACATCAGACATACTCAAAATTGAGTTCTGTCTGGGGTTTTTTTGTGTCCTGTATTACTGCCTTATTGGTTGTTTATTAGATAGGCAGTAGTGAAGATTGATGGTCCTGAATTGTTGGGAAATACAAATTGAACCTGTGCCAGGGGTAGTACTAGTACTGCCTTTGGTAATCGGTGCAGCCCTGCAAAGTGGCGTCAGGCTGACAGTGCTATTAACGGCAAAGGTTGCCGATTTTAGGCATGCGATTTGACATGTTGAGTCGCATGCCAAGTCCCTTCAATATGGATGTGCTATCTCTATTCAGATTGTTTATATTGTTGCACATCAGATATATACAAGATTGAAGGTTGTCTGTCCTTTTATGTCTTACATTTACTGCCTTATTGGCTGCTTATCAGAAGGGACACAGCAGTGAGGTTGCTTGTCCTTTTCTGATTTGTTTTTGCTGCCTCAGCAGGGAGACACATTGAGGATGGTGGCGTATCTGCTCAGTATTGGTATATTACTACACATCAGACATACACAAAGATTGAAGATTGTTTGTGTCCTGTATGTTCTATATTTACTGCCTTATCGGCTGCATATCAGAAAGGCACAGCAGTGAGGGGTGTTTTTTCTGTTTCTCATCGTTCTACCTTGCTGCTTCTTAGGGATACACAGCAGGGGGTTGTTGGTTGCACGCCTCCAGGGAGATACAGCATTGGGGACCCCTCGCTTGTTCAACCTGAAAATTGCAAGTTACCTGCGACCTGTGTAATCTTGAGGTCTGTGGATCCAGAAAGCAGGGTCTGCTTGGTGGCGCTGCGACCTGGAGTTGCACAGACACAAATGGTTCCCATTGGAAGCCATAGTGTATGACTTTTCTCTTGCGTTTTTGGCGGTTGCAAGTTGGGTCGCACAGGTGTGGGAGCCCGAAGTTCCCTTCTGGTTGAGGTTTTGCTACACACAAGAATAGACATCATGGAGTTTATTGCCTTACCTTGCAATACACCAGAAAGATCGCAGCTAGGAAGGCTGTCTGTTTTTATGTGGCTGCACAGCAGAAATACTCAACATTGAAGCTGGTTGGTGCTTTCTGTTTCAGATTCCCTTACCTTACTGCACTTCAGAAAAACACAATGCTGCAGGTTCCTTGTGTCCTTTCCATGTTGGTTCTATGTGACTGTACTACAGAACTGCATAACAGAAAAGATATTGTCTTGTTATGTTGGTTTAGCTAGCCAGTGCCATATTGATCTTATAACTATTTGGTGGTTCATCAGAAATACGCAACATAGAAGTTTGGGTCTTTCTGTCTTATATTTATGGCCCTGTTTTGCTGTACATCAGTAAAACTCCACCGTAAACAGGACTCCCGTCCTTTATGTATATATATCAGTTATGACCTAGCTAGCTGCACTTCAGAAACACGCAGCATTTAGGGTCGGTTCACACTGAGGCAGCACGACTTACAGCGCGACTGCCTCAGGCGACCCAGGTCATGACTCAGCGGCAACTTGCGAAACGACTTCTGTATGGAAGTCAATGTAAGTCGCCCCCAAAGTCGTACAGGAACCTTTTTCTAAGTCGGAGCGACTTGCATCGTGCCGATTTAGAATGGCTCCATTGCACAGAACAGGACGCTACTTGTCAGGTGACTAGGTCACCTGACAAGTCGTCCCAGTGTGAACCAAGGCTGAGGGCTGGCGTATGTCTTAATGTTTTTACAGATTGGCTGCACATCAGAAAACCAGACTGTGAGGACTGTTTGTCTACAGTGAAGTTCAGATTTGGGTCTCTCCCATATTTGATATGTTGGTTTAGCTAGCCACACTCGGATACACATTATTGTCTATGCTTGTGTCTTTTCTGTCTAAATCTATTGTGCTGGGTCCACAATCTATGATCTTTTTTAATTTGTGATATTAATAATGCATGTATCACCTTTTGTATTTCAGCCCTCTTTTCTGTGGAGGGGCCTGGAGTTCTGGCTGCAGACGTCACATGTCAGAAAGCCTCAGCCCCTTACATTCAGGGATGCTGGAACCATTTCCTAGGGTTGAAGCCCAGTAGGGTTATAGGACACTGGAGGAAGGCGATAAAGAATCACCCTGCTTAGTAAGAACTTGGGAAGTTCTGTTCAGAGGAGTATTATGACCTGAAGATGAAGTATAAAGATGTCCACCCAAACGAATAGGTTACGGCTCGGTGCATGGCCTTCATCTCACCCTTCTAGCAGAACTAGATGTAGTAGTATAAGTGTTCTACTCCTGCTATGAACTTTATTCTCCTGAAGTAGGCACTCAGGCGTAAGTAAAGCCACAGAGTGGGCATGCCTTAAACCCAGGGATCAAGCCTCGGTTAATCTATTACCCTTAAGTAGGCTTCCCTTTAGTCTTTGCTGATGTAAAGATAAAAATGAAAAAAAAAAAAAAATTAATTCCCTGAACAGGGTAGTGTTAAGACCATAGGCGTGCGCACAGGGTGTGCCCAGGCACACCCTAATCACCCCATGCGCATTAGTATTATCGCTCTGTGTAGCAGCAGGAACATGTGAAAGATCTACATCTTACTGGCTTTGCCATAAGAGAAGTGTCTATGCTCTTCTCTTTCACTGTGGCAGCAGAGAGATCAATTTGCCGGGGTCATATATATGTAGACACACACACATGCATGTGTGTTTGAGCTTTAGGGTGCACACCCTAATGAAATTGGCTGCGCACACCTATGGTTAAGACAGGCCCTCTTAGTGATCAATTAGTGTCCTTGTCTTACAACACAGGTCTCTGATTAATCTTTAAGGGTTCTAAGTAGCACCTACAGGCACAATAGGCCATGGTTGTTAGATGTGTGAGACAGGCAACATTGATAACCTACAAGTTTAACATGTTTTCTGATTCCATCTTTAAGAGCCCACTCCACCTAGGTCCTGCATCCAAAGCAGAGAAGGCAGGGACATCGGTGGAGTAGACCTGCAGATCAGCCGCATGATCCAGCTATAATGCCTTCATCAAGCATATGGAGTGGAGGTAAAACTCACTGCAGAACCAAGGTCCGCCAAGAGGGTCTTGCAGTGGTCCCACCCTAAGGTAGGCCTGAGGTACTTGATTATCCTCTCAGGTGTGCCGTCCTGGAAGATGACTAGAGAAAATTGACAGTTACTTACCGATAACTGTTTTTCTAGGATATCTTCCAGGACGGCAGGCCTACTTCCCGCCCATTGGAGGAGGGAAAATGGTAGAACACTAGAAGGTGAGTACCTATGAGGAATGATTTCCCTTGTGAACCAGGTTCAGGAGTTACTTCTCTACAAACTGAGGATCAAGGGGAAGGGTGGGGACTTAAAACAGCTGTCGATTGATTGTGTTTCCTGTAGGGAGGAGCCTCTCATCTCTCAGGTGTGCCGTCCTGGAAGATATCCTAGAAAAACAGTTATCGATTAGTAACTGTCAATTTTTTTCATTCTTATTTTTATTTTTGGAGGTTTATCATTGTTGGTATAACGATACCATCTTCACACACTTGTCACGAGGTGTTATCAGTGTTTCATCATCTCACTCATGTTCTTATATATTTATTAATTTTTTGCATTTGAGTTTTGTCATACTTTCAGCATCATTGCTTATTTATTCACTTGGTTTAGTGCTATATTCCACTAGTTTTTTTATGCAATTTACACTTGTATAGATTTTTTATTTTACATATGCTGTACCCAGTTCACCATAGATGTTGAGAAGTTTATTCCATACTTCAACACTAGTTTAAGGTGATTCATGCTGGTTCAATCACGATACTGTATCTTGTATGGAACATTATCTGATTTTTTCTCATTTATTTAGTTCACTTTAAGTTCACTTCACGACATTAGTGTGTGCTTTAGTGCCTTTTCCACTCTCACAATCAGTGGGGGTAGCGCCACTATCCATTCTCACTACCATTAGGGGTTGGATTCAGATCACAGATGTAATAGGTAGTCAGGAAATTATATGTGTAATCTATGCTACTAGAACACCTGACGGTGCTCCCTGCATGTTGAGCCTCTTTATGTGGCTAGGCTGTGTAAAAGTCTCACACATATGGGTATCGCTGTACTCAGGAGGAGTAGAAGAATGTATTTTGGGGTGTCATTTTTGCTATGTACATGTATGTATAAGAAATATCTTATAAATTCACAGCTTTGTGTAAAAAAAATCTCTCCTCCCGCACAGCAGGGCACATCAAGAGAGTACAGCTTGGGAGTGCAGTGGCCTCGCGGCTGCAGATAGGGCCAGAAAGCAGTTAAATCAGGAGCTGTCAAGCCGCCCCTGTAAAACTGTGATTCTCTCTCTCTGATGTGGCCAATCATGGGGAGGGAAACAGCGTGGAGGAAGCTGGGCGGCGGCACGGCAAAATCAATTAGAGCCGCTCTCTCTCTTTCTTCTCTCTTCTCCATTCAGCTGACAGAAAGGGGAGGGGGGGCGAGCGGGGGAGTTCTCTGGTAAATGGAGCAGCTGTGACAGGGAGAAGAGAGATGCGGGCTGTCTGTGTATCTCCCCCGCTCGCCCCCCCTCCTCTTTCTGTCAGCTGAAGAGAGAAGAGAGAGCGGCTCTAATTGGTTTTCCTGCGCCGCCGCCCAGCTTCTTGACCGCTGTTTCCCTTCCCATGATTGGCCACAGCAGAGGGCCAATCAGAAGACTCTGGGGGGCATCATGGGAAGAGTAATCCCTGAAGAATGGCGGCCCCTGTGTGTGTCCACAGACATCATGCTACAGCCCCCAGCATGCATGCACTCTGCTGGGGGAGGGGTTACAGGGGGAGAAAAAGAGAGTACTGTGCTGGGGGAAGCCAGATAGGGAGCCACGCTATACCCGCACCACCAGAGAGCCATGCTGTACCCGCACCACCAGAGCCACGCTGTACCCGCACCACCAGAGCCACTCTATACCCGCACCACCAGAGCCACGCTGTACCCGCACCACCAGAGCCACGCTGTACCCGCACCACCAGAGCCACACTGTACCCGCACCACCAGAGCTACGCTATACCCGCACCACCAGAGCCACGCTGTACCCGCACCACCAGAGCCACGCTGTACCCGCACCACCAGAGCCATGCTGTACCTGCACCACCAGAGCCATGCTATACCCGCACCACCAGAGAGCCAAGCTGTACCCGCACCACCAGAGAGCCACGCTGTACCCGCACCACCAGAGAGCCACGCTGTACCCGCACCACCAGAGAGCCATGCTGTACCCGCACCACCAGAAAGCCATGCTGTACCCGCACCATCAGAGAGCCATGCTGTACCCGCACCACCAGAGCCACGCTGTACCCGCACCACCAGAAAGCCACGCTGTACCCGCACCACCAGAGCCACGCTGTACCCGCACCACCAGAGCCACGCTGTACCCGCACCACCAAAGCCACGCTATACCCGCACCACCAGAGCCACGCTGTACCCGCACCACCAGAGAGCCATGCTGTACCCACACCACCAGAGGGGGAGAAAGATGAAGCCACTGCCAGGGTAGAGATGCTACACTACTGACTAGAGTTGGCCTGGGCAACCCAGAGTGAGTGAACATCCAGCCGGAGGGATCACTGTTGCAGTTTCACTGGGTCTGGTAAGAGAGCCTGTTGGCCATTATACATTACTGTTCCCAGGAACTGAGCCATTAGGAAGTACCTAACCTGATATTCTCTAGGCCAACCCTAGTGACACCACTGTCCCAGAGCCCACAACAAGTTACGGCACTGAGTTTCGGTAACTGGCTAGACAGAGATGCGCCAGCGTGGGCACCCAGGACATCTGCCGCCTGGAGTCCCACAAGCGGCGATGGGCTTTCCATAGCAGCCGACACCTCTCTCCCCACTGTCAGCCACACACACTCAGTACACAACCAGGAGGAGGAGGAGCCACAGAGGAGGGACACAACTTCAGTGCAAGAGCCTCCCAAAGCACCCAGCACATATCCCCTTACCCCCAAATGAAAAGATGCCGCATTCCTCACTGTCCTCCTCCCGCGGCGTCCCTTTGTCCTCTTCCCGTGACGTCCCTTTGTCCTCCCATGAAGATGACAGGGCGGATCTTAAAAAGGAAGGGGTGTGGCCTTGACAGGAAGGGGTGGGTCATAGTTAAATTAGGGGGTGCGCGAGCTTAGTCAGGCCTAGGGCAGCACAAAACCTAAATACACCACTGGTGGGTAGGCTGTGTAAAAGTCTCACACATGTGGTATTGCCATACTCAGGACAAGTAGCAGATTGCTAGCATGCCTATGCCCATTGCTAGTATGCCTATGTCGTGTGCAAGAAATAACTTGTTGTTATGACAATTTTGTGTAAAAAAAAAAAAAAATAATTTTCTTCCGAATTGTTGGAATAAATTAAAACTCACCATGCCTCTTACTAAATACCTTGGAATGTCTACTTTTCAAAAAGGCGTAATTTGGGCAGATATTTGTACTGTCCTGAAGAAATGAGATAGACTGTCAGTACATCAGGTGTGATAAATTTTCAATGATTGGTACCATAGGTTGTAAACTCTATAGCTTTCACAAAGACCAAATAATGTACACTACTTTGGGTTATTTTTTACCAAGGATATGTAACAGTATAAATGTTGGCCCAAATTTATCAACAAAAATTACTTATTTACAAAATTTTATCATAATAACTAAAAAAGTATTTTTTTTTTCAAAATGTTCGCTCTTTTTTCACTTATATCGCAAAAAATAAAAAATCCAGTGGTGATTAAATACCACCAAAAGAAAGTTGTATTTGTGTGAAAAAAAATTATAAAAATTTTGTTTGGGTACAGTGCAGCATGACTGAGTGATTGTCATTCAAAGTGTGAGAACGCTGAAATCTGAAAATTGGTCTGGGCAGGAAGGGGTGAAAGTGTCCGGTATTGAAGTGGTTAAAGTGGTTGTAAACCTCATATGCATCATTTCTCCAATACATGCACCATTTTATAGTTTGGTAAACTATAACTGCTGTATTACTACCTCTCTAAGCCTGTCACAGCTCTCTGAAAATCTCCGATCCATGGGCATGTCTATGGGCTGGAGTTTGGGAGGCGGAGTCATGACATCACTGGCCCCACATTCCCGCTGTACACTCACACACTAGCGCTGGCTTAGCAATGCGCAGTCCTGGAAGTGCGCATGCACGTCACTCTCTGCTGGGAGGTGGGTTGTACAGGTGGGAGGTGGGGCCAGTGATGTCACGACTCCACCACCCACAGACCAGAGATTTCCAGAGAGCTATGATAGGCGTAGATATGAGAATACAGAGGTAATAATACAGCAGTTTGGATTTTTACATAACAAACTATAACATGGTGCATGTATTGGAGAAATGATGCATATAAGATTTACAAGCACTAAAAAACTAAATGCTTCTTTACTCAGGCTGAGGCAGCAGGAGACACGCTCCCTTCACTCATGCTCGTGCATGAGTCTCCTCTGCATGTCAGTCAAAGCAGAGGGGGCGTGGAGACACATATTTTCTGCAAGTGTCAGATTTTTTTCCAGTAGTAAAGCGGGGAATATTACAGATGACAGGCTGCTCGTGTCCCTGCCAGACTGTGCTGCTTTGCTGATTTAGCTAAAATGTTCTGTTTAACCACTTCAGTTTCAGAAGGTTTACCCCCCTTCATGACCAGGCCATTTTTTACGATACGGCACTGCATTACTTTAACTGACAATTGCATATTGCAACAATATGGTCGGAATCTGCCCACAACCCTGGACCAGCACCTGGCTCAGCCTCTCTGCGGGCCACTGAGAGCCTGAGCCAGACGCTCCCACCCCCTCCACAGCCCAGCGCTCCAGTGAGTGTGGGGGGAGGGGGTGAGCAGAGAGCGGTGACTGATAGCCACCAGCTCTCTTCTCACAGAGCTCTGAGAACAGAGAGATCAAAGACCGCTGATCGCTCTGTTTGAGCTTCATGAGCAGAGAGCTGGTGACTGTCACTGGGCTGTGGAGGGGTGACTTCTCAGTCTCTCAGTCTCATAAAATGTCAGTCTCATAAAATGTCAGTTCACACCTTTGATTGATTGGACACCTTTCCACAGTGTTTTGTACATTGTCTATATTTTATTTATTGTGTGCACATTGCACTTTATTGAAACACCCACATAGCAATTTTGAATATTTATCTTCACTTTTTTCACCTTAATTATCAGATGTTAGTATGTGTTTGATTGATTAGACATTTCATATATCATGTGACACTGTTCACATTGATTTTGTTTATTCTTGTATTCTCCTCATTGGGTACACACTGCACTTTATTGATATGCTTATTCAGTATTTTGAACACAATTTTTTGAATATTTTTTTTCATTTATTGAGGTTTCTAACCCTTCTATATTTTGTTTTTCTTTTAACACATTGAGATTGAGGTAGCGCCACATATCTTATTACATTTTTTTAGGGTTATGTGAGTACCCCACCTTATGTTGGCGGCTCCTTGTCTGTTTTCATCTTTATTTTTGGTTTTGCGCATTAGTGATTATCTTTTATGTACCATAAGAGTAGCTTTGTAATATAGTTCAAAGTCTGGTAGTCCTGCACCACCTTGAAGCTTTAGACGAGTGAGTAGCTTATGTTTGACTCTAGATAGGCCCTGATTCCAGATAAAACGAACGGAAAGTGAATGTAGGATAGCAAAGAAGGCTTTGGGGATCAGTACGGGTATGGTTTGGAAGAGATACAGCACCTTGGGGAGGGTTCCATTTTAATGGTGTTGATTCGGCCGAACCATGGTAGTGCAGAGCCCCCCAATTCTGCTATGTCCTTCCATAGGCGGAAGAGAAGGGCGATGTAATTTAGTGAGAATAGGTTGGAGAAGTTGACAGGTATCGTGACGCCCAAGTAGGAGATACTCTTGGTCTGCCATTGGAAGGAATAGTTGGAGCGAAAGGACGTCATCGTGGGGGATGATAGGGAGATATTGAGGGCCTCTGTTTTGGAGATATTGAGCTTGAAGTTGCTGAAGAAGCCGAAACGCCGGAACTCAGAGAAGAGTGATGGCAGGGTCATATGGGGTTGTTGAGCATAAATCAACAGATCATCCGCATAAAGAGACAGTTTATGGTGGGCGGAGGGGGTCTGGACTCCTTGTATGGAGGCGTTATGATGAATGGCACACGCCAAGTGTTCAATCACTATGACAAATAGTAGCGGGGAAAGGGGGCAACCCTGGCGTGTGCCATTTGAGATGTCGAGTGCTTCTGAGGAGGTACCATTCACCAAGACCGAGGCGGAGGGATAGGAGTAGAGGGACATGATTTTGGATATGAAAGGGGAGCCCAGGCCTAATTGTTCCAGGGAGAGGTGCAGAAATGACAGTTGGTGTTGGACATAGGAGATAAGGGTGTATCATCTTGGTTGTGTTGTCCCGGGCCTCTTAGCCAGGGACAAATTCAACCTGGTCTCTATGGATGATCCCCGGGAGTAGTGGTGATAAGCGGTTCGCGAGGACCTTCGCGAATAGTTTTAGATCTATATTTAATAGGGAGATTGGGCGGTAACTACTGCGTTGGGAGGGGTCTTTATAAACGTCGGCTGTTAGGTCACGGAAAGAGAAAGTGGAGTTGTCAATTGCATTGAAGGCCCGAGTCAGGAGTGGCGTCAATAAGGTTGCAAAAATTTTGTAGAACCGAGGGGTGTACCTATCTGGTCCTGGGCATTTACCGAGTTTCAAGCCCTTGATAGCATCCATAAATTCAGACGCCGCCAAGGGCTTGTCTAGTTCAGTGGAATCTTGAGGGTCAATTTCAGGCAAAGCCATTTCTTTAATGTAGGCCTGCATGGAGTCCAGAGAGGGGGGTGCAGGGTACTGGGTTATTAGTCGTTAGGTTATATAACTGGGAATAGAATTGTCTGAAAGAAGAGGAGATACCATTCGTGTTAAAGACCTTGGCCTGGTCGGGCGTGGTAATGAATGGGATAGAGTGGCGGGGGGGCCTAGGATGGATAATGCGTGCTAGATGTTGACCACATTTGTTGGCCACGGAATAGTGGTAATTATGGGCCCTATCACGGGCTATCAAGGAATGGGAGCCTAACAATTGAAGGAGATCACGGCGAGCATTGGATACGGTGACAAAAGTGGAGGGTTCTAGCGTGCGTTTATGGAGGGCTTCAAGGTCCGAGATGGTGGTCAGAAGGCGACATATGTTGTCAGTTCTGATAGTTTTCAAGCGAGATCCGTTTTGTATAAGGACTCCCCTGATCACATATTTCAGAGCCTCCAGAGTTTATTTAGGACCTTGTTTCCCAGGCTTGGCATGCGTTTTGCAAGTGGTTAGTGTAGGGACAAGATACCCTTCTGGCAGGGACAGTGCTTAGCGTCAGCGAAAGGTTCCAGAGGAGTGGGGAAAGTGCAGGGACTACACCAACCTCCCAGGAAGCCTCTCCTTTTGGGTACTGACTGACTAACCTGCATTCCGCTCCTCTTGGCAAATTCTGCTGGCACCATCAGGCTTCCAGACAATGGTTACATCTCTGTTTCACTCTGTAAGTCGCTCCGAGTAGGTTGGGTAGATGTATTGCTGAGTTTCTACAGGATACAAACTTTTGTTGAATTTGGGATTCTGCGTGTTCACTGCCCGCCGCACCATGCTGCACCCATCCCACAATTATTTTGCAGCTTACCAATTCTTAGATGTAATGGCTGTGTTAGTTTTTTGTTTTTTTTAAGTGGAAGTCCAGGCAAAACCTATTCTCTACCACATTCTAAACTTAATCTATACCCTGTACCCTGTAAAGCAAAAATCGCGGTACTTACCTATTCTGCAGCCGATCCAGTTCAGTTTCCAGTAGTGGAAGCTGTGTGCAGGAGAGGACTAACAACGGCTGTGAAATGGCTGGGAACAGACTTCACCCATAAACTTACTATGGGGCTTCCGTTGACTGCTGCCTCTCCTGCACCCACCTCTACACTGAAGCCATCGCTGACAGTTGATGCTGGGACCGGTCCGACTCAACTGCAGAACATAAATTATTATGTTATAACATATAGCATATAAATATATGATTTAGCTTCATTATAACAGTACCTTTTCAAAAGCTGCAGATTCTTATTCTCCATTCTCTGTATGAGAAAAACATGGGATTGTGGGTCAATCTTATACACATAAACCCATGTATTTCCTTGTAGTTAAGAGGGCTGGGCTGGAAGGGAACATTTGTCTTTTAGACACACGCCCCCTTCTATGACACTGCAGTGAGAGACGTGCCTCCACTGCAGCATTATTATTGGGCAGCGGGGGCTAATGGTACTTTACCATTGGTCCAAGACTTCAAGCTGTCCATTAAGCTCAGAGCTTCTGACAAGAAGTGAGGAGAGGCACTGTGAACTCATCCTCTCAGTCTGCTGCAAACAGAGGGTGCCAGCTTGTATTTAAACTGGCCGCTCTGTATGTAGATTCTGACAGGCTGCGCAAGGATCCCCGTATCTCAGAAACCATAGGTCATAAGAGCCAGTGGTGGGGTAGGACTTAGGCTACCTAACCCCTAAATTTGGGGTCTCTGTGACCTCAGGTCGCTGAGCTACGACCCGCAAAGCTCGATTTTTTTTTTTTTAATTTTTTGTTTATGGCTCTGTCTCCCCTTGCCTTCCCTGACTGCAAGTCCCAGGATTAGACAAATCATTTAAAGCTGAGAGGGGTGCTTACAATGATCAGCTTTTATGTATTTATGTAAAACCTTTATCCCAAAAGGAAAAAATAACTGTTTGCTGTAACTGCTTAAAAATGATTAGCTGGAGTGTGGCTATTTAGTATATTTAAATCTGCTAGTACATCCAATACTACCCTCCCCCCAGACTAAGGTGACCAGATTTTTAAAATGAAATCCAGGGACATATTTTTTTTTATTGGCAAATGGTAAACTGTTTTATAAGCATATTTTCCTTAAATTATATATGAAGTGTAGTATGTGTTTATGAAATAATTGTATGAGATATACGTTATTTCTCACATTTCATCCATAAATAAAGATTAAAAAAAAAGATACTTCTTCTAATTTGTGTGCTGAGTTCAGGAGTGCTTTACATAAAGAATGCAGGGCTAAGTAGCGCTCAGGAGCATGCTACATAACCGCTTCAGCCCCGGAAGATTTTACCCCCTTCCTGACCAGAGCACTTTTTGCGATTCGGCACTGATTCGGCATGAGCAAGGCTCATGAGTGCGCTACATAAAGAATGCAAGGCTCATGAGTGCGCTACATAAAGAATGCAGGGCTCAGCTGTGCCCATCTATACAGCCTGACCAGTGCCCATCAATGCAGCCTGACCAGTGCCCATCAATGCAGCCTGACCAGTGCCCATCTATGCAGCCTCACCAGTGCCCAGCAATGCAGCCTCGCCAGTGCCCATCTATGCAGCCTCACTAGTGCCCAGCAATCCAGCCTCACCTGTGCCCATCTATGCAGCCCCACCTGTGCCCAGGAATGCAGCCTCACCTGTGCCCTGGAATACAGCCTCACCAGTGTCCATCAATTCAGCCTATCCAGTGCCCATCAATACATTATTTATATTTATATATTTATTACAGGCACAATGGGATTAAAAACACTTAGTGAGATAAGAGGTCATAGGCATATCATGAATTGTCCTCATGCGGATTGCTGTAATCCTCGTCTGTCTGGAGAAGAGAGAGAGCCATCCTGCAGCTGTCAGAGTCCCTGGTAACGTGGATTGACGAGGAGGTAAAGATGCGATGAGGAGGGCCCGGGTTCTGTAACCAAGCTGGAATGTATGTGGCCGATGTGACATCAGGTGAAGGTGGTGAGCAGTAACGCGTTTCGAAGCATGCACAGCTCCTTCATCAGAGGTCTGTGCTCCCTCATCTCTCCCTCCTTTCTGCATCATCTGTGCCCAGCAATGCAGCCTCACCTGTGCTTAGGAATGCAGCCTCACCTGTGCCCAGCAATTCAGCCTTACCAGTGCCCAGGAATGCAGCCTCACCAGTGCCTATGAATGCAGCCTCACCTGTGCCCAGCCATGCAGCCTTACCAGTGCCCAGGAATACAGCCTCACCTGTGCCCAGCAATGCAGCCCAACCTGTGCTAGGGATTGCAACCTCACCTGTGCCCAGGAATGCAGCCTCCCCAGTGCCCATCAATGCAGCCTCACCTGTGCTCAGAAATGCAGCCTCACCTGTGCCCAGGAATGCAGCCTCCCTTTGCCCAGGAATGCAGCCTCACCAGTGCCCATCAATGCAGCCTCACCAGTGCCCAGGAATGCAGCCTCACCAGTGCCCAGGAATGCAGCCTCACCTGTGCCCAGGAATGCAGCCTCACCTGTGCCCATTAATGCAGCCTCACCTGTGCCCATTAATGCAGCCTCACCTGTGCCCATCAATGCAGCCTCACCTGTGCCCATCAATGCAGCCTCACCTGTGCCCATCAATGCAGCCTCACCTGTGCCTAGGAATGCAGCCTCACCAGTGCAGGGGATCAGAGAGGAGAAGAAGAGGAGAGCCGACCGGATCATCACACAGGCCAGCGTCTCCCACTGTGTCAGCTTTAATTTGAATTGCAGAGCGACCGCCGTCACACAAGTCCTGCCTTTTAGTTTGGCTCCCACCTATGATAGACAGCACATGGCCCGACATTGGACAAGTGTGCTATCTGTCAAAGGAGCCATACCAGGAGGCGGGCTTTATGTGACAGATGGCACCCGGCGATTTAAATATAAGCTGACACAGTGGGAGTCGCCGGCCTGACACCCCTCCAGTGTGGCACCTGAGACGGACCGCCCCCCCCCCCTCTGTCTCAGGACCCGCCCTGCAATCCAGGGACTAATCTGGGGACTGACCGGCTCCGGGGACAGTGTCCTCAGTCCGGTGACTGTCCCTGGGAACCGGGCACGTCTGGTCACCTTACCCCAGACTGACAATGCTGCTTTCCAAATCTGTACCTGATTTTGGTGTTCCAGTCCACTCTAGGTTGTTAAGCTCTCCTAACTACATTCTCTGTATTCGGAACCCAACTGGGATTCGTCATGATGGCTGTAGCAGGTGTGCAGACCTGGGAAGTAAAGAACAGAGATCTTGCCACCAACATCCTTCAGAAAATAAGAAATCCTTTGGTGTTTTAATCTTCCAAAGCTATCAAAAACGAAATAAAAAAGAATAAAATAATAATGTACAATAAAAGAATATATACATTTTCCTCAACTGCCCCTGATTTACAGAAGCAGATTCATTTTCTCCATGGTGTGCCTGGAAATGTCTAACAGCGAGCCACACAATGTGTTTTTTTTTTAACATACAGGATTCAACTCTTATTGTATAAAATCTTTATAAAATGAATGGTATTTAAACAGCTGCATTTTTTGGAATGGTCTATAAACAGGGCCTGTAGGGAACTGGTTGGATTTGGCTTCTCAGACCCCCAAATTTTGTTCTGTTCTAAGACTATTGAGCATCTTTCAAGTTTGATAAATCTGTTCATTGAATTTCCACAAGGGGGCTGTCCAATATTATAAATTAATAACTCCAGTACACGCACATTCAGTGTTTGGCAATATATTCAAAGCCACACACAGCTAACATTCCTAAAAAACAAACAATGTATCCAAACAAATTGATGTTTAATTTGAAAAATTGGTGATATAGCATTTAATATAAATCATTGCAAGGATCTAAATGTAAGTATGGTTATACGGTTGTGCTCATAAGTTTACATACCCTGGCAGAATTTATAATTTCTTGGCCATTTTTCAGAGAATCTGAATGATAACACAAAAACATTTTGTCGATTTAACTGACAATTGCGCTGTCGTGTGACATTGTACCCAAACAAAATTGATGTCCTTTTTTTCCCACAAATGGAGCTTTCTTTTGGGGTATTTGATCACCTCTGCGGTTTTTATTTTTTGCGCAATAAACCAAAAAATTGTGACCATTTTGAAAAAAACTATTTTTTACTTTTTGCTATAGTAAATATCCCCCCCGGCCCAAAAAAAAAAAAAAAGAAAAAAAAAATGTCTTCATCAGTTTAGGCCAATATTAATTCTTCCACATATTTTTGGTAAAAAAAAAAATCGCACTAAGCGTATATTAATTGGTTTGCACAAAACTTATAGCGTCTACAAAATAGGGGATAGATTTATGGCATTTTTATTATTTATTTATTTTTTACTAGTAGTGGCGGCAATCTGCGATTTTTAGCGGGATTGCGACATTGCAGCGGACAGATCGGACACTTTTTTTGGACCATTGACATTTATACAGTGATTAGAGCTAAAAATAGCCACTGATTACTGTATAAATGTCACTGGCAGGGAAGGGGCAGATCAAGGGGTTAAGTGTTCCCTAGGGAGGTGTTTCTAACTGTGGGGGGAGTGTACTGACAGGGAGTAGAGAGAGATTGCTGTTCCTGATCACTAGGAACAGCTGATCTCTCTCTACTTCCCTGTCAGAACGGGGATCTGTCTGTTTATATTGACAGTTTCCCGTTCTGGCTTTCTGAGGAGCGATCGTGGGTGGCCGGCGGACATCGCGGCCACCAGCCACACGCATCGGCTCCAGGGCCGCGCGTGTGCCCCCTATACCCCTTAAAGCGGCCGCCATACAGCTACAGAGATTCACGCAGGGGAGCCAACCTGCTGCTGTATAACGATGGCGGCTGGTCGGCAAGTAGTTAAACTCTAAGCCCCGGCTCACATCAGTGCGATTTGTCATGCAATTTGACAGTTACAACTGGCAATGGAACCGTTCGTATCGCTGCGACATGAAAAAAAGTTCCTGCGCTACTCTGTACCGATTTCATTGCGACTTGCATAGACTTTTAGTAGTGTTAATTCAAAGCCACACCGGAGTGAACCAGGGCTTACTGCAATATAGTTTGATAAACTCTGTGTATTAATTGCCTTTTTTCATGAAATAATATTTTCACCTTTTTCATCCTTTTTTGTATCTCGGTGCTAGTGATCTCCTCCTGTCTCTTATAACCACTTCCTTCTATATGCACTCTCTCCAACATTGTGTGCACATCATTGGTCAGGACTGGCTTCCTGATAGTGACAACAGTGGATGTATACAGTCAATTGTATTTTTTTAACCAGTAATGCATGTGACAGGGCGACAGTGCAGGAGTCAAGAGACGGTTGTCACCACATAGTGCCTGAAAAAGTACCTTCATAACATGATCACCAAGTTTTATTCAAGCGCTTGCTGTGCAAATGGGCGTACCTGTACGTCCCCTTTAAATCGCGGGCTAGTGGGCACGCGCGTGAGCGTGCCCGCGGCTCATGCGGACTCAATCTCCGCCGGTGGCCCACGATCGTGACACGGAGAGGCAGAATGGGGAGATGCCTGTGTAAACAAGGCATTTCCATGTTCTGCCTAGCAACATGACAGGGATCTACTACTCCCTGTCATCGGGAGCAGTGATCTCTGTCATGTTCTAGTGAGCCCATCTCCCTAGAGTTAGAACACAGGGAGGGAACACCGTTAAACCCTTGATCGCCCCTTAGTGTTTAACCCCTTCCCTGCCAGTGTCATTTACACAGTAATCAGTGCATTTTTATAGCACTGATCACTGTATAAATGACAATGGTCCCAAAATAGTGTCAGAAGTGTCCGATGTGTCCACCGCAATGTCGCAGTCATGATAAAAATCGCAGATCTCCGCCATTACTAATAAAAAAAAAAATAATAAAAATGCCATAAATCTATCCCCTATTTTGTAGATGCTATAACATTTTGCGCAAACCAATCAATATATGCTTATTGCGAATTTTTTTTTTTCCACCAAAAATATGTAGAAGAATACATTGTCGGCCTAAACTGAGGAAGAAATTTAGTTTTTTATATTTTTTGGGGGATATTTATTATAGCAAAAAGTAAAAAATATTGCTTTTTTTGTTTATAGCACAAAAAATAAAAACCACAGAGGTGATCAAATACCACCAAAAGAAAGCTCTATTTGTGGGAAAAAAAGGACGTCAATTTTGTTTGGGTGCAACGTCGCATGACCGCGCAATTGTCAGTTAAAGCGACGCAGTGCCGTATCGCAAAAATGCTCTGGTCAGGAAGGGGGTAAATCCTTCTGGGGCTGAAGTGGTTAATGAAAGCTGCAGACTTAAAGAGATTGAAAATCATTTTTCAAGTTATATTAATATGTTAAACCTTACATGAGATTTTAGTGATCGAGTTTAGAACTACTATAAAATAATCACGCTCACATATGTAAAGCAAAAAGTAAAAAATATTCGTTTTATGTTCTTTAAATAACAATTGTTTTCTTAGGCCACTAGATGGGGATCTTGAGTTGGATTACAGGTACGTCTCTTCTTTATAAATGGTGAGCATTTGATGTATATTTAATCAGGGACAGCTTGATATGTGAAAGTTACTTTTAGACATTCTTCAGAATCTTCATATACGGTTCTAGTTATCCCAACATTTAGGCCTCTTGCACACGGGCGTCATAATTTCCTGATGTTTACAGGCAAGGGGCCAAAAAGAGTGTAAAGACCAGAGAGTAGGTGAGTAAAGGTGTGCAAGCCTATAGAGGAGTATAGATGAGAAAATTCTTCTTCATTGCCAGTATTGTAATATACTCACTTATACTTGCGTAAACATTAAACGAGCAAACTTGAGTGGCGAGTAAATTACTGCACTTGAATGTATCATTTTCTATTTTGTTTTACTGCACTGTACTCAACGCTCTATTACTGATCTTTACTCATCTGTGTGCAATGTCCCATAGACAACAATGCATCTAATTTCAGATCAGTAAAAAACAAGCATTTTTTACTCTTCGTGTGTAAGAGGCCTTACCCTATAAATCATTTCCTATGACAATGCATAGCTAAATTGTTTAACCACTTGCTTACTGGGCACTTAAACCCCCCCTCCTGCCCAGACCAATTTTCAGCTTTCAGCGCTGTCACACTTTGAATGACAATTGCGCGGTCATACAACACTGTACCCAAATGAAATTTTTTATAATTTTTTTCCCACAAATAGAGCTTTCTTTTGGTGGTATTTGATCACAGCTGGGATTTTTATTTTTTGCTAAACAAACAAAAAAAGATGGAAAATTTTGAAAAAAAAAAAATTATGTTTCATAGTTTGTTATAAAATTTTGCAAACAGGTAATTTTTCTCCTTCATTGATATGCGCTGATGAGGCGGCACTGGTGGGCACTGATAGGCTGCACTGATGGGCACGGATAGGCACAGTTAAGGCGGCACTGATAGGCACAGTTAAGGCGGCACTGATAGGCACAGTTAAGGCAGCCCGGGTTAATAGTCGGACCTTGTGGAGTGTAGACCTCCCCGTCTCCTCGGATATCAAGTTAAACTATGCGGCTAACAACACCAACAAGATGGCAGGTTACGATAGAGAACTTGTATTAGGTGCAGATCGATTACTCAGCAGGTAAGGGAAGGGTCTCCTGGAGCCACAATAAACATCAGATGATAACCGAAAAGAGATATAAGTGGACCAATAGTGTAATATTGTCAACGCTGGATTATTAGATAAAAAGAGTAATGCCGCGTACACATGGTCGGACTTTTCGTCTACAAAAGTCTGACGGACGCCGACAGACCAAAGCTGGCTGACAATCCGATCATGTGTGGGATTCCCCGGACTTTCAGCTGACTTTTTCAGGCACAAATCTGAAGGACTTTAGATTTGAAACATGCTTCAAATCTTTACGTCGTAACTACGCCGGACCCAGAAATCCGCTCGTCTCTATGCTAGTTCGACGGACAAAAACCCACGCTAGGGCAGCTATTGGCTACTGGCTATCAACTTCCTTATTTTAGTCCGATGTACGTCATCACGTACGAATCCGTCGGACTTTTGTGTGATCGTATGTAGGCAAGTCCGTTCGTTAGAAAGTCTGCCGCAAGTCCGCCAAAAGTCCGCCAAAAGTCCGTCGAAAGTCTGTCGGACGGGCTGTCGGACTTTTGTAGCCGAAAAGTCCGAACGTGTGTACGCGGCATAACACATACAAACGATAAAAAGCTCGCATAGAATTTTGCCGGCCGCATAAGCAAACACGTCCTGTCCTCCTCGGCGAGACAGCGTGGTGATGTCAGCACGTACCCCCTCAGACGCGTTTCGTCATAGCTAACATTTTTTTTGTTGGGGAGCTTGGTCCACCCCTGTTTGTGTTATTGGACTAGTGCAGTTTTTTCATTGACTTGTTTGTCCCATTTGTACCAATAAAGTCCAATCACAAATTTTAGGCTTTAACTATTAACTCAGCTGACATTTTTTTCACATTCCTTAAAAGCTGAAGTCCAGGTAAAAATCCAAAGCTACATTTGCAGTGCAAGGGGCTCCGTTCACACATGCGCGACTTGATATGCGACTTTGGACATCAAAGCCGCATGACAAGTTGCAGCCAATTTTTTCAATGGCACCTCTTCAAATCACTTTGAGAAAGTGCCTGCACTTCTTTGGTCCATGAAATGTAAAGTCAGATCAAAGTTGCACCAAAAGTAGCATCAAAGTCGCACTGAAAATCGCGTGACTTTGGAAATGCGCTAATGTAAATGGAGCCTAAATGCTTGATTTTGGCCTCCCTTCCATTGGTCGCAGGCATTCTGATGTCATCACATGCAATGCAGGACCAGCAGCACTTAAAGCAGTGTTAAAACCAAAAATGTAATACATTGCAGCTTACCAATTATTAGATATGGCGGCTGTGTAAGCAGGTGGTTACAGGAGTAAAAATATAGTTGACTTTATTTTTGTTTTGCTGTTAGTGCTGTGTATAATGTGAAGTTTCTGTTGCATATATTTTGAATGTGAACCATGATGAAATTCTAATTTACTGGGCTTTGTAATGCAATGTATGGTGAGTTAGAAGGCTTCCCAGAACTAGGAAAGGGTTAAGCTAATTCTCTTTCCTGGGTGTTCATGGACCTGTACCCTTGCTGTAGGTCCATAAATACAAGGGAAGAAATCAGAGCCTTTTTCGTCTTCCACATGGGATCACAAGGGGAAGAACTGCTGCATCATGTAGTCCTGCTGAAGCATGTGGCCTCCCTATTGGGGGAATCTTTTAGGAATTCAGCAGCAAAGCATTCCACCTGAATTGGACTTATGCTGAATGGACTCTGCTTTCATGTGAAGATATTCTTTGGACAGCCTGAGTTAGGTAGTGTAGGACTGTGCATGGAAGAACCTTGAACGACTGTTACATCCACTTGTTCTTGCAATGAGCTTTCAATATACTTCAGTCTAAGCCCCCATTCATACTGGTTGATGTATTACTTTTTCCCAACTTCAGCGCGATTCATCTCTTATAGACTGTAATGTAAATCGCACTGAAGTCACGCATGTGTCCATATCAGTTTGACTTTGAGCCATTTTTCACTTTATTTTTAACCCTTTCCTACTAACAATGTTGTTTACAAAAACAAAACCGGCATGCTCACGGTCAATGGCATCACAAGGGGGCGTCACCTGGTGATGTCATCGGTGGTTCCACCGCTAAGTTATTTAAGAAATGTCAGATGGTAGAGCTGTCAGACAGCAGGAGCCTTTGTCTCTTTTTTTTTTCTTTTTTGTTTTTCCGGCTGGCGTTCATCATGATTGATGTTGGATCTACTTCAGGGGAAATTTTAGTTTTTTGGGGGTTTTTTAATAAAGCACTTTTGTATTTTTACTCACTTTTTACACTTCTTTCGTGAATGAGGGGGCTTCCAGATTCCGATAAGTCGCACCCCCACAACCACTGGGCCAGGGTTGAGAGGAAAAGGCCCTTGTCCTCATCAACATTGGGACAAAGTGCTTTGGGGCCCCAAAGCACTTCCTCATGTTCAGGGCATGCGGCCTAGTATGGTTCAGGGGGGGGGGGGCGCTCACTCTCCCCACCCCCCCACCCTCTTCCTGGGCTGCATACTCAAATAAGGGTCTGGTATGGATTTGGGGGGAACCCCACAACAATTTTTCGTAAAAGTTTGACGTGGGGTTCTCCTTAAAATCCATGGCAGATCTTAAGGGCCTGGTATGGATTAGCGGTAGGGCTTGGAGAGGGTGGGCACGCAGGTTTTTTTTTCTCATCTGTACTCGTAATTGTACTGTTTTGCTTGGCCAAGTTGCAGTACAATGAAATCGGCAGAAATGGCTTTGAAGTCCTGTTTAAATTGGACCAAACCATACAACTTTGAAGTCGCACCCGGTGTGAACCTGGGCTAACTGTTCAAGGTCTGGTCTTGAAATATGAAAAAGAACAGGATCTTTCATGTGCACGTGGGGTGAAGAGAATGAAATGTAGTTACTATAGGCAACAAATAGAAAGGAATGAGATGGTAGCCAGATAGCAGTAACAGTAATGAGAAGGGTCACAGGTTCTCTGTATAACGAGAGGGCCGGATCGCGATTCCTTCTCTAGCAGTCAGTGGCCCAGCAATCTGGACCAATGTAGCGGAGACCCCAGGGAACTAGCTGCAGGTACGGGAAGAGTCAATGGAGTAAGACGTACAAGCAGGGGGTTCACGCTGTTACATGGGGTAACCTGTATTTTATCAGTGGGAGAGAAGTGATGAGAAGGCTGGACTGGTGGAATGTCTGTTATCCACACCTGCATATAGCATTGCTTCCAATCATTGTGGCAGACGCAGTAGTCTGGGGAGGGAGCAAAGTAGGAAGGAGTATTCACTATGCACCAGCAGATTCATGCTCATGTTTCTGACCAGTGGCGTTGGCAGGGGGGGCTCACCTCCGAGTGGGTCCCCAAAAAGAACCGTTTCTCGAGTGGGCACCATTCTATTAATAGCCCCGAGCGCCGCCAAGCGGGGACCGATCTTATCCCGAGCGCCTCCGAGCGCCGCAGAGTGCCGCCGAGTGCCTCCGAGTGTGGCCGAGTGACATAGCAGATCCCGCCTTCTGGAGCCTGCGGCACTGATGGACATCACACTGGTCCAATGGTGGGACCGCGGGACGTGTGACATCCATCATAGGTGCTGCAGGCTCCAGAAGGTGGGAATTACAATGCGGCCGCCGCGTGAGATCTCCGCTCGGCTCTCCTCCGGCTGCCTGCTGTGATGATGGATGCGCACCGCACACCACGGCTGAGCTGCTGCTGCAGCACACATGAAGTCTCCTGGTCAGGTAGGTCACTGTATGTCACTACCGTGTATGTAGGTCAGTGTATGTCAGGTAGGTCAGTGCGTGTCAGGTAGGTACGTCAGTGTATGTATGTCAGGTAGGTCAGTGTATGTCAGGTAGGTCAGTGCGTGTCAGGTAGGTACGTCAGTGTATGTATGTCAGGTAGGTCAGTGTATGTCAGGTAGGTCAGTGCGTGTCAGGTAGGTCAGTGCATGTCAGGTAGGTAGGTCAGTGTATGTATGTATGTCAGGTAGGTCAGTGTATGTCAGGTAGGTCAGTGCGTGTCAGTGTATGTATGTCAGGTAGGTCAGTGTATGTCAGGTAGGTCAGTGCGTGTCAGTGTATGTATGTCAGGTAGGTCAGTGCGTGTCAGGTAGGTCAGTGCGTGTCAGGTAGGTAGGTCAGTGTATGTATGTCAGGTAGGTCAGTGTATGTCAGGTAGGTCAGTGCGTGTCAGGTAGGTACGTCAGTGTATGTATGTCAGGTAGGTCAGTGTATGTCAGGTAGGTCAGTGCGTGTCAGTGTATGTATGTCAGGTAGGTCAGTGCGTGTCAGGTAGGTCAGTGCATGTCAGGTAGGTAGGTCAGTGTATGTATGTATGTCAGGTAGGTCAGTGTATGTCAGGTAGGTCAGTGCGTGTCAGTGTATGTATGTCAGGTAGGTCAGTGCGTGTCAGGTAGGTCAGTGCGTGTCAGGTAGGTAGGTCAGTGTATGTATGTCAGGTAGGTCAGTGTGTCAGGCAGGTGAGTGTGTCAGGCAGGTCAGCATAGATGACCACCAGTAAGCTAGGCAGCAACTGCGCTTACCCCCCGCCACACAACCCTGTTGCCCAGCCAAAAAACCCAACGCCTCCGCCGCAGTTATAGCCGTTATAACGTCTACAAAATAGGGCATAGTTTTATGGTATTTTTATCATTATTTTTTTATTAGTAATGGCAGCGATCTGCGATTTTTATCGTGACTGCAACATTATGGCGGGCACGTCGAACAATTTTGACACATTTTTGGGACCATTGGCATTTTTACAGCGATCAGTGCTATAAAAATGCATTGATTACTGTAAAAAATGTCACTGGCAGTGAAGGGGTTAACCACTAGGGGTGATGAAGGAGTTAATGTGTTCCCTAGTGTGTGTTCTAACTGAAGGGGGAGGGGACTGTGCAGGGAAAGAGATAGATCGCTGTTCATACTCTGTATCTTCTCCCCTCAGAGAACCAGAAACTGTGGGTTTATACACACAGACCCCGGTTCTCCGTGTGCCCCGAGCATCGGCTCCGTGGGTGAGCAGGGGGCGCGCGCATGCCCCCTAGTGGCCACAGTGCGAAGCGACTTTACATAATATCGTTTTGCCCAGCCGTGCCATTTTGCCACAGTACAACTGCGGCGGATGGTCGGCAAGTGGTTAAAGTTTGGATAGAGTGATTTTAAAATGTATCTATGGTCAAAATGTGAAATAATATATTCATTTCCACATTGTGTTTTAATTATTTCTCCTATTAATCTGAATGATTTTGAAGTATGTAAATGTACTTTATGAGGTTGCCCCACACATTTATTTCCTTGAATCCTGTGACACATAGTCACTATGCCCTGTGGGTAAGCACTGCTGTGTCACACATTTACCAGAGCCTGCAGAGTCAGTACAGGAATTACTGTTTGCAGCTGGCAAGGTACCATGGGTTATGTAGTTCTTAGAAATGAAAAGTAAACAGCAGAGGAGAAGCTGCAAAGCATGCAGGGAATCCAGGAATGTGTAGAAAGAGATGCTCACAGATAGGCAGCACTATGCATGTATGCACTGTATACATGCATAAATTATTTTCATTAAACCTGCCGGCTAAATTAAATAATCAAACAGAATACCCCATCCATGCTATGCAGCACAAATAGTGTAATCTCCCACTATGACTATGACTATAGCAAGGAGTCAGAAACATGGAAAAAATTTGATGAAAGACACTTTGAGATTAATATGCTTTACTTTATGATGATTGTTTAATTTATGATGTAATGATTTTGTTTCATTGCACATTTTTTTGAGTTGTTTATATTGTTGCGCTGCACTTTGAATTATTTTTACTTTTTTGTGGTGTGGGAACACATGACAACTGCAGGTGGCAACACCTGTTTGTCTACTTTTTATTAAAATAATTTTTTGTATCTAAGGTTTGGTTTAGCTAGAGCAGGGCAATTCTGTTTTTGCTAGATTTTCTACCTTGATTGCATCCATTGAGTGGGTCCAAGTTCTTCACTTGTATGTACCCATTCCCTTGTAAATGCTACAATCACCCTCTGGCTCTATCCCACACTCTCTAACTCAGTTACATAGTAACATAGTCAGTCGGTAAGGTTAAAAGAAGACAATAGTCTATCCAGTTCAACCTGTGTAGGTGCACGTGTATCAGTGTCTATAATGGTTTCCCATATCCCTCTATGTTGTGTCCTTTAAGCATTGAATCTAAGAGTCTTTTAAAGATATCCATACTCCCCGCAGCCACCACCAATTGTGGGAGAGAGTTCCACATCCTTATTGCCCTAACAGTGAAGAACCCCCTACGCAGTTAAAGGTTAAACCGCTTCTCCTCCAGTCTCATTGTGTGGCCCTGTGTCCTTTTACAATCCCCAGGACCGAATATTTTATTTTCTATGCTGGGATCCCCATTGAGATATTTGCAGATCGCTATCATGTCCCCTCTCAATCGTCTTTTCCCCAGCGAGAATAAATTTAGTGTTTGCAGCCGTTCCTCGTAATTGAGGTCCTCCAGTCCCTTTATTAGTTTTGTTGCCCTTCTTTGGACTCTCTCCAGCTCCAGCACATCCCTTTGGAAGACTGGTGACCAGAACTGAACGGAAAACTCCAGATGATGTCTAACCCGAGCTTTATAAAGTGGCAGAATGATTGTTTTGTCCCTGGAGTATATCCCCATTTTTATGCATGCTAATATTCTGCCTGCTTTGGTAGCTGCAGCTTGGCACTGCATTCTGTTGCTCAATCTGTCATCTATTAGCACCCCTAGATCCTTCTCCATCCTTGATTCTCCCAGCTATTCTCCACCTAGTGAATATTTTTCATTAATGTTTTTTGACCCCAAGTGCATTTCTTTATATTTTTCCACATAAAACCTCATTTGCCATTTGTCTCTCACTCTTTTATTATGTTCAGGTCGTTCTTCAAAATTTCTATGTCCTGATGCGAGTTTATTACTCTGCTTATTTTTGTGTCATCCACAAAGACTGAGACTGAACTAGTTATCCCATACTCTACATATCATTTATGAATATGTTGAATAGAATTGGTCCCAAGACAGAATCTTTGGGTACCCCACTCACCACTTCAGACCAATCTGAGTACATGTTATTTATCACTGCCCTTTGGACCCATCCCTGTAACCATTTTTTTACGCAAGCACAAACCCTAGGGTCCAAGCCTGCAGACCTCAGCTTGTAAATTAAGTGTTTATGGGGGACTGTATCAAATGTTTTTGCAAAGTCCAGATACACCACATCCACAGGCCTCCCTCTATCTAGATGGCTGCTTACTTCATCATAGAATGTTAGCAGATTGGTCTGGCAGGAATGTCCTCTCATAAACCCATGCTGATTACCACTAATGATATTATTCTCCTCAGTAAAGCTTTGGATATAATCCCTAATCATCCCCTCCAATAATGTATCCACTATTGATGTTAGGCTGACTGGCCTATAATTATCAGGAATATGTCAGTCAACTCACTTCTTTAATCTCCCCCTCTCTTCCGGCGTCTTCCCCAACTCTCTAAAACATGCACTAATCACCCCCATACTTAAAAAGCCCTCACTAGACCCCACCAATCTTAACAACCTACGCCCCATCTCCTTGTTCCCCTTTTTATCCAAACTCCTTGAATGTCTGGTCTTCAACCAACCGAGCAACCACCTCATTAAGAATAACCTTTTTGATCCCCTTCAGTCTGGATTTCACACTCAACACTCCCCAGAAACTGCTCTCCTAAAACTCACAAACAATCTGCTAACAGCTAAATCCAATGTGCATTATTCTGTACTCCTACTCCAGCACCTCTATGCTGCCTTTGACACAGCGGACCACTCCCTCCTCCTCAAAAAACTCCACCCCTTTGGTCTCCATGACTGTACTCTTCAATGGTTCTCATCCTACTTATGCAACCGCATCTTTAGTGTTACTTAAAATTCTACTTCCTCATCTCCCTTTTTCTGTCAGGGTCCCTCGAGGTTCTGTTCTTGGACCTCTCTTATTATCCATCTACACCTCTTCCCTGGGTCAGGTAATAGCCTCCTTGGTTTCCAATACCAAGGAGCTAAACACCATCGGTCTCCTCACGTCACACCACTTCCTCAAACTAATCCAAAACCGAGCTTATAATTTTTCCTCCCCCACGTGCCTCTTCCCCTGATTTCTCTATCAAGATCGATAGCACTTCTAACAGCCCCTCCCTGCATGCCAAGGTCAGGGCCGGACTGGCCTACCGGGATACCGGGAAATATCCCGGTAGGCTGGCTGCACTGTAGTACCGCTGGGGCCGCTCACTGCCTGTGTCAGCATCAGCACTCTAAAGAGCAGCAGCGGCGGCCGCCGCTGCTGCACTATGCCAGCTGTGTGTCACTCTCACTCACTCTCTGTGTGTGTCTCCGGGGCCGCTCACTGCCTGTGTCCTGACCTAAAGATCAGCACTATGCCATGGCTGCCTGTGTCTGTCACTCACTGTCTCCTCCGTTCGGCCGGCGCGCCGCCCACCACACTCATCATCATGCCTCGCTCTCTGTGTGCCTGAGGGGGAGGAGCAGGAGAACGCCGTGCTGCTCCATTTTGCCTCGTTCCGTGCGGCGCCAGCCAGCACCGCCCACTATCTGCACGAGGAGAGAATATCAGTGAATGGCCGGCAGTGCAGCTGCTACAGCACAAGAACACAAGAATCAAGGTATTTATTCTCTCTCTCTCTCTCTCTCTCTCTCTCTCTCTCTCTCTCGTTTTGTTCAAGTGCCAGATAACTTTGAAAACTGTGCCCATAGATTGCCAACACTGTGCCCTGCCCATCAAACGCAGCCACTGTACCATCAAACGCAGCCACTGTACCCATCAATTGCCACCACTGTGCCCATTAAACGCAGCCACTGTACCATCAAACGCAGCCACTGTACCCATCAATTGCAGCCACTGTGCCATCAAACACAGCCACTGTACGCATAAATTGCCACCACTGTGCCCATTAAACGCAGCCACTGTACCATCAAACGCAGCCACTGTACCCATCAATTGCAGCCACTGTGCCATCAAACACAGCCACTGTACCCATAAATTGCCACCACTGTGCCCATTAAACGCTGCCACTGTACCATCAAACGCAGCCACTGTACCATCAAACGCAGCCACTGTACCCATCAATTGCAGCCACTGTGCCCATCAAACGCAGCCACTGTACCATCAAACGCAGCCACTGTACCCATAAATTGCCACCACTGTGCCCATTAAACACAGCCACTGTGCCCATCAAACGCAGCCACTGTGCCCATAAATTGCCACCACTGTGCCCATTAAACGCTGCCACTGTGCCCATCAAACGCAGCCACTGTACCATCAAACGCAGCCACTGTACCATCAAACGCAGCCACTGTACCTATAAATTGCCACCACTGTGCCCATTAAACACAGCCACTGTGCCCATCAAACGCAGCCACTGTACCCATAAATTGCCGCCACTGTGCTTATTAAGCGCTACCACTGTGCCCATCAAACGAAGCCACTGTACCCATAAATTGCCACCACTGTGCTCATTAAGCGCTACCACTGTGCCCATCAAACGCAGCCACTGTGCCCATCAAACGCAGCCACTGTACCCATAAATTGCCACCACTGTGCCCATTAAACGCAGCCACTGTGCCCATCAAATGCAGCCACTGTACCATCAAACGCAGCCACTGTACCCATCAATTGCAGCCACTGTGCCATCAAACACAGCCACTGTACCCATAAATTGCCACCACTGTGCCCATTAAACGCTGCCACTGTACCATCAAACGCAGCCACTGTACCATCAAACGCAGCCACTGTACCCATCAATTGCAGCCACTGTGCCCATCAAACGCAGCCACTGTACCATCAAACGCAGCCACTGTACCCATAAATTGCCACCACTGTGCCCATTAAACACAGCCACTGTGCCCATCAAACGCAGCCACTGTGCCCATAAATTGCCACCACTGTGCCCATTAAACGCTGCCACTGTGCCCATCAAACGCAGCCACTGTACCATCAAACGCAGCCACTGTACCCATAAATTGCCACCACTGTGCCCATTAAGCACAGCCACTGTGCCCATCAAACGCAGCCACTGTACCCATAAATTGCCACCACTGTGCCCATTAAACGCAGCCACTGTACCATCAAACGCAGCCACTGTACCCATCAATTGCAGCCACTGTGCCATCAAACACAGCCACTGTACCCATAAATTGCCACCACTGTGCCCATTAAACGCTGCCACTGTACCATCAAACGCAGCCACTGTACCATCAAACGCAGCCACTGTACCCATCAATTGCAGCCACTGTGCCCATCAAACGCAGCCACTGTACCATCAAACGCAGCCACTGTACCCATAAATTGCCACCACTGTGCCCATTAAACACAGCCACTGTGCCCATCAAACGCAGCCACTGTGCCCATAAATTGCCACCACTGTGCCCATTAAACGCTGCCACTGTGCCCATCAAACGCAGCCACTGTACCATCAAACGCAGCCACTGTACCATCAAACGCAGCCACTGTACCCATAAATTGCCACCACTGTGCCCATTAAACACAGCCACTGTGCCCATCAAACGCAGCCACTGTACCCATAAATTGCCGCCACTGTGCTTATTAAGCGCTACCACTGTGCCCATCAAACGAAGCCACTGTACCCATAAATTGCCACCACTGTGCTCATTAAGCGCTACCACTGTGCCCATCAAACGCAGCCACTGTGCCCATCAAACGCAGCCACTGTACCCATAAATTGCCACCACTGTGCCCATTAAACGCAGCCACTGTGCCCATCAAATGCAGCCACTGTACCATCAAACGCAGCCACTGTACCCATCAATTGCAGCCACTGTGCCATCAAACACAGCCACTGTACCCATAAATTGCCACCACTGTGCCCATTAAACGCTGCCACTGTACCATCAAACGCAGCCACTGTACCCATCAATTGCAGCCACTGTACCCATCAATTGCAGCCACTGTGCCCATCAAACGCAGCCACTGTACCATCAAACGCAGCCACTGTACCCATAAATTGCCACCACTGTGCCCATTAAACACAGCCACTGTGCCCATCAAACGCAGCCACTGTGCCCATAAATTGCCACCACTGTGCCCATTAAACGCTGCCACTGTGCCCATCAAACGCAGCCACTGTACCATCAAACGCAGCCACTGTACCCATAAATTGCCACCACTGTGCCCATTAAGCACAGCCACTGTGCCCATCAAACGCAGCCACTGTACCCATAAATTGCCGCCACTGTGCTTATTAAGCGCTACCACTGTGCCCATCAAACGAAGCCACTGTACCCATAAATTGCCACCACTGTGCTCATTAAGTGCTACCACTGTGCCCATCAAATGCAGCCACTGTGCCCATCAAACGCAGCCACTGTGCCCATCAAACGCAGCCACTGTGCCCATCAAACGCAGCCACTGTACCCATAAATTGCCACCACTGTGCCCATTAAACGCAGCCACTGTGCCCATCAAATGCAGCCACTGTACCATCAAACGCAGCCACTGTACCCATAAATTGCCACCACTGTGCCCATTAAACACAGCCACTGTGCCCATCAAACGCAGCCACTGTGCCCATAAATTGCCACCACTGTGCCCATTAAACGCTGCCACTGTGCCCATCAAATGCAGCCACTGTACCATCAAACACAGCCACTGTACCCATAAATTGCCACCACTGTGCCCATTAAACACAGCCACTGTGCCCATCAAACGCAGCCACTGTACCCATAAATTGCCGCCACTGTGCTCATTAAGCGCTACCACTGTGCCCATCAAACGCAGCCACTGTACTCATAAATTGCCACCACTGTGCTCATTAATCACTACCACTGTACCATCAAACGCAGCCACTGTACCCATAAATTGCCGCCACTGTGCTTATTAAGCGCTACCACTGTGCCCATCAAACGAAGCCACTGTGCCCATCAAACGCAGCCACTGTGCCCATCAAACGCAGCCACTGTACCCATAAATTGCCACCACTGTGCCCATTAAACGCAGCCACTGTGCCCATCAAATGCAGCCACTGTACCATCAAACGCAGCCACTGTACCCATAAATTGCCACCACTGTGCCCATTAAACACAGCCACTGTGCCCATCAAACGCAGCCACTGTGCCCATAAATTGCCACCACTGTGCCCATTAAACGCTGCCACTGTGCCCATCAAATGCAGCCACTGTACCATCAAACACAGCCACTGTACCCATAAATTGCCACCACTGTGCCCATTAAACACAGCCACTGTGCCCATCAAACGCAGCCACTGTACCCATAAATTGCCGCCACTGTGCTCATTAAGCGCTACCACTGTGCCCATCAAACGCAGCCACTGTACTCATAAATTGCCACCACTGTGCTCATTAATCACTACCACTGTACCATCAAACGCAGCCACTGTACCCATAAATTGCCACCACTGTGTCTTATCTATATATAATGCACTCTTTAAATGTGCTTTAAAATGCATGGTTTTCCATTTTATGAACAAAAAAATAATGACGTTATACTGTTGGGCTGGTATAATAATGCTATGGGGCTGGTATGACATTTTTTCCAGGGCTGGTTTTCATTCCCAGTCCGGCCCTGGCCAAGGTGCTAGGTAATCCTGGGCTCTTTCCTTACAGCCCCACATCCAATCACTGTCCAAATCTTGCCATCTCAACCTCTGCAACATCTCCAAAAAATGCCCCTTCCTAACCATTGACATCACAAAGCTCCTAGCCTCACTCACCGGTCAACTCCTGCCTTGATTACTGCAACTTCCTCCTCACGTAATTACCTTTACTTGGGCTATCCTTCCTTCAGTCCATCATGAATTTTGCTGCCAGGCTCATCCATCTTACCAACTGTTCAGTGTCTGCTACTTCTCTGTCGATCCCTCCACTGGCTTCCACTCACCCATCAAATTAAATTCAAAATATGAACAACTTACAAAGCCATTCACAACTCGGCCCCCAACTACATCACTAACCTAGTCTCAAAAAACCAACCTACTTGTTCTCTTCATTCCTCCCAGAACCTCCTGTTCTCTAGCTCTCTTGTCACTTCCTCCAATGCTCACTTCCAGGAGCCTCTCCTATCCTATGGAACTCCCTAACCCAATCTGTCCGACTATCTCCTACCCTGTTTGATTTTAGACAATCCCGATGCAATTATCTCCATTGTTCCAGTTTTTACCCCCCAACACATTAAATGGGCCATCATACACAGCCAGGCCATCAGATACCACCGAATATGTTCAGACCCTGAAGACAGTGATAAACATCTCAGAACACTAGCAGACTCCTTCCATAAGAAAGGTTACAAAGACAGAACAGTCAACACCAGCATAAACATGGCCTTGAATCCTCAAGAGAAAACCGACTTCAGTACAAGAGTAAAAAACAAATAATCAAAGATTTACAGCCCATCATGACAGAGGATGAAGCTTTGAAATAAATATTCCAATAACCCTAAATACTGGCTTTCAGACAACCAGCCAACCTCTGATATAAACTAATGAGCAGGAAACTTCATTCTGATTATGAAGTAAAAAATAATGGAAGCAAACCCTGCAATAAAAAAAACGCTGCAAACTGTGCAACTAAATCAATCCCTCTAAAGGTATCACGCACACAAAAGGGACCTTCAATATCAAAGGATCATACAACTGCACCTCCAGTAATGTCGTATATCTCATCCAATGCAAAAGATGTAGCAAAGGATCTTACATTGGCGAAACAGGACAGATGTTGTGAACAAGGATGAATTTGCACAGACATACCATCAAGGAACATAAAGAATATAGTTTATGAACACTGGTGGGACATCATTTCTCACAACCAGACCACACTATAGAAGATCTCAATGTCTTAGCTCATAAAGGCAATTTCAGAACTATCCAGGAAAGGAAAACTCCAGCAAATAGAAAACTATTTCTATTTGACACAAAAGATAACGGCCTAAATTTAGATATGGGTTTTCTTACTCATTATCCAACAGATTTACAACCCCCTCTGTGACTGTCATCATTATCACTGTATCATTTGACCCTTCCTTTAAGATTGTAAGCTCTAACGAGCAGGGCCCTCTGAATCCTCCTGTATTGTAACTGTACTGACTGTCCTCATGTTGTAGAGCGCTGTGCAAACTGTTGGAGCTATATAAATCCTGTATAATAATATTAGGAAGAGCCAAAGATCAGAGGTACAACCTGTGTACTTCTTTCAGGGGAGGATGCTTAGTCCACTTTTGAGAAAATAAATAGATTTTCCTCCATCCTTCTGGGAGATATATACCTCCTTGTTCATATTCCATCAATGGCATCTGTAAGCATTTTTGATATTCATAACAGAATTTCAAATTTAGTCCACCATACTGGCAGCTCTAATGTTCTACTAGCAGCAAATAAAGTAGTACTTAAAGTGGTTGTAAAGCGTTTGTTAACCTAAAAAAAAAAGATCCTGTTCCTTTAACTACTTGCCAACCAGCTGCCGTCGTTATACAGGTTGGCTCTCCTGCGCAAATCGCCGCAGCTGTACGGCGGCTCGCTCAGGCATAGTTGCAGGTGGGTGCGCGCCCCTGGTGGCGTGTACTTGTGCTCGCTGCATGCTGTGTGAGCGTGCCCACAGGTTGGGCAGACTCAATGTCCGCCGGTGACCCGCGACCGCCTATTAGAGGCAGAACGGGGATCTGCTTTTGTAAGCAAGGTGATTCCCTGTTCTGACAGAAGACACGACAGAGATCCACTGTTTCCTGGCAGCCCATCCCCCCTACATTTAGAACACACTCAGGCTCCATTCACACCTATGCATTTTTAGTGCCTTTTGCATTTTGCAGATTTGCACTACAGTCCATTTAACATGGTTTCCTATGGGACACGTTCTGTAATGCAAATCTGCAAAATGCAAAAAGCACTAAAACTGCATAGGTGTGAATCCAGCCTTAGGGAACACAGTTAACCCTTTAATATCCCCTAGTGTTAACACCTTCCCTGCCAGTGTCATTTTTACATTGATTCGTGCATGTTTATAGCACTGATCAATGTAATAATGTCACTGGTCCCAAAAAGTGTCATTTGGGGTCAGATTTGTCCACCGCAATGTCACAGTCCCCCTAAAAATCACAAATCGCCGCCATTACTTGTAAAAACAATAAAAAAATAAATAAAAGTCCCTAAATCTATCCCATAATTTTTAGATGCAATAACTTTTGCGCAAACCAATCAATATACGCCTATTGCAATTTTTTTTACCAAAAATATGTAGAAGAATATATTTTGTCCTAAACTGATGAATAAATTAGTTTTTTATATATATTTTTTTTTGGATATGTATTATAGCAAAAAGTAAAAAAAAAAATTTTTTTCTTCAAAATTGTCGCTCAAAAAATAAAAACCGCAGAGGTGATCAAATACCACCAAAACAAAGCTCTATTTGTGGGGAAAATAAGGACATAAATTTTATTTGGGTACAGCGTCACACAACCGCACAATTGTCAGTTAAAATAACGCAGTGCCGTACCGCAAAAAAAACGTCCAGGTCATTAAGGGGCTAAAACCTTCCGGGGCTGAAGGGGTTAAGAAGCCCATCTGATATGCTAAACATATTTTGTTACATAAGGACTTATTGTGGTCTCTTACTGAAAAAAAATCATGTAATATTATCCACTGTAGAATGAGCCAGCATATACCCCTTTATTACCAGGCCATTTTTTCAGTTTTCAATGCTGTGATAGTTTGACTGATGATTACTCTTACAACAATGTACCCAAATTATTTGTATATCATTTTTTGAGACAGATAGAACTTTCTGTTGGTGATTTTTAATAATCGCTGATTTTGTTTGTTTTGTTTTTGTATATAAAGAATAAAAAACTTTTAAAAAGATGTTTCCCTCACTTTCTGTTATAAAACAAACTAAAAATGCCAGGAGAGTGTGTGAGAATGGGAAAATAAAATCTTGTACTGGAAACAATGTAATAACGAAACCAAATGACTTTGTACTTGTATGCAATCGCTTTTTATTAGAACTGGACTTTCAAGAGTATACAACTGTGAACATGTACTTCTCGTGTATTTATGTACCAAGCACTGTAATTCTTTACGCTTACATTGAGCGTGTTTTATGCTGTACCAATATGTTGTTTTTGCATATTAGTCAATAAAAAGACCCTTTTTGGAAATTGGACAGCCCAAGGTGATCTAATCCTTTGCCAAAATGTATAGAATTAAAGAGGAGTTCCCATAAAAAAAAAAAAAAAAAATTAAAAGTCAGCAACTACAAATACTGCAGCTGCTGACTTTTAATTGGACACTTACCTGTCCCAGGGTCCAGCGATGCGGGGGGATCGAAGCCCCGCTCGTCTCTCCCTCCGTTCGGCGGCGCCGGCATTGCAACTGTTGGCGCCGGCTGTGGCTTCACAGCCGGCGCCCACTAGGCATGCGCAAGCAGCGCCGCGTGCCGTGATTGGCCGCTCAGTCATCTGGGACCTGTAATGGGTCCCAGATGATTGACAGGAGGGAGGGAGCAGAGCTGAGCCCTTCCTGTGCGCGAGGGGAAGTGATATCACCAGCCCAGGCACTGAAAGAAGCAGACTACATGGGACCCCCTAGCAACAGGCATTTAGAGGTGAGTAAAAAAAAAAAATAATTCCAATTTTTTTTTTTTATGCACATTCATGTATTTTTTTTTTTTTGGGTGTTACACCACTTTAAAGAAACATGCTGGCATTGGTGGGATTAGACCATGGAGCTTGGTAATGGTGCTCTAGATGCAATAAATGTACAGGTCATACACACAGGGAGGATAGAAATGAAGGGCCGCATGTTCAGATGTGCAGGATAAGGGAGGAGAGAGGTAATATACAGGTCACCTACAGTAGACAGGCTAGAGATGAGAGCTACAGGGGAAAGGGAGGTGAAAGGGTTAAAAAAAAATAATCCCTTCTACCCTAAATCTGCTGCTTCTGCTCTGGAACTAATCAGTGATTGTTCATTCATTTGTTCCATATGTCTCTGTTGTAATAAGAAGGGGAGGGAGGGCTCTCCAATGTAAACACTACATTGTTTACATTTGTGTTTGCTTTGATTGGTCATTACAGTGATCACATGGTACAGAGCTGCACAAATTGGCTCTGTACACTGTGTCTGTGAGCCATCAAACATTACAGGGTGCTCAGGACATTCAAAAAATGATTTCTGAAAATGCATTTTTTTAAACAGCACTACAGAAATAAACTTCTACCTCCCCGCTGTGTTTTTTACAATATGGCAGTAGGGAGATGGTAAAAAATCAGTATCAACAGATAATGCCACCTATTACCTGCAGTGTAAAACATCTACTCCAGGCACAATAAAATAATTCCCACCCACTGCAGGCTCTCTGCTAGCTCTCATATTCAGAAAGACTGGTATAAAAAGATGGCAATACTGAGGAGTATTGCAAAGCCACTGAATTTGTTGGTATTAAATCCAAAAGCAAACATTTATTATATTGCAGCTTATCAGTTTTTAGATGTGGTGGTTGCATTAAATTTCTTTTTTAGGCTTTCTTTCCCCTATTTTTACCTGGGGAACTGACCAGTAAATCTGTTGTTTTTCAACAGAACAAACGCTCTTGCAGATGTAGCAATTACAGAGTTAAGAAAAACCATTTACCACTGACAGGGGTGGTTACAATAATCAGATATTATTTTTTTATGTAAAACCTTTCTCCCAAAAGGAAAAAAATATTGTTGTTTTATATTGACTCGGCTTTTTGTATATGGCTTCTGCAATTTGACCTATCGAATAGTTATTGACGGTGTCACCGTTGGCCATGCATTATTGACTAAAGAAGGAAACCTATGGGCCTGGTCTTGGATGGATTTATAACAAAGCCAACTACAGTGTTGACATGATTGTCAAGTCCATCTTGCACCCCCTGCCCTCAGACCCAGTTAAAGGGCTGTAGGAAGACGGGAAGGGGTTAAAAGCCAAATCCCAGCTTGGAAACAGAAAACAAAAGTCAGTAATCAGCAGGAGATTAAAAACAAAAAAGCAGCTTTGACTGCTATACTCACCTACTATCCATTGCTGTCCTCATCCAGCACCACTTAATTTCTGGGTTAAATGACGTTCAGCATCATTCTGCTCACTTCCTGCAAGCCCAGGGTGTCAAGGCTCCACCCTCCACTCACAGGAGAATGCTGCAGAAACCAGTGATTTGATTTTGTTGCATAACAACTCTTCAGCGGTTTTGCTGCTAGTGATTTGTAGCCCAGTTGTGGGCAGGGGCCTCCTCGCCTTGCACGCTGTTGGGTGCTCACCAATGCCTGGGACCATGCAAGACCACAGTCATGTGAGAGTCAACATTAAGGTGGAGCCCCTTAGAGACAAGCCATGCACTGTGTGCAGCTGTGTAACCTACAAAGTTCTTTCATGAAATGTTCTGTCCCATGTCACTACACACTATTCACTCCATGAATGTAGCATTTAGGAGGGACACCGCTGAACAGGTGTCCAACTCCACCAGTCCAGCACACTTCTGCCACTTCACTCCCAGTGACAGAATGGAGTCCTGCCGTGCACTAGCGTGGACCTCATGCATGTACATAATGAACTCCTCTCTTCCATACCATGCGCCTAGATACATGGGACCTCCATACCACAGGTTGGATCCTGGTTGCTTTTGGGGGAACCGACCGCAAAGGGAGGGAGCAAGAATTTCGCTCCCCTCACTACCAGAGGAACTGTCTCCTGAGCCTGGTACTGCTCCTCACTGTCTGGCTGCTATTCATTCCCACCAGTTCGTGGTTACCCATAGTAACTACACTCTGACACTTCCTCTGACTCTCTTGCTGAGTTAACCCTTGTGGTGGAGTCCAATTCTTCCTCTTCAACCCTGTCCGTGCTTTACAAGCCTTGTTCTTTTGATATGCCATGTACCATCTTGCACCCCTTCAAATAACTTCAGATCAGGCTTGGAACAGTTAAAATACTTTACTGAAATGGGTTGTAAAGACTGAAGGTTTTTTTACCTTCGTGCACTATATGCATGAAGGTAAAAAACCTTCAGTGTGCAGCTCCCCCTCTTAGTCCCCCTAATACTTACCTAAGCCCGATTTTGATCCAGCGAAGTGCACGAGACCCAAGGCTCTCCTGGGTCTCTCCCTAATGATTGGCTGAGAGGCAGAAGCAGGAGCCATTGGTGGGAGCGAGGGGCAGGGCTGAGCCGCGCTCTTTGTGTCTTATGGACACAGAGAGCCGGCTTGGGAGCGAGCATGCATGAATGCCTCCACAGCAAGTGGCTTGCTATGGGGACACTCGGCAAGGGGGAGGAGAAGAATCACAGTCTCATAAATACCGATCAGATTCTTCCTATTAAACCAATCTTGGGCACCCAGCAGCCCGGTCTTCCTCCCCATTTATATGCAGAACAAGGTGGAGGGCAGAATCCAAAAAACAGAACCCATGTTATTCCTCACTCTACCTGGGCAGCACAGAACCAGCACACATTAGCACACCATTAGTAGACACCTGCATACACTGTGATTATGTTTTTGCAGCGTTTGGAGACCAACTGTAGAATTTCCAGCTTCAAAAGCTACTCCCGTTATCCAATAAAGCTGCTGATAACTATAGCAAACCAGCAATTTGTAGCTGCCTAGATCAACATCGTAGCCAGTCACAGCGGCAGATCTGTATTTAGCTACAAATAGCCAAAGAAAACAAGCCGTTGCGTTGACCAGCATTGAACAAAAATTATGCGGGAGCTAAATTTTCATGCACCAATGTACATTGACAGCTTTTGAAAGGGCTGCCTAATGCAACGTACAACACATGTTGTGATCAGACCCTTAGCCTGAAGAATTCGAATGATTTAAGACTGTAGATGAGTCTTCAGATTAGCACGATTGTGTCTGGTTCTATATAAATTCCCCACCTGGAAAGTGTGCTCAATCAGTTATTTTCAGCTTCCATACCCAGCCCCAAACTCTTGCACACAGATATTTGTAAAGGGCATTAATTATGAGAGAACAGCAACTATTTTTATATTTTAGTTGGACTCTAAAAGGCGACATGGGGTACTGTTGTAAGAATTAAGAACTATGCAGCAGGTGACACTTTGGCCATTGTTAAAATAACTCCCAGCATCCTTTGCCAATTGTAGAACTAAAGACTGATATAAAGAAAACCATTTATTAAATGGTGGATGAGGTGCTCGGTATTAATTATGTTGCATTCATGCAGTAATGCTACTGGTGTTGTGCCAAGCACTGAAATGAGTTGATAGTACAAGTAGGACTTGTGTATTGTGTGCATTGTGTTGATATGACTCAATCCCTTACACTGCCTTCTAGCACCTGCGTTCTGTTTTGGCCTGATAGGAATACATGGATAGCACAGTCATATTCACAGTCACATTCATGCTCATCTTTGTCATGTGCAAAAAAATGTATATGTAAAGTGAGTTTAAAAGAAAACTATAGTGTATTTTTAGTGAGTACACATTTTAAAGTGGAAAAGTGAAGCTTTTCTATGTTTAAGGAACATCTAAAAATGTAAATTGTGCCTAGGCAGTATCCTAAAAAATGTACCTTTTTGTCTAGAATTCCTCTTGAAGAATAGTTCTGAACTTCCAATCCTTACATGTAAGTGTGCCTGGGCAGTTTTGTACCTACCTAGCTCTATGTCTGCAGTGTGAGATCTAAGGCATTGCTGCATCTCAATGCTAGTCTCAGGAGCATTGAACTGAGATTTGGTGATATCATAGCCCTCAAGGGTCCCTAATATGGAGGGACTGTCCCTGATTTGGAGCAAAGTCCATCTGTCCCTCATTTTGGTCTGATCTATATAGTTGTATATAAAATGCACTTTTTTCTTCAAAATGTATTTCCCAGTCCTAAACCTATATACGTATACTGTATATTCTATATTGCTGCATTTTAAATTTCAAAAGCCAGTATAGAGGAATAGTAGTGTTAAAAAATGCACTTGTTTAATCAATTATTGGTAAATTCCCCCTTTAAAGGGGGGGGGGGGGGGGCAATGGCTGAGGGGGTGTCCTAAGCCTACATACTTTTGCTAATAGGTGTCCCTCATTTCCATCCCAAAAAGTTGGGAGGTATGTGATGTTACTGCTGTTCTGCTCACTGTTCTCCTTGCTGGAGGCTCCGAAATGAGGAAACAAAACCTTGCTTCTAAAAACATGGCTGCTAAGTTGTTAGTGGCATGTTGTCAGTAGTGGTGGAAAGACCAGCTTCTGGGAGAGCACAGTCCAGGTACAGACAGTCAGGGGAGGCAGCCATGAACATAAAAAAAAAGAAAGGAAAAAAAACAAAAAACAATTGCCTTCGAGGGTCATAGCTCGGCGACCTGGGGTCACAGAGACCCCTATTTTGGGGGGTGGGTAGCTGAAGTCCTACCCCACCAATGGTCAAACTTGGGGCTCATACGACCCATGGTTCCGGATATACAGGGCTCCTTGTGCAGCCTGTTAGAAGCTACATACAGAGCAGTAGGTTTAAATACAAGCTGGCACACTCTGTTTGCAGCAGACTGAGAGGATGTGCTCACAGTGCCTCTCCTCACTTCTTGTCAGAGGCACTGAGCTCAATGAACAGCTTGGAGTCTAGGACCAATAGTAAAGTACCATTAGCCCTAGCTGTCCAATAAAAATGCTGCAGTGGAGGCACGCCTCTCACTGCAGTGTCATAGAAAGGGGAATGTGTCTAAAAGACAAATGCTCCCTTCCAAACCAGCCCTCTTAACTACAAGGAAAAAAATGTGTTTATAGGTATACGATTTACCCACAATCCCATGTTTTTCTCACACAGTTAGGAGGGAGAATGAGAATCTTTTGCTGCTGAAAAGATACACGCTAAATCATATATTACTATGCTATATGTTATAAGATAATAATTTATTGTTTATCTATTTACTGTGAAATTACTGGTTGGAAGTTTTAACTTCAAACTTCAGTAATTTGTCAGTTAAGCCACCTGCTTGAGTACAGTTTTTGAAAATGTAGTAAATTACCTGCAAAACAATACATAATAATTAATTGTATATTACTTACGGAAATTAACCCCTTGCCACCCAGGCCAATTCTGACACTTCTCTCCTACATGTAAATATCATAATTTTTTTGCTTGAAAATTTCTCAGAACCCCCAAACATTATATGTATTGTTTTGGCAGACACCCTAGGGAATAAAATGGTGGTCATTGCAACTACATGGTATTTGCGCAGCAATCTTTCTAACGCATTTAAAAAAAAAAAGAAACTGTTTCGGGGGCGTGTCCTGGCCATGGAGGAGTGAAGACGTGTGTCTTCTCAGCTCCATCTCCCTGCCGCACTTTCACAGAGCTACAGCAAGAAAACTACCCGTTCCAGCAGCGAAGTATGTCTCGGAGACACCAGGCGTCCTCCCAGCCACAACGGACTGACCAATCACGGCAGTCCCAGCTAGATTCCTTCTACTCCGGGCACAACGGGGAAGGCCGCGAGCCTTCCAAGATGGCGCCGGCCGGGAAGACACAGCATGCGCACAAGGCCGCAAAGTCCACCGCCGGCAAGTCTCAGCAGCTGGACGAATCCCCCATACCATCTCCAGGGTCGGTGAGTGAAACGGCCCCCCCGATCTCCCCGGGTTCCCCCACATCCCAGGATGGTGATCCTGCTGACTTAGATCCCTTAGATCCCTTGGCTGATACAGATATCAGACGCCACATCATGTCCCTACCCACGAAAGCTGATCTTGAACGCTTTGCTGACAGGGTAGAAAAAGCTCTTAAAGAGGACATTGCACAGTTTAAAGCTGATACAACTCACCTGGGAGGCAGGCTTGAATCCCTGGAACAAAAATTTGAAGATGCCCTCCCTGTCATCTCCATGCTTTAAGATAAATGCCCTATGCAGGGCCACCAGATTGAGGCCCTGTTATGTCAGTTGGATGACACAGAGAACCGTAGCCGACGGGCGAACATCAGGATAAGGGGCTTACCTGAAGCCACTGGTGCTAGGGACATTATCCCCACTCTGGAAGGAGTATTTAAAGAAATTCTGGGTCTGCCTGCCACTGCTACGATCGAAATAGACCGTGCGCACAGGGCTTTAAAACCCCCTTCTCAAGATGCAAACAACCCAAAGGACATCATCTGTAAATTACATAAATATACGCTTAAGGACTGTATCATGCAGAAGATGAGGGGGAAACCCTATTTTGATTTTGATGGTGCACATTTGGCTTTTTACCAAGACATCTCGAGACGCACCCTTATGCAACGCAGATCACTACGTCCTCTCCTGGCAGCTATCCAGGACGCAGGCCTAGTGTACCGATGGGGGTTTCCTTTTTGCCTCCAAGTCACTAAAGAGGGCAGAACCGTGACCCTTCGCACCAAAGATGACCTCCCGCACTTCTTGACCTCCCTGGACCTGGATCCGGTTGACTTTCCTGATTGGAGGTGCTCCTCAGACTCTGTGTCTGCTAAGCTGCCCGCTCATCAGCCGCGGCAACCCGTCAAGAATCAAAACCACAGGAGAAACCGCAGGCGACATCTTTCGGAGTCCTTCTTGGGTCCAGCCCCATCTGGGAATTAATAGACGCACTCTTTCTGGCTAACAAACTGACAACGAGTTCTATGTCTCTTTGCATATTGCACTTGGAACTTCCTCCCAACATTAGCTGCTAGGCTATATATAGGCTTAAATGCTTTTAAACCTTTAGGATCCCCCCACTTTCTCCATCTCTTGTCACACCACGTCAGATGCGGTGGGCGGAGACGGAGACCCTCTCACCCTCTCCCTAAGACGGCACACGTACCCCCCGTAGGCTGCCCTATCTTTATGGGTATTGTTCCCCATTGGGATCTTGGGTCATGGTCTGGACTCCTTCCTTTTTTTTAGAGGGTTGACTTCTCAACATGACCCTTAATTGTTACATGAGTGTGGATGCTACCATCCGCGCTGTTTTGATGGTTGTACTTTTGTTTTTGTTTTTTACCTCATATATGTTTTGTCTTTCTCTCCCTTCTCTTCTTTGCCTTCCCTTCTCCCTCCCCCTCATTACAGGTTTACTTCAACTCGCCGTCTGCAACGGGCTCGCCGTCAATCTACACACCTTGACCACCTATGTGTCACCCCATGGCTACTTTACGGGTAAGTACATATAATGTCAGGGGCCTTTGCTCCCCACACAAACGAAATAAGCTCTGGGGGGAATTGAAACGACTGAAGACCCAAGTGATCTTCCTTGAGGAAACTCACTTCACGCCGAAATCCCATCCCAAATTACCCACCCATCTTTTCAACCTGTGATTTATCAGCACGTCTCTGACCTCCAAAACTAAAGGGACAGTTATTGCTATACACAAGACATGCCCCTTTCAACCCTTGGACCATGAAAGAGACCCCTTGGGCAGATACGTCTTTTTAAAGGGCAGTATCGCTGGTCAGAAATACACATTCATGACAATTTATGCCCCGAACGCTGACCAACTCACCTTTATTGACAATACACTGGACCACCTGGCAGATTTTAGAGAAGGCTTCCTAGTTCTAGGAGGCGACTTTAACGTAAGCCCTGAACCTTTGTTAGACATATCTCATGCAAGGCCCTCACACTCCTATGCATTTCTTAAACACTTCCACAAGACTATTCAGTCCCATTTACTGACTGATAGCTGGCGGACGCTTCAACCACTAGACCGTGACTTTAGCTACTATTCTAAAGTGCATGACGTATATACCCGCATTGATCACATCTACATAGACCGTAATATTCTTGAACTCTTAAAGTCTGCGTCCATTGGCTCCGTCTCTATTTCTGACCATGCCCCGGTAACGATGGCCTTTACCTTGCCATCAGGCATACAGAGAACATGGACATGGCGACTTAACGATAATTTGCTAGATGACGCGGTAGTGATGGCTGAGGTCGCAGACACCCTATCCCATTATTTTAAGGAAAACCCAATCGACGAGCAAAATGAGGGGTTGGTCTGGGAAGCTCATAAGGCTGTGGTTAGGGGGACACTGATTTCTCAGGGTTCCAGACTTAAGAAGATAAGTCAGGCAGACTTCTTGAGAGTACACACTGTGCTTCAGAAGGCAGAACTTAGACACAAAGCTAACGGGAGTCCTGAGGCGTTGAAGGAACTGACAGAGCTACGAGAACTGTTCCTGCGCCTACTCGACCGTCAAACTCGCAAACAGTTTAGATTCATAGCAAATAAATACTACTCACACGGGAAAAAATGCGGTCGAATGCTGGCTCGTGCCCTTCGGAAGCGTCATGCACAGATGTACATACATAAATTACACGATGCTTCAGGGGCCCCGCTCTTACACTCCTCTAAAATTGCTGCGGAGTTCCGAGCTTATTATGCCGCCCTATATAACTTAGATTCCGGATTTCCTCCAGCTTCACGAGACACTATACAACGTGCGATCCGAGACTACCTGACTGTGGCTGGCCTCCCAGCGCTAACAGACGAACAATCCTCGGACCTAGATCTCCCAATTACTCTAAATGAGCTTCATGCTACGGTGGACTCCTTGCCCAATGGGAAGAGCCCTGGACCCGATGGGTTCATGAAGGCATATTACAAAGCCTTCCTGACTCATCTGGAGACTCCTATGTGTAAATACTTTTACTCTATAGCAAATGGTGGGACTATCCCCCTGGAGGCCCTTCTGGCTCATATCACCATGATTCCGAAAGAGGGGAAGGACCCCACTGTCCCCCAAAGCTATCGTCCAATCTCCCTCCTTAACCTGGACATAAAAATTTTAGCGAAAATACTGGCAAATAGACTTAAACATCTTGTCCCCGAAATTGTCCACCCAGATCAAACGGGTTTCATAACGGGTAGGGAGGCCAGAGACAACTCTCTCAGGGTGGTGCACCTCATTCATTGGGCTCGTACCCGCCCAGAACCACAGCCTTATCTTATATTGTCAACAGACGCTGAAAAAGCGTTCGACCGTGTTGACTGGTCTTATTTGGTAGAGGTGCTCCGGTCGCTGAGGCTAAGTCTACGAATGCTGTCCTCCATTATGGCCCTATATTCCACACCCTGCACCCAGGTCAAGGTAAATGGGACCCTTTCGGCTCGCTTCCCCATTGGTAACGGCACGAGACAGGGGTGTCCTCTTTCACCGCTCCTGTTCGCTTTAGTGCTGGAGCCATTTCTCCGCACAGTACGTGCTAGCCCTGACATTAAAGGCCTTAAAGTTGGTAATACTGAACATAAACTCTCGGCGTATGCCGACGACGTCCTGTTTCATGTTTCAAACCCCCTGCTCTCATTGCCCAATTTAATGAAGGAACTGAAGCTCTTTGGGTCTCTTTCAAATTTTAAAATAAATTTTTCTAAATCTGAAATTCTTCCCATCTGCCTGGCGCCCCACCTAGTCACGAACTTTAAAACCGCCTTTACTTGGGCTATGTCGTCTATATGATACCTGGGTGTGCAACTCACAGATAGCTTTGACAGCCTATATACCGCTAATTATCTCCCATTGTTAGCTGTGGTCAAAAAAGACCTCTCCCAATGGATGCAGACGGCCTTTACATGGCTAGGTAGAGTGAATATAATAAAGATGAACATTTTACCCCGCATTCTGTTCTTTTTACAAATGCTACCAATCCCCCTACCTTGACCTTTTTTCGACAGACTGTCCAGCCTACTGTCAGATTTTATATGGAACACACGCAAACCTAGAATAGCCCTTTGGGTTCTACGACGTTCAAAACAGAATGGGGGTCTAGGTCTTCCAGACGTCAGACGATATTATAGAGCCATAGCTTTGCAGAGGATGCTTAACTGGCGTTTCCATACTCGCTCAAAACTGTGGGTGTCCTTAGAGAAATGCCTAGCGGGTAGAAACTTATCATATGCTCCCTGGTTGTCCCGGGAGCATAAGGGATTGTCTGAGATAACTTCCCCCTTGATGACTCAAGTACTGTCGGTCTGGGATAAGATTAACCCGCTGCTGAAACTGGCCCCTCCAGTGTCCCCACTGGCTCCACTGGGTGGTTTCCTTTGGTTCCCCCCAGGGGAGCAAATGGGCTTCTTTGAGTCTTGGGTAGAAGGTGGAGATGCCAGTTGTGGTAAGCTCATGAAGGACGGTAGACTCTTGAGTTATGATGCTTTGCCTATAGGTCGACAGGGCGCACCAATGAACTTTTGGAAGTACAGGCAGTTACACCATGTCTTTCAATTACATGGCAATAAGATTAGGGACCCTGCGCTTCTCACCCACATTGAGCAAATTTTCATTGCAGAAGAAACCATACCGCACTTGGTCTCGGAACTGTACAAATTACTAGGCTCAGCGCTCCCTCATACTACACCTGCCTATATAAGACGCTGGGAGAATGATTTAGGACTAACTTTTACAAAGACGGACTTAACACATTTATATCATCTTACCCACTCATCCTCGATAGAGTCCAAACCCCAGGAGACGAACTTTAAGCTACTGTCCCGATGGTACAGAGTACCAGCGGACCTGACCCGCTTTTACCCCTCCACATCCGAGTTGTGCTGGAGAGGCTGCAGACAGCGAGGTATGTTAAAACCCATATGGTGGGACTGCTCCCTGATTAAACCGTTCTGGGAAGACATACGATACCAAATAAAAATAGTGACAGAGATAGATGTTCCTTTCTCTCCAACTCACTTTCTCCTGCACGTCCCCCCGATCCCACTCCGTAAAGAAAAGTGTGCTGCCTCATTTGTTGAATGCAGCAGGACGCTTGATTCCAATTTATTCGAAGAAACCCACGATCCCCACAAGAGATGAGTGGATCAATAGGGTGAGTGAGATCCGGGAGGCTGAGGATTGGGTGGCGACTAATAAAGGCAATAAAGACCGATTTCACAACACTTGAACGCCCTGGACCGAATACACTTCAGACTCTACCAAGGTGCCTTCCAGTTTAGACGTTGCACTGTTGGAATTGGCAGACCCCGCACTTAGAGACCTTAGGACAGCGAAGACCCAACCCTTCTGGCCCAACCTTAGGATTTAAATCTACTTATGGACTCCTGAACTTAGTCGCGGCGGGTCCGTTGCAGACGCGGAAGACGCTCAACTTTACTTACAGGTAACCCGATCCAACTCTTCTTCCCTTTCCACCTTTCTCTCCCTTTCTCCTCCCTTTCTTCATCTTACTGTTCTTCCCCTCTTTATTGTGTTTTACCACTCCTTTTTGTTCATTTATAATAATTACATGGGAAACTCATGTGGGACAATTGGTTAAAAGTCGACTAGTATAGCTCCAGTGCCCTCTGAGATGGATCCTGGGTTTTCTAGGAATTCAGATGGCTCCATATGGGCACAATTTTGGGAGCTGGGGGCGGACTGATGGAGGCCTTTGGGCCCCCCCTCTTGCTCCAATCACGAGCCAATGAACCATGCGCCTCACACACTCCAGAAGGTGGCCCACTTAGGGTTTGCCCCTGGGGAACCTTTGGGCTAGTCTCGCAATACTTATATATCCCACAGACACATAACATTTAAGATGCTTCTTTGTTGCCCCTTTTGTGGGCCTTCTAGAGTCTTGCCATGATTAGCACTTTTTTTTGTTACATGGTAATATATGTTTTTGTTCAACCTAAATACCAAATAATTGTCACCTACATGACCCTGCGTGGTCGATGACTATATGACTTACACTTGTTGGACATGTCCTGTTATGTGTTGATCTGAAAATAAAAAGTGATTATACAAAAAGAAAGAAACTGTTTCATGGAAAAAAAAAGTTAGTCCGATTTTTTTGTTTATTGTGAAAGATGATGTTACACCGAGTAAATAGATACCTAACGTGTCATACTTTAAAATTATGGAATGGCACAAACTTCAGTACCTAAAAATGTCCATAGGCGAAGCTTTAAAATTTTTTACAGGTTACATGTTTAGAGTTACAGAGGAGATCTAGTGCTAGAATTATTGGTCTCGCTCTAACGATCGCAGCGTATGTAACCTGTGTGTATCTGGCTCTGATACTAGCCAGTGCCTCACCAGCCACTGACCTCACCACACGTCCCTGGCACAGACAGTACTGGCGACTAGTCTTTTGCCTTCTGCCTGACTTATTTTTTTTTACCAAAGTTAGGTTCTTGTTTAAAGCTGATGTAAAACTGATTAAAGCTGGTGTAGTACAAAAATAAAAAATACAATTCATTCTGCTTCAGTTAATCTAAAGTTTTTGTAAAAAAAAAATAAATCTAAAAACCCCTTTTACTTACCTGAGTGGGGACAAGGTACTCCAGGTACAGAATCTTCTTTCTTATGGGCTTCAGAGTAAGAAGGTCTTCCTTAGGGTGCCTACATCACTGCATAAATTATGTCCATTGGCAGGGTCCTCATAGGGTTCAAAAGACTTTAGTGGCACAGTTTTAACAGCAGGATCGGTCGTTGGCAGGCCTGGACTGCCAAGGTGGTTAGAGCAGTGTGGTTTCACAGATGTTCATTACTATCACCATGTTCTTGGACAGCCAGCCTTGACACATTGATCATTGTTTAAGGTGACTGAGTTACCCTTATAATTATATATGTTGGGATATGTTAATGACATCAATTGGACCCAAGAAAGCTACTTGGATAAGCGGTGAAAGGTCTGATCTTCAACATTACAGAACAAGTCCAGTTTAATATAACTAAATACTGCTAGCTATGTCATGTCCATGTCCTAGTCCTCACACTAGAGGTATTGGAGTTGCCAAAACTTATATTACATCTAAATCTACACTGAAAAGATACTATGGGGTTGATTTACTAAAGGTAAATAGACTGTGCACTTTGCAAAGTGCAGTTACACTCTAGTCTACACGATAAATTGCTGTAGACCTTAGTAAATGTGCAGAAGCTATGCTGTCTTCCATCATCCAACCATGTGCAAGCAAAATGCTGTTTTTTTTTTTAATTTTCCTTGCACGTGATTGGACGTGAAGTGTTGCACATGAAATGTTACCTCATTTACTAAGCTCTGGAGCAACTGCACTTGCTGACAGCTACTGGTAGATTTTATTTGCATATCAAGAGCCCAACACATCCAATTTTTTTTTTTTACTACAATACTTTTGCACATATTAATGCAGTAGTAAAACTTAAAATAAATAAATGTCCCCCTGCATGTTAATGCCATAATGTACTAGTATGCACCACATACTAGCACATTCTGATAGACTTACCTTCAGAGGCGTAACTAGAACCCTCAAGGCCCCGGTGCAAGAAACCATGATGGGCCCCCTGACCCCCCCTTCCATCCGAGCCCTGGGTTTCCAATTTTGGGATGGCGTCCATGGACATCCTCCCAGAACGCTGCCTCCCACGTGTACCCTGGGACGTGCATCCAGCGCAATCACAGCGGCTCTTTACCATGTCATCAGCTGATCACATGTAAACAAACTTGCTGGTTATCGGCAGCCCATTCCCACGCTGTTTCTGTGAGAGGAAAGGAGAGGCGACCATGTCAGTAAAATGTTTACACTGATAATTAGTGCCCTGATCATCAGTGCAGCCTATTAGTGCCACTATCAGTTTTCATCAATGCCACTTGTTAGTGCCCATCAATTCCACCTATCAGTGTTGCCTATCATCGCTCATCAATGCTGCCTATCAGTGCTCGATGCCCATCAGTGACGCCTATCAGTGTTCACCAATGCCCCCTATCAGTACCTCCTAGCAGTGCTCATCAATGCCTCCTATCAGTGCCGCCTATCAGTGCCACCAATCAGTGCTCATCAATACCACCCATCAGTGCAACCTATCAGTGCCCATCAGTGCACCCTATGAGTGCTGCCTATCAGTGCTCATCAATGCCGCCTCTCAGTGCCACCTTTCATTGCTCATCAATACCATCTACCAGTGCAGCTTATCAGTGCCGCCTATCAGTGCTCATCAATCCCGCCTATCAGTGCTCATCAATGCCACCTATCATTGCTCATCAATGCCGCCTATCAGTGCCCATCAGTGCCACCTATCAGTGCTCATCAGTGCCGCCTATCGGTGGCCATCAATGCCCCCTATCAGTGCCTCCTCATCAGTGCAGCCTTTAATGCTGCTTATCAGTGCTCAATGCCTATCAGTGCCGCCTATCAGTGCTCATCAATGCTGCCTATCAGTGCTGCTTACCTGTGCAGCTTATCAGTGCCCATCAGTGCCACCTATCAGTGTTAATCAATGCCGCTTATCAGTGCCTCCTCATCAATTCTGCCTTTCAGTGCCTTCTTATCAGAGGCCATCAATGCAGCCTATCAGTACTGCGTATCAGTGCCCATCAGTGCTGCCTATCAGTGCCACCTATCAGTGCTCACCAATGCAGCCTATCAGTGCCCATCAGTGCTGCCTATCAGTGCCCATCAGTGCTCATCAATCCCACCTATCAGTGTCCATCAGTGCAGCCTATTAGTGCCCCCTATCAGTGCTCATCAATCCAACTTATCAGTGCTCATGAATGCTGCCTGCTTCCTCAGCATGGCTCTGAGCTGAGAACGTCTCTCTCATACAGCTCAGAGCTGCTGTTCTATTGAATACTGCCTCACGTCCTCCCTCCCCCTCCTTCCTCTCTCACGTGGGATGGGAGAGGAGGTAGCCGATCTGCTCCTTCTCCCCCCCTCCCCTCTCCTGTGTGTGCACCACAAAGTCAAGCATGAAGCTAACAAGCTCACACTTACCGCAGAGCAGACACACTAGCAACCCCATTGGGGCCCCCTGACAGTGGCGGAATGACAGGGCCCCCAGGGTTGCAAGTGCGACTGTTGCGACCCTGGTAGTTCCACCACTTCTTACCTTACAAAAGGAGCTCTCTAGCAGCTAACTCTCACTGCTGCAGGCACTTCCTCCTTCACCCATCTTCGGATTTGTGCTCTCTGGCCCTTTGAATGGTTGGGCCATGATGATATCACTCCCACACATGTGCATAGGAGTCGCCTTAGCTGCACGGTGCTTCCTGCATCCACGGTACACTCAGTGCCCGTGCATGCACAAAGTAATACACATGTGCTAAATACTTAAAGGAGTTGTAAAGTCACATGGTTTTTCACCCTAATGCATTCCAGGCATTAAGGTGAAAGACCTTCTGTGCTGCAGAAGCCCCCCAAAGCCCTAATTTTTCTTATCTGAACCCGATCGTTCCAGTGATGAGAATAAGCCCAACAGCTCCAGCAAATGTCTCGGGTGCTCATTGGATAGATTGATAGCAGCAGGAGCCATTGGCTCCCACTGCTGTCAGTCAAATCCAGTGACATGGGAGACGGGGGAGGGACCGAATCCTGCTGTCTGTGTCAATGGACGCATCAGCAGGACTCTGGAGCGCGCCTGCATGAGTGCCCCCATGGAAAGCGGCTCTCCGTGGGGGCACTCAGCAGGAGGGAGGAGCCAGGAGCGCCGCCCGGGGACCCCAGAAAAGGAGGACCAGGGCCGCGCTCTGCAAAACCCTTGCACAGAGCAGGTAAGTATGACATGTTTATTATTAAAAAATAAACAAAAAATGAACCTTTACAATCGCTTTAAGCTGATGCCGGTATTTTATAACGGTGCAGTTCAAGTCATTTCAAAGGCTCCTACAGTTAAGACTTTTTATAGTTTTATCTGTACGGTAAAGTCATATGACTTTAGACTACCACTTTAACTACTGGGGTCTGCAATTGTATACTGCAGTCCTACTTTAAAGTAGATCTCCAGCTTTGCTTTCACTTTAAAGCAAAACTACACTGCATCTGAGCACCACAGACAAAAACGTATTTAATTCATTTTTATTATTCAACACAATCTCCCCCATCCATCCATATCTCCAGGCTTTGTTTTGCTGAGAAATGACTTTGAAAAACACCTCCTGGCATTTCTGGCTGTGGCCAACTTGTAGAAGAACAAATGATTCATGTAGCATTTACTTCCTGGAAGCCGTCTGCCCTTAGCTCAAGCATGCAGACAGGAGGGTATGCTTAGCTCAGAAAGCCCCCCTCCTGAAGATTCCTGGGATGTATGACATAATTTGAAAATATGAAATAAATATATGTGGCACTACCCCACCTTAAGTGCAACAACTACTTATCCAAAGATAAATAATACATAAATGCAAAAAGAATGATCAATAATTTGTGCAATGATCAAGTATAAAACACTGACAGTGATAAAGTGCAAAAGAGCAATAAAGTGAACTCAATATTAAAAGTGCAATGTGCATAAAAATATGGGCAATATGGGGCTTAGCTCAGAAAGCCCCCCTCCTGAAGATTCCTGAGACGTAATTTGCCCAGACCTGAAAACCAGGAAGTAACTGAAGAAATAAAAAAGGTTAAAACAAGTAAATATAATATATCTTCATATATATCTTTCATATCTATTTACTAATGCTAGCAGCATAGGGATTAAAAATAGTCAATGTTGATTGAAAAAGTGAATTTCCACTTTACCTACCATAGTTTGTTTGTGTAGCGGTACCCCCCCATAAGGGCTGCTGGTTGTTGTGGTCCTTCTGTCACCCTGCCCAGCCAGGCACACAATCTTCAGTCACTCCTTAGACAGAAAACAGTCCGTGCACTTTGTTTTTGTTATTTTTATTGGGGGAATTAAACGTGGATGGGGATGGGGTAGATTTGAGATACCCAGTTGATCAAAAAGACAATATAGAGACTGAAAACTGTATACATCTCCAGTATCCAACTTCCTTTCTTCCTCCAGCACAAACTTTCTTGCAGACTATCACTCCCAGGACCAGCTAGCACTGGAATGCAGGCCTGACACTGGCTCAGCCAGGCCCAAAGCAAATGCCTTTGCAGGCAGAAACTGTGATGGATCGGGTAAAATGTCCATTTTCTATGCATCTTTATTGTACTATAAAGTCTATATTTTTTCCTGTATATAAACTGCTTTTATATTCCTTGCTCAAAATGGCCGCTAGTAGCACCCCCCCATTGAATTAAGAATGTGAAAACAAACATGGCGCCTCCACCCAGGATTACGCCTGACTTGGTGACGCCCAGATTCTAGAGGAAGTTCACCTTACATGGACACAACCAATCAGAAACTACTAATACCTAGATAACATTGTGCTAATGATACATATGCTCACCGCCATAGTAGCTCACCTATAAAACTCCCATGTATCCGGAACCAAAAGAGAGAGTATCATCAATCTGAGCACAGTTTCAGTGTGATCTTTTCTCGTGCATGCACTAAGGGTTAATCAGGACGGGGGCAGATACCCATCAGACGATTGGTCTGTTCCAAAACAGGACTGCGGGCCCCTATGGTAAATAAATAAGGTAGTCCCAAGGCTAGCTGTCCCATGTGGCTACTGATCCCAGCGCCACCACTTTAGGCCCTGCCAGTCCTCCTGGCTGCAACTGCCCCTTTCCACTGCCCATGCCACCACAGTCCTCTTAACTGGCTCTGCACCCATCCCAGACTGCACTCTCCCAGTCTTCTCAGGTGTGCCTTTCCAGTCCTCCCGACTGTGTCACTTACCAGCCCTCCTGGCTGCGACCTGTTTCTCCCTGGGGACTTGCCTGGCAGTGCTCTCCTGCTGTCCTCTCCTTGCTGCCATGCTTCCTGTCCAGGACACCTCTGTGTGTTGTGAGAGGGTCTCGTCCGCACCTAAGCCCAGGCCCAAGTTCCCTCCCCCAGACTGGGGAGCTCCCTCAAAGGCCATGACAGTCTAAAACTCCAGCCTTCACCAGAACAACTCCTCTCCAGCTGGGCTGACCCTGAGTATTTAAGGCCTGTCTCCTGCCAATCCAAGTTGGGGATTGGTCAGGGCTCCTCAGAATACTCCAGGTAGCTCCACCTTACCTCTCCTATATTTCCAGAAGGAGCCAGCACCTTCTCAAAACAAATGTGAGGTCTCAGTGATGCTACCTGTGAGTCACCCAGCTCTGCCTGAGTCACTCCCAACCCAGATCAAAACAGACAGCCAAGCCTAAAATGTACCTACACTAACAGAAACCTGACTACTGTAGCAACCTAGCAACACTAGGGGGTGCTACATTTGGGCCAAGCTGACCCAAACAATTTACTACACTAACAGGTGCTTGGTGTGCTGTATAAACTGTGTATAACTGAGGCTACATAAAGTATACAGCACTGTGTGTTCAGGGTGGTGGGATGTACGTTTCCTGTTCCATACCTGGAACAAAACTGAGTCAGGCTGAGCGCTCTGCTGGGCAGATGACATCATGCTATTTGTATAGCTTATGGAGACACTTGTTCCATCTATTTTGTGAACAAATACTACTCATACTGAATAATCACTAATAATTTAGGTATCATGAGCAAGATACAAAAGTCTTCTGTGTGGCAATAGCCTAATGAAGTGACTCCCAGTAAGCTGTAATATATATAGTGCCTTGCAAAAGTATTCACCCCCTTGGCATTTTACCTATTTTGTTACATTACAGCCTTTAGTTCAATTTTTTTTAATCTGAATTATATGTGATGGATCAAAACACAATAGTCTAAGTTGGTGAAGTCACATGATCTGTCATTACATATACACACCTTTTTGAAAGGCCCCAGAGGCTGCAACACCTAAGCAAGAGGCACCACTAACCAAACACTGCCATAAAGACTAAGGAACTCTTCAAATAAGTAAGGGACAATGTTGTTGAGAAGTATAAGTCAGGGTTAGGTTATAAAAAAATTTCCAAATCTTTGATGATCCCTAGGAGCACCATCAAATCTATCATAACCAAATGGAAAGAACATGGCACAACAGCAAACCTGCCAAGAGACGGCCGCACACCAAAACTCATGGACCGGGCTAGGAGGGCATTAATCCGAGGCAGCACAGAGACCTAAGGTAACCCTGGAGGAGCTGCAGAGTTCCACAGCAGAGACTGGAGTATCTGTAAATAGGACAACAGTAAGCTGTACGCTTCATAGAGTTGGGCTTTATGGCAGAGTGGCCAGAAGAAAGCCATTACTTTCAGCAAAAATCAAAATGGCACGTTTTGAGTTTGCAAAAAGGCACGTGGGAGACTCCCAAAATGTATGGAGGAAGGTGCTCTGGTCTGATGAGACTAAAATTGAACTTTTTGGCCATCAAAGAAAATGCTATGTCTGGCGCAAACCCAACACATCACATCACCCAAAGAACACCACCCCCACAGTGAAACATGGTGGTGGCAGCATCATGCTGTGGGGATGTTTTTCAGCAGTCGGGACTGGGAAACTGGTCATAGTTGTGGGAAAGATAGATGGTGCTAAATACAGGGATATTCTTGAGCAAAACCTGTACCACTCTTGTGTGATTTGAGGCTAGGACGGAGGTTCATCTTCCAGCAGGACAATGACCCCAAACATACTGCTAAAGCAACACTTGAGTGGTTTAAGGGGAAACATATAAATGTGTTGGAATGGCCTAGTCAAAGCCCAGACCTCAATCCAATAGAACATCTGTGGCCAGACTTAAAGATTGCTGTTCACAAGCACAAACCATCCAACTTGAAGGAGCTGGAGCAGTTTTGCAAGGAGGAATGGGCAAAAATCCCAGTGGTAAGATGTGGCAAGCTCATAGAGACTTATCCAAAGTGACTTGGAGCTGTGATAGCCACAAAAGGTGGCTCTACAAAGTATTGACTTTAGGGGGTGAATAGTTATGCACATTTACTTTTTCTGTTATTTTGACCTGTTTGTTGTTTGCTTCACAATAAAAAAAATCATCTTCAAAGTTGTGGGCATGTTAAATGTAAATTAAATGATGCAAATCCTCAAACAATCCATGTTAATTCCAGGTTGTGAGGCAACAAAACACGAAAAATGAATACTTTTGCAAGGCACTGTAAGTCAGTTGCAAAAGATGCGACATCTGAGACCAACTGAAAGTCTGTATAGGCTCCAGAGCAAGCTAGGAGCTGGAGCTGGATATCTGCAGGTGCTCAGAGTTGGAGAGCATGGAGAACTGTCCACCCTGGTGTCCCATGTCCTTATGGAGAGTAATAAAATGTTTTGTGATCAGCATGTTCCCAATGTGTGGAATTACTCCTAAATGACAGCAAGCATGACAGTGTAAGATACAAATATAGGGATTTTACTCCCCTTGAATACATTTGTTACGGCCATGCAATCAGTTTTACACCTGTCTGTAGCATGCTGTCCTCCATCTTGCTGAAAGCACTGTGTTCATATCCTGAACACTTCTAAAAATGGCAATCCGTTTGAAGGCGTGAGAAACAGTGATCAGCATATCTTCGGGATAAATGCAATTGCAGCTGTAAAAAAATAATAAAATACTGTAATTTTTCTGAAAGTGGAGCATTCACAGCTATATATGCAAGGAGTAAAGACAGCTCTGTGATAAAAGAAATTGGATTGTTCAGAATTTTTATGACATCTTATGAAGCAGTTAAAAGGCTTGTAGGTAGCAGTCGGAACCAGAAAAACATCTAGTGCACAGTTCTATTTTCAAAGCTATTAAAAAAGCCCTTGTCTCATCCATCTCGACCGTCATCCTGATAATTTCTCTATAATTTACTGTATAAAAGGGGAAAATATATTTTTTCTTTTGTTTCTTTACGTTCACAAGTTTATGAATTTATATTTTATATTATTTTAATGATCGCTATATGATCTTCATTTACCAAATTATTATAATTATACAGGATTTATATAGCGCCAACAGTTTGCACAGCACTTTACATGAGGGCAGACATTACAGTTACGATACAATTCAATACAGGAGGAATCAGAGGGCCTGCTCGTTAGAGCTTACAATCTAGGATGAAGGGTCAAGTGATACAAAATGTAATAACTGTGGGGGATGATGTGATGGAGAAAGTAAAAGTACAGTTGTTAGGTGGGGGCCGGATAGGCTTCTCTGAAGAGAAGGGTTTTCAGGGATCGTCTAAAAGCAAGCAGAGTAGGAGATAGTCGGTCAGATTGGGGTAGGGAGTTCCAGAGGATGGGAGAGGCTCGGGAAAAGTCCTGGAGGCGATCATGGGAGGAGGTGACGAGGGAACTAGAGAGCAGGAGGTCTTTGGAGGAACGAAGGGAATGAGTAGGTTGGTGTTTTGAGACTAGGTTAGTGATGTACCCGGGGGGCCGAGTTGTGGATGGCTTTGTAAATTGTTATTAGAATTTTTAATTTAATTTGTTGGGTGAGTGGTAGCCAGTGGAGGGATTGACAGAGAGGGGTAGCAGACATTGAGCGGTTAGTAAGGTGGATGAGCCTGGCAGCACTATTATTTATAACAATATTATTTATAGAGTGCATACATGACAAGACCAGTACTGCCTGCAAACTTGGTGGCAGATTTATCTGTCCAACAAGAAACAAGAGAAGGGATTGACTTACTGGTTAGAAATTTGAACTTCTCCACTTATTAAAGGGAATGTATACAGTAGTTAAAACATACATTTCTTGATCATGCATTAGGGGACACAGCATGAAGTAATTCAGGTACATTGGGTTATAATGGTGCTTTCAGGAGATTGGATACTTGCAAACAAAGCTGGAAAGGACAGCCAGTTAGAACTCCACCCGCTCTCATCAGGCCTCGTTCTTTGCTAGTGTCCTAGGAGAATTGGAAAAAGCCAAAACCCTTTTCACTTTTTATCAAGATTCTTTTTCTTCTAGCAAGTTTCTTCAGATGCTGCAGAGCAAGAAGGGGGTCATTTTGCAGCTTTCTGAATCAGCTGATTCTTGGCATTGTCACAGACGCTGTATATGGACTCTGCGGAGAGGAAGAAGGGGGCTCGTCTGTAATGTGCCCTTGAGCACTGGGTACTGCTGAAGGCACTTGCCCTGACACTTGTGTTTAACCATTTTGTTGCCCTTGGCCTGTTCACTGCAACTCTGGACTTCACCAAGGTGCTAGCCACTGTTCTTGCTCAGTGGGATATCAGGATAAACTTCTTCAGTTAGTACAGGCTCACCATTAACCAATGTCCAATTTATTTTCCAGAACCTACAAAGGTTTAGGTGGATTCTGAATGTCTAGAAGTCAGCGCTGGGGCCATCTCATTACTGGGATTATTTGAGTCTGGTTCTGTATATGGCTCTGTCCAAGGTTTTCTTTCCATAGAACAAACTCCAGATTCTCCTCTTCCTTATTCAGACTAGACATGTGCGGTTTCTTTCGTTCCGAATTAAAAAAGTTTGGAAATTCGGATGTATCTGAATTACAATAGTACCGAATTTAAACGAATCCGAAATAAAGAAAAAATATTCTGGTGAAATTCAAATTTGAATTATTTTCGAATACTGTTCAAATTTAAATAGTTTTCCAATTTACAAAGAAAATACAATAGAATAGAAAATAAAGGAATAGAATAGAAAAAAAAACTAATAGACTAGAAAAGAATATAACAGAATATAAAAGAATAGAATATAATAGAGTAAAACAGAACAAAATAGAATAGAAAATAAAAGAACAGAATAGACTAGAATAGAATAGAATAGAATAACATAGAAAGAATATAACCATCTTCTGAAATTCGAATTTCAAATAGAATACATTTTAATTTGAATACATTAGAAAAGAATAGACTAGAATAAAATAGAATAGACTATAATAGAATAGAAAATAAAAGAATAAAAAAAACAATAGAATAGATTAGAATAGAAAAAATATAACCATTTCCCAAAATTCAAACAGAATCAATTTAAATTTGAATAGAAAAGAATAGATTAGAATAGAATAGAAAATAACAGAATACTATAGAATGAATATAACCGTCTTCTAAAATTCGAATTTCAAGTAGAATAAATTTGAATAGAAAATAACAGAATAGAAAAGAATAGAACATAGAATAGAATAGAATAAACAAAAGAAAAAGAATTTAATTAAATAAACAATAGAATAGATTAGTATAGAAGAATATAACCCTTTCCCAAAATTCAAAAAGAATCAATTCGAATTTTAATAGATTAGATTAGAATAGGAAGATAGTTATATTAATTCTATTCTAGTCTATTCTGTTGTTTTTTTCTATACTATTGTGTTATTTTCTATTCTAATCTACTCTATTCTTTTCTTTTCTATTAAAATTCGAATTGATTCTATTTGACTTTTGGAAAATGGTTATATTCTTTCTATTCTAATCTATTCTATTTTATTGTTTTTCGTTCTGTTCTGTTCTATTCTATTTGAATTTCAGAAGATGGTTATAATCTTTCTATTTTATTCTTTTGCTTTTTTAATTTTATTCTATTCCTTTCTATCCTATTCTAATCTATTCCATTCTATTCTGCTTTTACTTTCTATCCTATTTTGTTCTGTTTTACTTTATTATAGTCTATTCTTTTATTTTCTGTTATATTATTTTCTATTCTATTTAACTTTTTTCTATTCTATTCCCTTATTTTCTATTCTATTTTTATAATTTATTTATTTTATTTTATTTGGAAATTCGAAAACTATTCGAATTCAAAACATTTTCAAATTCGAAAACTATTCGAATTTGATTCGAAAACTTTTTGAATCGATCCAAAAACAAATAAACAAAACAAATTCCGAAAACAAATGAAACAAATTTAACTAAACAAATTTATGTAAGTAATGAATCGAAACAAATTTTTTTTCGTTCTGCACATGTCTAATTCAGACTCTCCAGTCTAGGAGCCAACCAATCCTCCATTTTTGTATGAGAGTTCTAGAACGTTATGAAGCAGTTCCATATGCCCAAATTCACTCCAGAACGTTGCAACTGAACATTTTGCCAGACTCAGTCTCTGAACTTAAAATAATAAATTAAAAGCACACTCAAAAACACTTGTAACTGTAAAATTTAGAAAAGCTTGTAGATAATTAGCAAAGAATGAAGTTCATCAAGAGTTAAATGACTCCTCTCACTGCCTTTGAAGACAGATACAGATAAACAAACTTGAAGACTACAAACTAAGCGCAGTAGAGTTAAAAACCTTAATATTGCAAATAAAAGCAAATTGGCCACTCACAAAAATTCTCATCACTCCCCAGTAAAGGCGCCACTCTGCTCTAACACTTCTAATCCTGGACAGCAGTGCTGTCATGATGAAAAGATAGCTGCAGCTGGAAGACAGACCCAAGCTCTGTACACAGGCACAGTGTATTCAAGAAATTTCCTGGATTTCAAGCTTGACAAAGAAGGCGGTTGTACAAAACGCATAGCCATGTTCACTGCTCCACCTACTGCATGTGACATCATCCAGCTGTATTTGGTCATTAGGTTTTTCAGGTGGCTTTGTAGACTTTGTTGAGCCTCCTCTGTTAAACTGTGGGTCTGTTAGCTTTTCTTTCAGGTGTTGCTCAGTTCTCAGTTTGACTGCCTTTATCTGAACTACAGTGCCTTGAAATAGTATTCATACCCCTTGAAATTTTCCACATTTTGTCATGTTACAACCAAATACGTAAATGTATTTTATTGGGATTTTATGTGATAGACCAACACAAAGTGGCACATAATTGTGAAGTGGAAGGATAATGATAAATGTTTTTCAAATATTTTTACAAATAAATATGTGAAAAATGTGGCATGCATTTGTATTCAGCCCCCTTTACCCCTAACTAATATCTAGTGGAACCAACTGCCTTCAGAAGTCACCTAATTAGTAAATAGAATACACCTGTGTGTAATTTAATCTCACTATAAATACAGCTGTTCTGTGAAACCCTTAGCGGTTTCTTAGAGAACCTTAGTGAATAAACAGCATCATGAAGGCCAAGGAACACACCAGGCAGGTCAGGGATAAAGTTGTGGAGAAGTTTAAAGCAGGCCTAGGTTATAAAAAAATATTCCAAGCTTTGAACATCTCACGGAACACTGTTCAATCCATCATCCAAAAATGGAAAGAGTATGGCACAACTGCAAACCTACCAAGACATGGCCGTCCACCTAAACTGACAGGCCAGGCAAGGAGAGCATTAATCAGAGAAGTAGCCAAGAGGCCTATGGTAACTCTGGAGGAGCTGCAGAGATCCACAGGATAACTATTTTTCGTGCACTCCACAAATCTGGCCTTTATGGAAGAGTGGCAAGAAGAAAGCCATTGTTGAAAGAAAGCCATAAGAAGTCCCATTTGCAGTTTGCGAGAAGCCATGTGAGGGACACAGCAGACATGTGGAAGAAGACCAAAACTAAACATTTTGGCATAAAAGCAAAATGCTATGTGTGGCGGAAAACAAACACTGAATATCACCCTGAACATCTCCACCGTGAAACATGGTGGTGGCAGCATCATGTTGTGGGGATGCTTCTCTTCAGCAGGGACAGGGAAGCTGGTCAGAGTTGATGGGAAGATGGATGGAGCCAAATACAGGGCAATCTTAGAAGAAAACCTGTTAGAGTCTGCAAAAGACTTGAGACTGGGGCGGAGGTTCACCTTTCAGCAGGACAACGACCCTAAACATACAGCCAGGGGGGGTGTGGTGTCCGAGCCCGAAGATGGTCGCTTAGCTTCCGAACTCCGCCACACCACCGGGGGAATCCACTTGCATCGGAGCCCTACGAAGAGCCATCCGCTCGCATCCGACCCCACAGAGCCTACCACATAATCCGGGATGCCGAGGAGAAGAAAAGAACCTCCACCGCAGCTCCGTAAGCTGCCGGGCTACTTCTCCAATACAGCGCAGCCTCAACAAAATGGCGCCGGCCAGAGCACAGAACGGGAAAGGCCACATCCACGATCTCTCCGACTAGACACAGCGGTACTGATCCTGGAAATCTGCCCAGCGGATCATTATCAGCGGCATCCACCCCCACTACCAGAAGCCCTGCCAAGTCCAGGCAACGAACGGCTTCCCCCACGAGAACTGGCTGCAGCAGGACATGAAGGTGAGCGCTCATAATACCTCACAAGCACAGGCCTCAGAGGCCCCAGATCCCATAGCGGGATTCCCCACATCAGGGCAGCCTGTGTCAGACACAGTACTTAAGGATATGCTGATGTCCCTGAGGTCCTCTTTACACCATGATATGCTGCACACAGTGAAAAAGTGTCAGGCAGAAGTTCATTTAATGGGAGAGAGGGTGAACCAGATTGAAAGCACCCTGGATACACATGCAACCTCTTTCAATAAAATGGTGGATGCTCATACCGCTCATTCTGATGAACTCTCCTAGATCAAAGATAAAATATCTGACCTCGAAGATAGATCCAGGAGGAATAATCTTAAAATTAGAGGTATCCCTGAATCCATCCCTGCGACACAACTACCACAATACGTCCAAGATCTATTCACTACATTACTACCCGCAATGTCTGCGTTGGAGTTCACAGTGGATAGGGTGCATAGAATACCAAAACCGTCATTTTTACCTGACGACGTACCCAGGGATGTTCTGCTGCGGCTACATTTTTACAGAGCCAAAGAAACCATATTAGCTTCTTTCCGCAACCCTGATCAACGCCCAGCTCAATACACCTCTCTACAACTATTCCTTGACCTATCTAGACATACTCTCCAGAAGCGTCTAGCCACCATTACTAAAGCGCTATGCAACCACCACATAATACACAAGTGGAAATACCCTGCCACACTCTCCATCACATATAATGGTACGACTACCACTATCTCCACCATGGAAGAAGGTCTGACTGCCCTCAGGCAATGGGGAATATTGTCAGAATCACCTCCATCTCCTATACAAATTGATACTCCCTCATACATGCAGGCTGACTGGCAGGTGGTGACACGAAAGAAAAGTGATAAAAAACCTGGTCAACTGAAAGAACGCTCCTAACCAATTCATTCAATCCTTGTGTTTACACCCCCCGGTGATGGCACATATGGAAATATTTCCAATACCCCTCAACCTTACTGAACAGTGCATATGGATCAAGAATCCCCATGCGGATTCTCCTTTTACCCTGTAATCATTCTTTTTTCTTCTTTTAATTTGTTTTGTTGTATTTTTCTATTTGTTCTTATGGATCAACATCCATTAACAGAGACATATCTAACTACGTTCTTATGGAAAAGAACCTACAGATTCTGCATAGCACCTGTCCAATCTGAGGAATACTCTAGCAGAAGCGTCACCCTGGAACAATGGTCACCCATCTCCACACAGCATGCCGTCTCTCACCATAAGCGTGAGTACTATCAACCCTCGACATACAACATATTTTCCAATTTGTTTCATGCCAGTTAAGCTACTCTCCATTAATGGCCTAAACCACCCGGCCAAGAGAGCATCCCTTTGCAAAGAAGCAGACTCTTCCCAATGCGATATCCTATGCGCCCAAGAGACACACTTTCAAAATGCAGCCCCACCAAGATGCTCTCATAGAAACTTCCAACACTACTTCTTTTCCAGGATGAATGCGAAAAAGAGGGGTGTCATGGTGGCTATTAAAGATTCTGTTTCATTTTAACTTCACTCTGAAACATCTGATCCGGCGGGCCGTCACCTTCTTATTGTATGTGACATCAATTCCATCCGTTATACTCTAGTGAACGTTTATGTTCCCAATACCAAACAAATTAACTTCTAGACATGTGCATTCGTTTTCCTCCGACTGCATTTTTGTCCGAATTTCAGGTATTTTCGTTATTGTTTTAACAAACGATAACGAAAGTGCAGAGTCTGAAAAACGAAAGATCCGACATAAACAAATGCTTTATTTTCGTTTTCGTTGCTACAACAGTTCAATATAGATAGGAGATTCGACATGATGATGACAATAACAATCTGTGTCCATCAAACCTGTGGTCGAATGTGCCTAACCTTAACTCTATTAGTCCAAGATTATTCTACATAGAGAGAAAAGATTTGACAGAGAGAAAAGATTCGACGTAGGGGAAAAAAGATTCGACGCAGGGGAAAAAAGATTCGACATAGGGCAGAAAAGTTTTGATGTAGGGGAGAAAAGATTCGACGTAGGGGAGAACAGAGACATAAAAATAATGATGATGATGAATGTTATTGGCTGATTGTAACCAAAGAGGAGGAGCAGTAAAATAGCTAGAACTAAGTACACACGTACTTTGGCTTATGGTGTCTGTTGAAAGTTCTAAGAAGATTCGACGGAGCAGGTAAACTATATGTCGTCATACAGTTTAGCTGCTCTGTCGAATGTTCTTTGAACATTCGACAGACACCATAAGCCTTCAATGACAGATTCGACCTTAATTTGGATTTTCGGGCGAATGCAATTTTTAATAAAAAACGAAAAAAAAAAAAACGAAATAAATAAAAACGAATTTCGGGAGTAACTAAATAAATTTATTTTTTAGATGAAAACAAAATTCCGAAACGAAATATTTCAGTGTGCACATGTCTATTAACTTCCTGAATAGATTGATGAAAAAGCTGAAAAGACTCCAACAAGGTTCCCTTATATTATGTGGAGACTTTAATGTTACACCGGACCCACGCATGGACTCCACCTCGATTCATTCCAAAAGATCTCCCTTTCTGAATTTTTTTCTAAGATCTCACGATCTGTTCGATACCTGGCGGTGTACACATGCTAATGAACGGGACTATACGTTTTATTCTCATAGACATTGCATTTACTAGAGGATTGACCTGATTCTAATGGACAACTGGTTGCTTCAAAAAGTGACTCAAATTAAAATCAATAACATTACTTGGTCGGACCATGCTTCCGTCCTCCTTAATCTGGGAGATTAATACCCTAATAACGGGGCCTATATATGGCGCGCTAACCCTCAAGTAATACAAACCCCATCCACTAAGAAACTGTTATGCCGCGTACACACGGTCGGACTTTTCGTCTACAAAAGTCCAACGGACGCCGACGGACTAAAGCTGGCTGGTAATCCGATCGTGTGTGGGCTTCTCCGGACTTTCAGCAGACTTTTTCAGCCTCAAATCCGACGGACTTTAGATTTGAAACATGCTTCAAATCTTTACGTCGTAACTACGACGGACCCCGAAATCCGCTCGTCTGTGTGCTAGTCCGACGGACAAAAACCCATGCTAGGGCAGCTATTGGCTACTGGCTATGAACTTCCTTATTTTAGTCCGGTGTACGTCATCACGTACGAATCCGTCGGACTTTTGTGTGGTCGTGTGTAGGCAAGTCCGTTCGTTAGAAAGTCTGCTGCAAGTCCGCCGAAAGTCCGCAGGAAGTCTGTCGGACAGGCTGTCGGACTTTTGTAGACGAAAAGTCCGACCGTGTGTACGCGGCATTAGAAAACCACTTGTCTGATTACTTCCAGATCAACTCCTCTTCCACAACTGACTCATTTGTACTCTGGAACGCCCACAAGGCGTACATTAGAGGTATATTCATTCAACTAGCCACAAAGCTCAAAAAGCAGAGGCAGCAGCGGCTTAATACCCTTCTTACAGAAATCAAAACCCTTGAAGATCAAGATTAAAAAAAACCCTACACACCAAGTTAGTGCAACACTGACGGCTTTGCGACACGATCTCAGATTAGAATTACTCCATTCCTTCGAACAAAGGGAAAGAGGACTTAAAATGACATTCTATTCGACCAGCAACAAAGCTGGAAAAGAACTAGCTCGCAAACTACAAGGCCAACGCTTTAAAACCAAAATACCACACATCATTAACCCCACTTCCAAACAGAAAGTATTTGATCCCCAAAGCATTGCCAATGCATTTAGCGAATATTATGGGTCCCTTTACAACCTTAATCAAGACAGTCTGCTGTCAACTCTCCCAATCAGCTATGAATGATTTCTTAAAAGATATCAACTTACCCAAACTCTCCACTTCTCAACTTCAAGCTTTAAATTCCCCTTTCTCACTATCTGAATTACTAAAAGTTATAGACACTCTTCCCAACAATAAATCCCCGAGACCAGATGGTCTGACGGGGGAATATTACAAAACTTTTAAGCAATCCCTAGGATCATACCTCCTTAAGGTATTTGAGGCCGCTGCTGCCTCAACCTCCTTTCCATCTGAGATGTTAGAAGCATCAATAGTTACGTTGCCTAAACCAGGGAAGACACTGGATGTTCCCCAAAATTTTAAACTGATATCCTTATTGAATACTGATCTAAAGCTTTATGCTAAAATGATAGCAATGAGACTAGTTGACATCCTTCCTACTCTAATTGACCCAGATCAATCTGGATTTACCAAAGGAAGACAAACGTCTGATGCTACCAGAAGATTAATTGATCTAATTGATATGGTTAGAAAACACGGGACGCCTTTTCTGCTCCTTGCTCTAGATGCATAGAAGGCGTTCGATAGAGTACATTGGAAATATCTCACAGCCACATTGGAGAAATTTGGTTTCACAGGCCACCTACTTTCTGCAATACTATCTCTATATACATCTCCATCAGCCTGAGTGTACACTTCAGGTATGCTATCTAAACCTTTCAAGATCACAAATGGCACCTGCCAGGGATGCCCATTATCTCCCCTCATTTTCAACCTATTAATGGAACCCTTGGCAACCAGCATAAGACAAAATCCCAACATACAAGGCTTCTTGATCAATAATCGCAAACATGTCATAAGTCTCTTTGCAGATGACGTGATCCTTATGTTAACTAATCCAGTGTCTTCCCTGCAACATGTATCTCAACTATTACATGACTATGGTACAGTATCATACTACAAAGTAAACGAAAACAAATCTTATATATTAGATCTTGGTGTAGCAGCGAATGATAGAACAACTCTGCAAAACAGATATCCATATGTGTGGAACTCCCAGGAAATTACTTACTTGGGAATTAAACTCACATCCCAACCTACACAACTATTCCATGCAAACTACCTCCTGTTGGAACGTACACTACGAGCAGGCCTCCAGTCCTTAAGCAAACACACACTGTCATGGTCAGGCAGGCTAGCCGCCTTTAAAATGCAAATCCTACCGCAAGTACTCTACATCTATCGCACAGTACCCATTCCAGTCCCCCGAAAATTCTTTCATAACCTACAATCCATACTTTCTAGATATCTTTGGGAAGTTAAAAAAGCCAGAATGCGCTCTATCCAAACTCCGCAAAACAAAAACAGCAGGCGGGGTTGGTCTACCGATATTAGCTGACTACCATCTAGCTGCAATCCTAGCACAACTTAGAGGATGGTTTCCCAACCACCAAACACCACTATGGGGTAGAATTGAACAAACCATAATACCAGGAGGAAACCTTTATGAATATATTTTAGCTTACCTGCATCTTAAATCCAAACCTTCTGACCTTCCTTTACCAATTCTAGCAACACTTAATTCATGGAAGACCTTGATGAATATCACATCTAGGTCATCTCCCACTATTTCTCTGTCAATTCCTATATCGACCCTGGCTCTGCTAATTCCAGATATGCCCTTGACTAAATGGAAAACGAGGGGACTGCAATGGGTCTCGGATCTATACTATGGCACTAATGTAAGATCATTTGCTGACTTACAAATGACATATGACCTACCTATCTCAGAACAATTTCAGCACTTCAGACTTGCTTCTTATCTAAAAAAAAAATGACAACATTAAATACAATTTATTCTGGCAGATCCATATCTACCTTACTACCAAAACACCTCGTAAAGGAGGTATCTCATTGTTTTATAACTATATCCATGATAAAAATATTTTTACCAAAACAAACTCCATGCTAGCATGGGAAAGGGACCTTAACGACTCCTTTTCTGCACAACAATGGCACAAGGCTCGCAACACATCCACTCAGCAACCAAATGCACCAACCTCTGGGAACTCTCACATAAGATTACAGCGATGGTATTTAACACCCTACCGATTAGCTAAATTTGACACCTCCACACCTCCCACTTGTTGGAGAAATTGTGGACAACCGGGTACCATCTTTCACATCTTATGGGGCTGTGAGAACCTAACCTCATATTGGTCCCACATCTTCAAAATTCTACGTCAAACAACAGATTTACAAATTCGCACTTCTCCTTCTTTAGCTATCCTAAACATAGGCATAAAAGATATCCCACCAATATATAGACAATTTACTATTCACTTATTCCTAGTAGCCAAATTAGTGATACTAAGAAAATGGAGGTCTCTGAACCCTCCAGAGGTAGAAGAGGCTTTGAGTACGCTATCCTTACATTACACTTATGAAAAGATGCTAGCATCCATTAGTGGACATTATGACAAATTTCTTCTGCGTTGGCAACGATGGATAACTTGGTACGACACTCATCGTAAATGACAGAAATCTCATCTACTATCACTTTGGAATTATCTAACAATTATCTGTATTTTTAAGGTTCATATCCTTCCTTTTCCATATGGTCTCTGAATTGATCCTGTTTAATATACTTATTAGTTTACATAATACTAGTTATGAGCTATACGCTCTTGTTACATGACTGCTAACAGATATAACTCAGTTAATGCTGCCGATGACACATAGGCTTTTAGAGGCTGTACCTCCACAATGTCACAGTAAGTTCCCAAACGGGGTGACTAGTGGAGGAATATAATCTCTCCTGCCTTGCTCATATTCCTCATAATTCAGGAAATTGTACTAGGAATGCAAAGTTCTATGACTCTGTTAGCTTTTATTGTTTATCTTTCGGTTTACGATACCTACTGCTATATGAAAATGCGATTTATCATTTTGTAAACTGACAAAAATTGAATAAAAATTATTGAAAAAAAAAAAACATAAAAACATACAGCCAGAGCTACAATGGAATGGTTTAGATCAAAGCATTTTCATGTGTTTGAATGGCCCAGTCAAAGTCGAGACCTAAATCCACACCACACTTTTCACATATTTATTTGTAAAAAACTTTGAAAACCATTTATCATTTTCCTTCCACTTCACAATTATGTGCCACTTTGTGTTGGTCTATCACATAAAATCCCAATAAAATACATTTACATTTTTGGTTGTAACATGACAACATGTGGAAAATTTCAAGGGTATGAATACTTTTTCAAGGCACTATACTTCATTCTGCACCCCTTAATGTATGATAAAGAAACGTAGGATTTTTGTACTTACATTAAAATAGTTTTCTTGGAGTACATTAGGGACACAGGTCCCTCCCCTCTATTCTTTTGATCCACTCCTACTTTTATTAAAGGAAATCCCAGGTGATTGTGTACTTACACAGGGTGACACTGTGAGTACACAGGTAGCAGTGTGCCAACGTCCTAATAATGGGCATACGAAAGCTAAAGACTAAAAGAGTGGACTTTATAGGCACACAGGTAGACTGTCTAAAAATGATAAGATATTATCTTATATATTGGTTTATTGGATACAAAATTCATATAGTGAAAAAAGTTAATAGACATAAAAATTCATGAAAATGGTATTCTAAACCCCACACATAAACCTTTGATACCACTTCATACGATACATAAATATAGTAGTGTATCCAAAAAATGGAAAAACAAAGTTCCCGTAGTAATGTTCCAGCTAAGGATGTTGGTAAGCAGGCATGTGGGTCAGGATGTGAATCCGGGCATAGATATTCTTTTATTTGCTCGACATGTTGCACGTAGGAATACGCTTCCTCAGGAGCATAAAAGGTTCATGTAGTCATCAAACGCAGAAAAAGCGGTGTGATGGTATGCTGGTAAGCAAAATTGTCTAGGTATATCCAAAGACAAGTAGATACTGACACAGCACTGGGAAAGTACAGGCACTGGTAGTGTAAACCAGTATTCATATAATTAAGAGCCAGGCTGTGTAAGAAAGTTCGTCTTTTTCTGCTGCAGACGCTGAACGGCTATCAAAAGATAGCCGGTTAGGGGGCGATCAAGGTGATAAATGTGTGTCCTAGGGAGTGTTTCTAACTGTATGAGGATGTGACTCACTGGGGGAGGAGACAGATCACTTTTCAATGAAATGCAATCAATCAGTGATCACCCTTTTCACTAAGCGAGGGGGAGGAGGCGTTATGGAGCATTTTCACTCATCACACATAGGGCACAGTGCATTGAAAGCCTTGATTGGCTGAAGCAATGAAAGCTTTGCCCAATCAGGGCACAGAGCACTGTCATGATGACTCTATCCAATCATGGATCATTGCTGTTAGTCCCGCCCCACACCATAAAAGTATTATTTTAATAGCTGCAATTTTCAGTGTGATATCAGCGTGGAGAGAGATAGAACAGGGCTCTATTCAGTGCTATTAGACAGTTAGGGGTTGATTTAATAAAGGCAAATAGGCTATGCACTTTGCAAAGTGCAGTTGCACTCTCCATGTACAGTTGCTCCAGAGCTTAGTAAATGATGTGAAGCTTCACTTTGCAAAAAGTGCCCAATCACGTGCAAGGCAAATTTAAAAAAACTGCGTTTTTCAGTACGGAAGATAACGCACAGTTAGTGCACTCTTAACGCTGTATGTTGCAGTGCGTTACCTTCTGTTTAATGCAGTACATTTCTGTGCATTACTGCACATTTGACGCAGTATATTGCAGTGCATCAGTGCAGTTTTACTGCAGTATAATATAGTGTATCAGTGGAGTGTGCCTGTGTAGTAGTGAGTACTCAAGTTAAAGTGCACCAAACACCACTTACCATTGATTAAAGTGCATCCACGTACACATTTTCACATCTATATTTCATTGTGTTCATAAGCACCCCCCCCCCATCATGTCTGGGAGGACAACAAGGAGAGGCAGATGTTCCCATGGCACTGTGAGGGGGCCAACAGCGTATGTATCCACAGGCAAAGGTGCACGTGGTCAGTCCTCAGGCAGGGCATCATTTCCTCTGTTTAGTGATGTTGCCCGTGCTTTCCAGCCACAGCATGCAGAGGAGGTGGTGGACTGGCTTACTAAACCATCCTCATCCTTCTTATACTCCTCATCCTCCATCACCCAAGCAGAGACTGATGCACAGTCCACTGCAGCTGCCAGAGTGGCTAAACCTGCCTCCTTGTCTACAGCTATTCCTGCCATAGGAGTCAGCCACACACATGGAGGAGTTATTTGAACTCAGTGTCAGCCATTTGCTCCTTGACACAGCCATTACTTGATTCATATGTTGGTTCTGAGGTTGAGGAAGGCAGGAACATGAGCCTACAGAGAGGGGAGAACACTGGTACAAAAAATTGGCAGTCATGTTCCTCCAGCCGCACCGTTTTGCCAAGTTGTCTCCAGTGGTAATTAGGATGGAGATGAATGATGATAATGAGGTCACTGACGTGACTTGGGTGCCAGAGCAGAGGAGGAAAGTGAGGATGAGGCACAACCCCAACGAGGCAGCCATCATGGAAAAGTAGAGAGCAATCACCTTATTCCATCACATTGTGGAACTGTTATTTCCCAGCCCACTTCCCACAGCTCAGCTATCTGGGCCTTTTTTTAGCACATGTGCAGCTGATCGCACTGTTGCAATTTGCAAACTTTGTCTCAAGCACATCAAGCGTGGCAAAAACACCAGCCATTTGGGTACCACATGCTTGACAAGGCATTTAACCTCCCACTTGCAGCACATATGCCAGCAGCACACCACCAGCTGTAGACTATAGCCAGCAAATTTCTCTGCCCCATCTGCTGCAGCGAAAAAAACAAATACAGTTACTGCCACCCACATGCCCAGCATCTAAATGCAAGCTTGTTAAACCTGCTGGCTCTACAAGTTCTGCCTTTCTGTCTGGTGGATTCTGCCCCCTTCTGTGAATTTTGCAGAATGTGCTGTACCACAATGGCAGGTTCCCAGTCACTATTTATTGTCATGTAAGGCCATTCGAGCTCTGTACCATCATGTAGAAGGCAATGTTGTGGCATTGTTGGGCAAGGCAGTCAGCCGCAAAGTCCATGTTATTGCTGACATGTGGTCCAGCAAGCATGGTCAGGGGCGATATATTTTGTTCAAAGCACACTGGGTAACTCTGCTTGCAACTCAGAAGGATGCAGGACAGGGCTCAGTGCTGCAGCTTGCTGTGCCCCCATGTCTTCATACAGCTAGTGGTGATGATGCAAGATTTGTCAGCTCTACCCCCTCCTCCTTCTCCTCCTCCACCTCCATGCCTTCCTCTGCTGAATTGTCCTATGAACCACAAGTACCCCCTAAGCGTTCAAGGCTATTCAATGTGTAAGGCTAAAAGGTGCCATGCAGTGCTTCAGCTGGTGTGTCTAGGGGACAGGAACCACACCGGAGGAGAGATTATTGAAGCTCTGCAGTGGCAGGCCCAGAGGTGGTTTATGACACGCTAGCTGGAGCCAGGAATTATGGTGTATGATAATGGCACAAACCTCCTGTCCACCCTTAGACAGGGAACGTTGACACATGTGCCATGCCTGGCACATGTCCTAAATTTGGTGGTGCAGCGTTTCCTAAATAGGTTCCCAGGGTTGGAAGATCTGTTAAAGCAGGCCAGAAGATTCTGTAGCCATTACAGGCGGTCATACACAGCCAGTGCTCGGTTGGCTGAAATTCAGCAGGAATTCCACCTGCCCATAAAAAGCCTGATTTGTGACATGCCCACCAGGTGGAACTCGACTTTGGCAATGCTGCACATGCAGCAAAGGTGTCATGAAGATCCTGCCAATAATCAGCGATCCAGACGCAGGGGGACACGGCCGCGGGTTCCACTGCGCATGCGCGCGCGTTCACGGGTGCTGTCACGCACGGGCACGCGCGCGCGCAGTCCCGCTAGTGCCAGGCGGGCTATTTAAACCGGCCTGTCACACTCCATCCCCGCTGTCTGCTCTACAGCGTTCTGTGAGTGTTACCTGATCTGATCTGTGTTTCCTGTTATCTGACCCGGCTTCCTGTTTGACGATCCTGCTATCTGCCTTCACCAGACCCTCTTGGCTTGCCTGACCACCCCTCTGCATTACCCCTGGTACCTCTGCTGTCCGAACGTTACTGACCACCGGCTTGTTGACCCTCCGCTGTGTTCATCAGCTTCCAGTCTGCTATTACCTGCTGTTGTTCCTGGTTCCAGTCCAGCTTCCAGTTTGCTATTACCTGCTGTTGTTCCTGGTTCCAGTCCAGCGTTCCAGGCTACCTTCTGCTGTGTTCCAGCCCAGCGTTCCAGGCTATCTTCTGCTGTGTTCCAGTCCAGCGTTCCAGTCTATTACCTGCTGTTGTTCCTGGTTCCAGTCCAGTGTTCCAGGCTATCTTCTGCTGTTGTTCCAGTCCAGCTTCCAGTCTGCTATTACCTGCTGTTGTTCCTGGTTCCAGTCCAGCTTCCAGTTTGCTATTACCTGCTGTTGTTCCTGGTTCCAGTCCAGCGTTCCAGGCTACCTTCTGCTGTGTTCCAGCCCAGCGTTCCAGGCTATCTTCTGCTGTGTTCCAGTCCAGCGTTCCAGTCTATTACCTGCTGTTGTTCCTGGTTCCAGTCCAGTGTTCCAGGCTATCTTCTGCTGTTGTTCCAGTCCAGCTTCCAGTCTGCTATTACCTGCTGTTGTTCCTGGTTCCAGTCCTGCATTCCAGTCTCTGTCCTCAGTCTACTCCTCAGACTACTGACTCCAGAGGGTGCCACCACTACTGGACTTTCAGCAACTGTTGATCCTGCCAGGCACCCATACCACTCTTCACTCCTGGCCCTCTGTCTCCATTCCAGGGGAACGGGAGTGGGAGCTGTAAGGGAGGTCTTTCCCTGCACTTCAGGCTCACAACCTACCAGGTACGTGACAAAAGGGCTGTCAATGAGTACCTGTATGAGTATGGCAAAACGACAGGCTCAGGCTGGCCTGGCTTTTTTCATCCACCCCAATGGCTGCTCATAAAGGATGCATGCACTGTACAGTCACAATTTGAGGAGGCCACAAGGATGGTGAGCTGTGGCAATGCATGCATCAGTGACACAATCCCTGCTGTGTTCCTGCTGGAGCAGACTCTGCGTGGCATTATGGACAGAGCACTTGAGGCAGAGCAGTGGGAGGAAGAGGAGGACTTCCTTTTCTCTCAAGGACACTTTATGCAGACACCATTGTTCCTATGCCACAGTACACACAAGAAGAGAGGGAGGAGGAGGATTCTGGCAGTTTTTGAGGCACTGAAGCAGAGGAAGACATACGTCAAATCGTAAGAGATGGTTTTCCATCCACAGAACCCTTGGGAGTAGTACGTGGCAGGGAGGAGGCAGTTCCAGATACTATAGTCCTCCAGGGCCCCTGAGGAGTCTACTTTTCATGCCGCTGCAAATTTGCAGTGAATGGGCTCCCTCATGCTTCAAAGCCTGCGAAAGGACCCAAGAATACCTGCCGTAAAGGAGAAGGATCACTATTGGTTGGCATCCCTCCTTGACCACTGTTACAAGGGGAAAGTCTCAGAACTCATCCCGTCCCCACAGGGAGTGCAGAAAATGCTATCTAATGCTTTTCCTGACTCTGGTAGATTACAGTGTTGTTGAAAGTGTAGTTTTGAAGCTTCTGTTGGTCAAGAGAGGAGGGGTGTAGAAGGCGGCCGCCTAAGTGATGCATTTCACAATATTTTTAGTCCTTGCTTCCCAGGGCTGTCAGCTTCCACATCCCATCGGCAGCGTCTGCATCATATGGTGGACGAATATCTTGGGGCGAAAACAGAGATGGAGAGCTTTCCATCCTACGATCCACTGGCTTACCGGGTCATGAGAATAGACCACTGGCCAGAACTTGCCCAGTATGCAATTGAGCTGCTGGGCTGCCCTGCATCCAGCCTGCTTTCCGCATGGGCATTCAGTGCTGCTGGAGATTTTGTCACTGATATAATAGAACGCGTCTGTCCACAGACACGGTAGACCGTCTGACATTTATCAAAATGAATCAGTCCTGGATTACCAGCAGCTATGAAGCCCCTGATGCCGATGTCGCTGATTAAGTGGGATGTAAAATCTCTGCAGGACTTCTAGGCTGCCAAGCGTTGTGGGTGTTGATTTCATCTGGAAGAATTTTTTTGGTGTAGGTTTTTATGGGCACAATTAACACCCAAAGAAAGACCAATTTTTCCACACCTGTTTGACAAGTGCACATCATTGCAATTTTTGGCAGCAAGGCCAATTGCTTTCATCAAGAGCACCTCTATAGGGTTAGGGTGTGAAGGCGCCAACGACACCCAAAGACCAATTTTTCTGCACCTGTTTGACAAGTGCATATCATTGCAATTTTTGACAGCAAGGCCAATTCTTGCTTTCATCAAAAGCACCTCTATATGATTACAGTGTGAAGGCCCCACTGACAACCAAAGACCAATTTTTCCGCACCTGTTTAACCACTTCAGCCCCGGAAGGTTTTACCCCCTTCCTGACCAGAGCACTTTTTACAATTCGGCACTGCGTCGCTTTAACTGCTAATTGCGCGGTCATGCAATGCTGTACCCAAACGAAATTTGCGTCCTTTTCTTCCCACAAATAGAGCTTTCTTTTGATAGTATTTGATCACCTCTGCCGTTTTTATTTTTTGCGCTATACACGGAAAAAGACCGAAAATTTTGAAAAAAAATGATATTTTCTACTTTTTGTTCTAAAAAAAATCCAATAAACTCAATTTTAGTCATACATTTAGGCCAAAATGTATTCGGCCACATGTCTTTGGTAAAAAAAATGTCAATAAGTGTATATTTATTGGTTTGCGCAAAAGTTATAGCGTCTACAAACTAGGGTACATTTTCTGGAATTTACACAGCCTTTAATTTATGACTGCCTATGTCGTTTCTTGAGGTGCTAAAATGGCAGGGCAGTACAAAACCCCCACAAATGACCCCATTTTGGAAAGTAGACACCCCAAGGAATTTGCTGAGAGGCATGTTGAGCCCATTGAATATTCATTTTTTTTGTCCCAAGTGATTGAACAATGACAAAAAAAAAAAAAAAAATTACAAAAAGTTGTCACTAAATGATATATTGCTCACACAGGCCATGGGCATATGTGGAATTGCACCCCAAAATACATTTAGCTGCTTCTCCTGAGTATGGGGATACCACATGTGTGAGACTTTTTGGGAGCCTAGCCGCGTACGGGGCCCCGAAAACCAATCACTGCCTTCAGGATTTCTAAGGGCGTACATTTTTGATTTTACTCCTCACTACCTATCACAGTTTTGAAGGCCATAAAATGCCCAGATGACATAAAACCCCCCCAAATGACCCCATTTTGGAAAGTAGACACCCCAAGCTATTTGCTTTGAGGCATGTTGAGTCCATGGAATGTTTTATATTTTGACACAAGTTGCGGGAAAGTGACAAATTTTTTTTTTTTTTTTTGCACAAAGTTGTCACTAAATGATATATTGCTCACACAGGCCATGGGCATATGTGGAATTGCACCCCAAAATACATTTAGCTGCTTCTCCTGAGTATGGGGATACCACATGTGTGGGACTTTTTGGGAGCCTAGCCGCGTACGGGACCCCGAAAACCAATCACTGCCTTCAGGATTTCTAAGGGCGTACATTTTTGATTTTACTCCTCACTGCCTATCACAGTTTCGGAGGCCATGGAATGCCCAGGTGGCACAAACCCCCCCCCAAATGACCCCATTTTGGAAAGTAGACACCCCAAGCTATTTGCTGAGAGGCATGGTGAGTATTTTGCAGCTCTCATTTGTTTTTGAAAATAAAGAAAGACGAGAAAAAAATTTTTTTTTTTTCTTTTTTCAATTTTAAAAACTTTGTGACAAAAAGTGAGGTCTGCAAAATACTCACTATACCTCTCATCAAATAGCTTGGGGTGTCTACTTTCCAAAATGGGGTCATTTGGGGGGTTTTTTTGCCACCTGGGCATTCCATGGCCTCCGAAACTGTGATAGGCAGTGAAGAGTGAAATCAAAAATTTACGGCCTTAGAAAGCCTGAAGGCGGTGCTTGGTTTTCGGGGTCCCGTACGCGGCTAGGCTCCCAAAAAGTCCCACACATGTGGTATCCCCATACTCAGGAGAAGCAGCAGAATGTATTTTGGGGTGTAATTTCACATATTCCCATGGCATGTTTGAGCAATATATCATTTAGTGACAACTTTGTGCAAAAAAAAATAAAAAAAATAAAAAATTGTCTCTTTCCCGCAACTTGTGTCACAATATAAATTATTCCATGGACTCAACATGACTCTCAGCAAATAGCTTGGGGTGTCTACTTTCCAAAATGGGGTCATTTGGGGGGGTTTTGAACTGTCCTGGCATTTTATGCACAACATCTAGAAGCTTATGTCACACATCACCCACACTTCTAACCACTTGAAGACAAAGCCCTTTCTGACACTTATTGTTTACATAAAAAAATAATTTTTTTTTGCAAGAAAATTACTTTGAACCCCCAAACATTATATATTTTTTTTAAAGCAAATGCCCTACAGATTAAAATGGTGGGTGTTTCATTTTTTTTTTTCACACAGTATTTGCGCAGCGATTTTTCAAACGCATTTTTTGGGGAAAAAACACACTTTTTTACATTTTAATGCACTAAAACACACTATATTGCCCAAATGTTTGATGAAATAAAAAAGATGATCTTAGGCCGAGTACATGGATACCAAACATGACATGCTTTAAAATTGCGCACAAACGTGCAGTGGCGACAAACTAAATACATTTTTAAAAGCCTTTAAAAGCCTTTACAGGTTACCACTTTAGATTTACAGAGGAGGTCTACTGCTAAACTTACTGCCCTCGATCTGACCTTCGCGGCGATACCTCACATGCATGGTGCAATTGCTGTTTACATTTGACGCCAGACCGACGCTTGCGTTCGCCTTAGCGCGAGAGCAGGGGGGACAGGGGTGCTTTTTTTTTTTTTTTTTTTTTTTTTCTTTATTATTATTATTTTTTTATCTTATTTTTAAACTGTTCCTTTCATTTTTTTTTTTTTTAATCATTTTTATTGTTATCTCAGGGAATGTAAATATCCCCTATCATAGCAATAGGTAGTGACAGGTACTCTTTTTTGCAAAAATTGGGGTCTATTAGACCCTAGATTTCTCCTCTGCCCTCAAAGCATCTGACCACACCAAGATCGGTGTGATAAAATGCTTTCCCAATTTCCCAATGGCGCTGTTTACATCCGGCGAAATCGAAGTCATAAAATGCTCGTAGCTTCCGGTTTCTTAGGCCATAGAGATGTTTGGAGCCACTCTGGTCTCTGATCAGCTCTATGGTCAGCTGGCTGAATCACCGGCTGCATTTTCAGGTTCCCTGTTGAGACAGGAGAGCCAGAGAAAAACACGGAAGACGTTGGGGGGGGGAGGGGCATTCCCTCCCACTGCTTGTAAAAGCAGTCTAGAGGCTAATTAGCCGCTAGGATTGCTTTTACATGAAAGCCGACCGCTGGCTGAAAAGAATGATACCAAGATGATACCTAAACCTGCAGGCATCATTCTGGTATAACCACTCAAAGTCGTGAATGGCGTACCTGAAGACAAAAAAATGGTTAACAATAAAGCACAGTAAACGGTAAAGTATAAAAAATTGCATACCTGAAAAGCAAACATGATAAAACATAATAACAATAAAACATTGCAGAATAGAATACAGTAAAAAAGAACAGAACAATAGAGAGAGAGAATAGAGAGAGAAAGAACAATAAAACGACAACTATTTTTTTTTTATTTTATATTTTTGTATGTGTTTTTTTTTTTTTTTTTTTTTACACTTTTTTTTGTAACTAACTTTTATAACTGTAACCGGTTCCAGGTTCGGGTCTCTCAAAATGCGATGGCATCTTGGGAGACCCTGTGAAAGTGTGCCTAGTCTGTGCAGTGCTGAACCCTATGCTAATACTCAACAGTGCATGGTAGCGTTCAAAATATTCACCAATGCAGAGACCAGGATTGTCAGGACAGGAGGGACAATAATAGCGGGTGTCACGTCTATATCCGCGCTTGCTGCAGACACAACATCTTTTTTGGGGGGGTTCGTTGGGTAGGGGTACTCGGGAGGACATAAAGAAAATGCCTCTCATGCAGCCGACTGCATTTGGTTGGGGATGTGAATGGGGGAAGTACGGGCGCTGCAGAAGCGGTGGGTTCCCAATTAGGATTGGCGAATGCAGCAGGAAGGGCACTATGGGCACGATGGGCCTGTGTTTGTCTTCTTGGTGGCAGCGGGACACTACTTGTGCTTGCCACCTCACCAGCTTGAACTGCACTTATGGGACTCGCCACGTCACCAAGTGTTACTGCAGTGCTGGTTTGACTACGACCGGGGTGTACTAGGCCGCTGGTGCTTGCCAGTTCACCAAAACGCTACCAAAAAAACTGTTAGCGATCGCAAGGATCAGGCCTGACTCTGCGAACGCTGCAGTTATGCGTTTAGTGTTTTGTAAGTGTCAGTGATCGATCGATACTGCACTTGGGTGGGCTGGGCTGGGCCGGGCGGAGGGGCAAAACGCAGGTGCTAGCAGGTATCTGGGCTGATTCAGCTAACACTGCGTTTGTGGGAACCCTAAACTGCTGGGGACGCTAGTATAGATCTGATCGGATCAGATATTGATCCGATCAGATACTATACCACTAAGGGAGGTGTATGCTGCGTGCGTGGGTGTTAGCGGTACTGGCGCTAACCTGACGCTGCCTGGGGCTGGTGCTTGCCAGTTCACCAAAACGCTACCAGAAAAACTGTTAGCGATCGCAGGAATCAGGCCTGACTCTGCGAATGCTGCAGTTATGCGTTTAGTGTTTTGTAAGTGTCAGTGATCGATCGATACTGCACTTGGGTGGGCTGGGCTGGGCCGGGCGGAGGGGCAAAACGCAGGTGCTAGCAGGTATCTGGGCTGATCCCGCTAACACTGCGTTTGTGGGAACCCTAAACTGCTGGGGACGCTAGTATAGATCTGATCGGATCAGATATTGATCCGATCAGATACTATACCACTAAGGGAGGTGTACGGTGCGTGCGTGGGTGTTAGCGGTACTGGCGCTAATCTGACGCTGCCTGGGGCTGGTGCTTGCCAGTTCACCAAAACGCTACCAAAAAAACTGTTAGCGATCGCAGGGATCAGGCCTGACTATGCGAACGCTGCAGTTATGCGTTTAGTGTTTTGTAAGTGACAGTGATCGATCGATACTGCACTTGGGTGGGCCGGGCAGAGGGGCAAAACGCAGGTGCTAGCGGGTATCTGGGCTGATCCCGCTAACACTGCGTTTTCGGGAACCCTAAACTGCTGGGGACGCTAGTATAGATCTGATCGGATCAGATATTGATCCGTACAGATACTATACCACTAAGGGAGGCGTATGCTGCGTGCGTGGGTGTTAGCGGTACTGGCGCTAATCTGACGCTGCCTGGGGCGACGCATATCACCACCGGGCGATCGGGGGGCTAAACCTTTATTCGGTAATAAACGGCGGGTGCCCTGACACTATAAAAAATAAACGAACTAACCAGCGTCACCCGTAACAGTTATACGGTGATCAGTGGTGAAAGGGTTAACTAGGGGGCAATCAAGGGGTTAAAACCTTTATTAGATAGTATATGGGGGTCCATGTCGCTATAAAACGCTGACGGCGAACCTAAATATTTACGTCTCTAACTAGCGTCACCAGCGACACTAATACAGCGATCAGAAAAATGATCGCTTAGTGACACTGGTGACGGGGGGTGATCAATGGGTTAAAACTTTATTAGGGGGGGTTAGGGGGGTATCCTAGACCTAAAGGGGGGTAATATTCACTGCCCTAACACTGTAACTGTCACAAACTGACACTATGCAGTAATCAGAAAAAAAAAAAAAAAAAAAATACTGCTAATGTCAGTTTGTGACAGGGGGGGGGGGTGATTGGGGGGGGATCGGGGGGCGATCGGGGGGGGATCGGGGGTGTAAAGTATGCCTGGCATGTTCTACTGTGTGTGTTTGTGTTGTGTGGACTTACATGTCTTCTCTCCTCGGCGCTGGACGGAAACTGCCAGACCGAGGAGAGATGACATCACATCCTCTGCCTGTGTGAAACTACACACAGGCAGAGGAGGATTCCCATTGGCTGGGAGCGATCGCGAGGGGGGGGCCACGATCGGATGGTCTCCCCCTCGCCTCCCGACGCTCCCAGTCAGATGCCGACCGCCGATGGCACCGGGGGGGGGTCCGATCGGACCCCCCGCCCGCGGGAGGCAGATCACGTACAGGTACGTGATTCTGCCTGCCCGTGCCATTCTGCCGACGTATATATACGTTAGGCGGTCGGCAAGTGGTTAACAAGTGCAAATCAATGCAATTTTTGACAGCAAGGACAATTTTTGCTTTCATCAAGACCACCTCTATAGGGTTACGGTGTGAAGGCATCACCGACACCCAAAGACCAATTTTTCCACCCCTGTTACTTCTATCCAAAGTCTGTGGAAGAGACACCAGAATTTATCCAAAAAATCTCTATTCTTGTTCCCAGTGCACTACATTGTGGCCTCATCATACAGACTGGCTCCACAAGCTGTTGCTTACAAAATAAAGAAAGCTTGCAGGGAAAATGTAATTTTTTGGGCTTTATAAATGCAGGTATTTCTGCAGCAGCTTCTATACACAGTACAAATGTGCCACTTTACAGGTAGACTAAGGGGACCCCCCCAAGGCACTATATCAAAAGGAATTTTTCATTTTTATGCTTTTACTTTAAGCATCAATAAATCACTGCTCATTTAAAAATTTTATTTTTTACAAACTTTTTGTTCATTGATACCCCAGGGTAGTACCCGGACCCCCATAAGCATTGTATTCCCATATACTTGCATATAAGCCTTCAAAGAGGGCACTTTTGAGTTTTTTCTCGTTCGGGTGCCATAGACTTCAATTGGGTTCGTTAGTCGGTTCCGAACTTTTGCAATGTTCGAAAGTGTTTGGTGCGAACTGAACTGGGGGTCGTTCGGCCCATCCCTACTTGGTAATATGGAATTGCCTTTTTTACGGTTAAATAAAATATTTGAAAAAGAAATGCATCAGTGTGCAGGGGCCCCTAAATCTATACTGGCACTATTCTGGTAGTAGTTCCTTTTAGCATTTGTGCCAGTTTCAGGAACATTACCAACACAGGCGACATATTCCGGTAGATCTAACTACTACTACTTTAAAGAGGAACACCACTTTTGTTGAGAAAAAAAACATTCCCCTCTGGATGATCTACAGTATGTACATTGCAAGGATTTTAATAAACTTTATTGCAGATACCTACCTTTTGTTATTCTGAAGAAATAGCTGTTTGTCTGTGTCGATGTGCAAAATGAATGTGAATGGGGGTGATTTCATAATAATCAATCAGCCGCTGCACTTGCAGGGCTATAATAAGGAAAGTGGCAGGGTGTGCATCCCTTTAGACATGATTTCCTTTTGGGAATATCTCACCAAAAATGACATTTTTGTTGCAGGGGATGGCAAAAATCTGACTTCTATCTTAGTGCAGACTTCTGGGAAAATCAGTGAGCCAATCACAAATGCAGGAATTGGCATTTCTGGGTGGTTTCACAAACACCCTTTGTGTACAGAACGCCTCCAGGTAGCCATATTGCATTTTACAGAAAATTACAGCACTGCAGATTATAAAGAAAAGGTCATTTATAATAACATTCAATTACAATATGATTCGTGCCGCAATTGTATATGCTATATTATTATTATTATTATTTTTTTGCTATTTTTTCACACAAAAGTGGAATTACCTTTTAAGGAACCTGTCACTACAACAGTAGCAGATTTTTAAAGAATTACACCCAGTTCTTAGATCATAAAGCTGGTAGTAATTAAGGCCTTATTCACATGGGCATACTACGGTGTACATCAGTGTGAAGGTACAGCTCGGCTGGGAGAGCAGATGGCCAAAATGTTAGAGGGGCTTTTAAACTAGGCAACGGGGGGAAGGGTCCAGAGGTAGAGATAGCCAGCGCAGAACAAATTCCAGAGGGTAGTATTGGGGGCATTAGTGGTAGGTTGACTAAAGCACCTAAACCCAAGGTAAGTACAGTAACAAGTCCTATTTGCAACATCAGAACACCCAATAAGGAGATAGTATGCATCCAGTCTAAACTACGTGGCATGTTCACTAATGGCATGAGTCTGGCGGACAAGATGGGAGAACTAGAGCTACTATTGTACGAGGAGGCTTTAGATTTTGTGGGAATTTCAAAGACTTGGTTCAACAGCTCTCATGATTGGCTGGCAACCATTCAAGGGTATTCCCTATATCGCAGAGCTAGGGAGGGTAAAAAAGGGGGAGGGGTATGCCTGTATATCGAAATTGATGAACAAGTGAATGTGAGGGACGACATCACTAATGGAGCAAGGGAGGAGGTGGAATCCTTATGGGTAGAGCTACAAAAGGGAGGAAACCAAGGGGAAAGTAGTACTGGGAGTATGCTATAGGCCCCCTAACCAGAGGGAGGAGGGGGAGGCAGACCTCCTATCAAAGTTTAGAATGGCAGCAAGGATGGGGAAGTGTCTTTATAATGGGGGATTTTAATTATCCAGATAGACTGGGCGGAAGGAACCACACATTTATCTAAAGCTCGCCATTTCCTAAATGTCTTGCAGGACAATTTCACAGGTCAGATGGTACATGCACCAACAAGAAACAAAGCGTTACTAGACCTACTGATTACCAACAATACAGACTTGATCACAGATGTGGAAATATGGGGCTATTTAGGAAACAGCGATCACAGGTCAATTAGTTTCAGTATAAATCACACAAATAGGAAACATAAGGGGAATACAAAGACACTGAATTTCAAAAGAGCCAACTTCCATAAACTACGCTCCGTGCTAGAAGATAATAATTTGGATAAAATCTTAAAAACAAAGAACACAGAGGAAAAATGGGTGTGCTTTAAGAGCATATTAAATAAGGGTACTAGCCAGTGCATCCCAATGGGAAATAAATTTAAAAGAGCTAATAGAAGTCCTGGGTGGATTAACTCCAACGCAAAAATTATACCTTGTATTTTTATAAATGTAACTGTCTACTCCCAAACTGTCATTTAAAGTAAAACACACAGCCAAGTATTTTTCTACACACACAATTTTGATCTCCTCACTGTTGCAATTTGAATGTGGACAAATAGAAAAGACTATCATTCTGACCCCAGCATTTTTTATTCTTGTAAAAATTATTTTTAGTCACTACTGTCTATTGATATGGAAACCACTTTGTTAAGGCAGAAATATTTTAACAATAATGTCTAGTTATCATCATTGTATTTTTGGATGCAAATATGTTCAACAATGCTATACCTGGGTCAAGCTGGGCTCCTCCACATCTTCATCCTGTGCAGCAGGACCTGTGTGGACCTCTGGAGCTGTGGCCTCAGCAGATGTGGAAGGGAGCGTAGACAGCGATGGCCTGGGTTCTGTCTGGTCGGACAAAAACCACAGGCTGTTGTAATACCACAGTCTGGGGACATATTGTGTACGTCATCTGCTGATACTCCAGATCTCTGTGAGTCCATCACCTTGTTAAGCTCCCTTTTAAATGTACTCCTCAAGTTTGAGATTTTTGTCTTGACATAGTTTATGTCTGCCCTGGGGTACACTGGCCTCACCAACTCAAGCAGTTTCTCCAACGCTGCCTCCATAAGATTTTATTTGAGTAGTCTCGACTCTTGACCTTCCAGAGACAGGGTAGCTTCCGGTACGGGTCAATGAATTGGGGCAAAAACTCTGGCGAGGTAAATTTATCCATCATGATAAATGCCTGCAAGACAGAACACAAGACAAAACATCATGTCTGGCTTAACTCATAAGCTGCTTCCAATCTAGGCCAAAAATATAAGCACTAACCACCTATGCCCAAATTTCCTATTGTCCCTTCGTTTTCTGGCTCCTTTCGTGTGTTTTGGCGATGGCGATTGTTTCTACGGCCGTTACATCAACCATGTGTTATGGTTTTATATACACTATGCATGCGTGAAACTTCGCTCTCGGTGCGTCATGATGCTGGGGTGTGACCATCTCTCTTCTGCATGCGACACACACGACGGAACATTCGGGAGGGACAACATGGCAGATTCGGCGGATTCCAGCCAGCCCCACGGTGGTGTAGCTCATAGGAGGCACAAAGCAACCCCCATGAGCAAGGATGAAATGGTGGAGATGGTGCGCATCCTCGAGAAGCACAAACGATGGTCTGATCTTCTCAAACATCTTGAGCAAGACCAGATGGAGTCTATACATAAGATCATCCAAAAAAGTAAGCAAGATTTTTATCTAACCAATATGGATATGTGGAAATTTGCTGTCTGCATATGTGCTTTTTCTAAGTAGCTTGAGAGAATTATATATAATGTTTTCTTTAATCTTTGTCTGAATTGTTATTTTAAAGATGAAGTAAAATAGAAAGCAGATATGAACATTCTTCTTTGCTTCTGTTTTTGGACTTTTCTTTATTTTTGGACCTAATTTTTTTCTCTTCTTTCAACAGGGAGGCACCAAAAAATGAAGCAACAGCCAAGCCACCAGAAGGGGAGAAGGGAGGCTACCCTCGCTAGGGCCCCAAGAGGGGAGGCAACAAGGCCATCTTCTCACCAAAAACGTAAGTGACAACTTCAAACACACTCATTTAGCCACCGACAGGGATGATTTTAGGTGAGCCAAAGGCCATGGGCTTAGGGCAGAACTTCAGAAGTAAAGAACACTTTCTGGTTGCTGCCTGGTTCATCATTGCCCATTAATGCAGCCTTGCCAGTGTAGACATGGCTACAGGAGGGGTCCCGGGGATCACAGTCACACAGAGTCACGCCTGCTAGAATGATCATCATATATACCCTATCCCCTAGGAGACAAGAGGGGTGGGGTCAATTGCAGGATTTTTCAATGTTGGCACTTGTCCAGTGTTTGCCCTCAGTAAAATTACATCACCTTCCCTTTTCTATGCATTTTTCACTGTAAAAAAAAACACTGTGCAGCATGGTGGAGTTCACTAGTCAAGAGCAAACATTGTCATCAGACCAAGTGTAAAGTTGGTCAACTAATGTAGCAAAATGGATGCTAGAAACAGATGGGACTAGGGGTGGCTTAATGAATGGTGTATTGTTTCTTTTTAGAGGAAAGTGAGTGTGGTCATCTCACCCAGGATGTGGGTTTGGAGGCATGGGATCTGACTCCTGGACCCAGCACAGACCTGTCTGTTGTGGACGTCAAATCCCCTGACGCAAGTCGCACTTCGGGCCAAATTGCCCCCGAAGAGGAAGAAAGTATTCGGGAGCCTCTTGTTTGCGCAAGTAAGTATTCTTGGAATCTGGCTTCAAATGTGTCTACATGTCGAGTGTTTAGCTGAACAAACAAAACACCCACTCCACACATTAGCAACATATGTAGTGCCTTAACATTAGCATGGAGAAGGAAGAGGTGGAAGGAGCTGTCATTTTTGCTAGGTACCAGAGTTTTGGAGACCCAGGCACCAGGGCCAAGATTACTGAGTAGTTGCAGTGTGTACATTCCTAGTAGTGTAGGTGTCTGAAGGGCAAGCAGGTTGCAAGCAACAATAGACTGGGTAGGTAAGTAATTCCTGAATGTATCTAGTAACTTGACCATAACTCACTATGTAGGGCCTAAGCCACTTGAGCATCGTTCCCTTAATCCTTTTTTGTTTCTTACTAGGTCATGATCTTCCAAGATGCACAAGTGGCTGAATGAGTGCGGATATGGTGCATTTTGAAGGAGCTAGAGCAAATAAAGGAGGCTGCCGCTGCTTTACAGCAAAGAATCAGAGATTTTGTAGACATGCTTGCCAAATTCTAATTTCCTCTTGCCTGTTCGGAAGTTTCTTATTCCACTTGTTGGCTCTTGTTTGAACTTTGAATATTTACCATGTTTTTCTGACTTTTAAATGAGAAAGTTTAGTGTCCGAACTCAGTGTTTCTCCACTCCACTCCTCTAGGTGCACCACCAGGTCCTGTTTTCTGTATTTTCCTCAGTCTAAAAAAGACTGTGTGAATTACTAACATTGAAAATGACAACATCACCTGTACCAAATTCTACAAGTATAGAAAACATGACCCAGGTTTGCACCTTGAGGAGGAGAGTTGGGAAACACTGCCCTAACTAATGTGAATTGTAAATTTTCTGTGTTTTTAAGAATATAAAACCCCAAATTTGAAGGTGCTCCCAAATTGTGCCTTAACATTCTTATTTCCCTCATAATCCCATGCCTAAAATGTGTGTATTTCCATATATCTAGTTTGACAAAAGCCACAAAACACACAGTGTGTCAACATGTGCTAATCTACCATCACTGGGTAGCAATGGATGCGTTTTGGGGGTGCAACCCCTTCCTCATAACAAAAGAGGCTCAGAGGAAAGGGTTGCACACCGAAACACGTCTATTGATATCCCATGATGGGAGCTAGCACATGTGGACACATTGGGGGTCATTTACTATAGCGCTATGGCGCAAATTCGCGCAAATTGCAGCAAATTAGCGGCAATTTAGTGCGAATTAGCGCTAATAGCGCTAATTCGCGCTAAAACGGTATTCACTATAACGCTGGTGAGAAAATTCTCCCAAAATCGAATTTACTATAGCTCCCTGAATCTAAATAGTGCCCAAACCCTTACTCTGCTAACACCTAGAGAACTGCACATGGAAATAATGTTTAGAACATGATATATTTGTCTAAATGGTACTGAAATATGCGGTATATTATTTAAAGATTATCTGCTTTTAAACTGTGTGAAAAAGTGATTTCTACACTGAAATATCTTTAAAAGTCTGAAAAGTGAAAAATTCCCCGTTTTGGACAACTAGGTGCCAACACAACTGAGCATGCTCAGACCTGAAAATAACATTTTATCTCCAGTGTCTTTTTTACCTGGAGCTATAGTAAATACCAAAATGAGAGCTAATTAGAGAACATTTTTTGGAAGTTAAAATCTGCTCTAATTTAGTCCAAATGAAGTTTCAGTCACTGATTCTAATGGAACAATTCTAACTTTCACAAAAAAAACATTTTAATGTTGAGATGAAATGTATCTTTCTGTGAAATAAATTTCCCTTTGCAACATTGTTGCTTCTACTTAAAATATTTTGATTTTAAGAATGTTACAATGTGGAATGTTTTGATGTTTTGGTAAAATATATTTTTCTCTGTCACTTTCACTTGTTACTCTTCATCTCACAACAATCTTTAACCTAAACTCACACAGGTGTCTTTATAATCCACAAACAATACAATTGCTGATGCAAATTTAAAATGAATCACATTGTTTTGTGCTTTTTATTATTTCTAAATATTCATAATTTGAGCCCAAAAAATGTGATATGTGTACCAACATCAGAAATCAAAATGTAATTCCCAAAAATTTGAGGGTAATATTCTACTCTCACCCACAAAAAAACACCAAATATCACAGAATAAATCAAGAAGAATAACTCTTGAGTAATGCAATTCCATCACTTGTATGTCCATAGAAATGCAGTATTTATGTGTATTTATGTGTAGTCATGTGTAGGAGACTCTCACACGTGGCAGCTCTGTGGCTTAGAGGTTAGAACTTCTGCTTAGTATCCCTGAGGGTCTGGGTTGAAAGCCCAACCATGTTACTTCATGTAAAGAAGTTGTCTCATCTCCCAGGTCCTATAATTATGTCTAAATGTAGTAGTTATGTGTAGGAGGGTTCCACCACCATTGTAAGTCTTTTCCAGATACAATATTTAGCCAAAAGTATTGGGACACCTGCCTTTACACACACATGAACTTTAATGGCAGCCCAGTCTTCGTCCGTAGGGTTAAAATTTGATTTGGTCCACCCTTTGCAGCTAGAACAGCTTCTGGGAAGGCTGTCCACAAGGTTTAGTGTGCCTATGGGAATGTTTGATCATTCTTCCAGAAGTGCATTTGTGAGGCCAGGCACTGATGTTGGATGAGAAGGCCTGGCTTGCAGTCTCTACTCTAATTCAGCCAAAGGGTGTTCTATCGGGTTGAGGCCAGGACTCTGTGCAGGCCAGTCAAGTTTCCCCACCCCAAACTTGCTCATCCATGTCTTTATGGACCTTGCTTTGTGCACTGGTGTGCAAACATGTTGGAACAGGAAGGGGCTTTCCCCAAACTGTTCACACAAAGTTGGGAGCATGAAATTGTCCAAAATGTCTTGGTATGCTGATGCCTTAAGAGTTCACTTAACTGGAACTAAGAGGCCAAGCCCAACCCTTGAAAAACAACCCCACATCATAATTACCCCTCCACCAAATCATTTGGACCAGTGCACAAAGCAAGGTCCATAAAGACATGGATGAGTGATTTTGGGGTGGAGGAACTTGACTGGCCTGCACAGAGTCCTGACCTCAACACAACAGAACACCTTGGGGATGAATTAGAGAGGAGACTGTAGGTCAGGCCTTCTCGTCCAACATCAGTGCCTGACCTCACAAATGCACTTGGAAGAAAGGTCAAACATTCCCATAGGCACACTCCTAAACCTTGTGGACAAGAAGAGTTGAAGCTGTTATAGCTGCAAAGGGTGGGCCAAATGAGTTTTGAACCCAATACTAATACTGGGATGCCATTACAGTTCATGTGCGTTTAAAGGCAGGCATCCCAATACTTAGGCCAATATATTGTATATTGCTTGTGACACTGAGCATGGCTATGGACTTAGGGCTGGTTCACACCACAGAGATGCAGAGAACATGTGTGGGGATGCCTGGTGGGTAAGTGGGTAGCAGTTCTGTCTAGCAGCACCTGGGATGTTGGTTCAATTCCCCAACATGCTAATCCTTGTGTTGTTTATATGTCATCCCTGTGTGGGTTTCTCACCACAATCCAAAGACATGCTGGCATTTTATTTGTCTCCTGTCGAAATAGGTTCTAATGTAAGAACGTTAATTTTGGACTTTATATTGGAAGCTCATTGCAGCCAGGGACTGATGTTAATGTTTATTAGCACTAATCATGCCCAGGGACTTGGACAATTCAAATTTTAGGGTTTACACTGCACGGGTACATATGCTTAGAAAACCGTTGCTTTGTTTATGTGGATGCAAATGGACTTTGATCTTTGTCCTGTAGTTGGAGATTTGATGCACATAGCCAAGGGCTAACAGAGTTGCGAACACTATTATGTGTTCCTGCCCATCAGGTGCAATCACTTTAGACATACATGAAGAGACAGATTGAAAGATACTGGTGGGCGTGTACTTCTATTGGGTGTGTCAGTGTGCTAACAATACAACCTCTCTTATATAAAGGCCTGCAGTAGGGGGTTCATTTGGCCTGAGAAGGTCAGGTTTTTTGCTGTGATTTGTGGGGGAGAAGGAATGCTATTGGGAGATTTGATGAAATTCTTGTGCATTTTTTCAATCAAAAGTGGGTTTATGTGGCCATGCTGTCAATGTTGTGTGTGTATTGTTCCTGTCTGATCATGCAAACATCGTTTGGAAGCATCTGCTGACCTACTCTTTTTTTTATCTCGTTTAATCATGTACACCGAAATGCAGCTTCCAGCAGAACATGGTCACAATGTATGTATGTGTGGATTGTGGGCTGGTGGTGGGTGTTTTGGATAAGTCTTTTGTAATATTATGTGGGAATGCTTTGTAAGAATGACTGTTAAGTATGTTTCTATAATCTTGCAGATAACAATGTGATGTGTTGCCCGCTATACACTGAAATTAAAGCTGTGTCCACTCTAAGGTTTTGTCTAATTTTAGATTGTAAGCTCCTATGAGCAGGGCCCTTAAAACCCCATTGCTAAATGTAGCACCATATATCCTGTCCAAAATTTTTTGAAGCTAGTAAATGTAATTTTTTGTTTTTCTGCTGGTAAAATAAAAGTACATTATTGAGCCTTGTTTTTTTTTTTTTTTTTTTTTTTTTTTTTTTTTTCTTCTCTTTAGTTTGTGGGTGGTGGTTTTGGGAAAGTGCAATATCTCTTATATTTTATTTCAATATGTATTTGTGCACCAAAAAACTAATCTCTTTGCCCTGGTTCACATTGATGCTACTTTGAAATCGCACTACTTCACTTGAAGTAGCACGATTTCAAAGTAGCAAGGTCAGCGTGATTTTAGGTGCTACTTGATAGACATCCGTGTGGCTTCATACACAAATGTCTATTGAAGTCGCACCAGAAATCGGCAAAAGTAGTGCAGGAACTACTTTAGCAAATTGGTGCGGTGCTACAAAAAAAAAGTTGCATCGATTGGAACAGTGCCATTGCTGCCAATAGTCATGCGATTTGATCTCTCAAATTGCATGACAAATTGCTCCAATGTAAACCTAGGCTTCTGCACACCTGCAAGTAAATAAAGGTAGAATCTTTATATATAACGGCTGTGGAGAATTGCAGGTAATGAATTCAGCTGGTGGATAGGCAGTGTTTGTGTCAGCTTTAGTTCACATTGGTGCGATTTGACATGTCAAAGCGGTGACAATTGCACTGTTTTAATTGGTGTGACTTTGGGGTGCAATTTGTATTGATATCAGTGCAGAAACCTGCACAGATGTCTCTGAAATTGCCCCTGCAGTCATGACTGACATGCGGGAATGAAAGTGTGTGATTTCAGCTGAACGATTTCCTCCTGCTGCTAACCCAGGGACACCATTTCTTATGGAATGCCTTTAAATATCATAAGTAGAATTACAAATTTGCATATCTGAAAATAAACAAAAATAATAAAATTCTAATAGTGGTTGCGATCAAATATTTGCAACAGTGATTAAAAGAGTGTAGTTTCGCCTTCTGACCCAGAAATAAGTCATTGTAATCACCTAGAAGTCCCTGTGCTGGTCAAGATCTCCATCTAGGTGGACATGGCGAGGTCCCTCTTTAGCAAAGAGGAGGTGCGGCTCATTTTCCGGATAAGGGTATGATATGTACTTAATCAATGTGGGGGTGGATTTGGTAGTTAGATTTGGTGTGGGTGGGGTTCATTGATTTGTTTGGCATCCCCACACATTTGCTTCTGGCCCATGTGCACACATCACTTCCTGCATTTGTTCTGCTGATGTAAATGCAAGTATAAATGAGAGCTCCTTTCTGATAAAATATATATGACTTGTTTCACAGTTGGGCGACTTTGGACTTCCGAGTTGCTTGACAAGTTGTACCCCCATGATTCTTAATGAGAACTAGGGATGGGCCGAACATCCCCCCTGTTCGGTTCGCAGCAGAACATGCGAACAGACAAATAAATTTGTGCGAACACCATTAAAACCGCTTCCCGCCCGCCGTACGCCAAATGATGTCCTCGGCTTTGAGCGGGGGATATCTGAGTGATGCCTGTAGCTACAGACATCATCCAGATATCGTCTTTTAGAGCCTGCGAATCTGCACACCATAAGAATGATCATAGTGGCTGTTCCACTGCTTGATCATTCTAACAGGAGGCGAGAGGGGACGTCCCCCCCTCCCGCCACGCTCCGGTGCTTGTACCGACTTACCGCTACGATCGGTGAGTCGGTCACAGGATCCGCCAGCCCCGGATGTTTAGCATAGAGATTTCTGGTGGACCAGATGGTCGCCGGAATCTTTATGATCGTTCAGAGGCCGGGCGTGATGTTATGACGTCACGCCCGGCCTCTGTATTAAAAAAAAAACGGCGCCGCTTCGGCTGGGAAGCAGAGACAGAGATCCTTTTTTTTTTCTTTTTTTTTTTTTTTTTTCAGGCTTCTAAGCCTAGAGGTGAGATGTGGGGTCTTATTTACCCCACATCTCACTGTAAAGAGCACCTGTCATGCTTATTCCTATTACAAGGGATGTTTACATTCCTTGTAATAGAAACAAAAGTGATCAAAAAAAATTTTTTTGGAAAAAAAGTGTCAAGCTAAAATAAAAAAAGTAAAATTAACAATAAAAAAAACGTTAGAGCGAGAGCAATAATTTTGGTCCTGGACCTCCTCTGTAACTCAAAACATGTAACCAGTAAAAAATTTTAAAGCGACGCCTAAGGGGATTTTCAAATAGCGAAGTTTGGTGCCATTCCACGAGCGTGTGCAATTTTGAAGCGTGACATGTTGGGTATTTATTTACTTGGCATAACTTCATCTTTCACATTATGCAAAAACATTGGGCTAACTTTCTTGTTTTTTTCTTAAAGCCCAAAACTGTTTTTTTTCCCAAAAAAACGCATTCGAAAAATTGCTGCGCAAATACCGTGCTAGATAAAAAGTTGCAATGACCGCCATTGTATTCTCTAGGGTCTCTGCTAAATTTGGGGGTTCTATGTAATTTTCTAGCCAAAAAATTATGATTTTTACATGTAAGAGAGAAATGTCAGAATTGGCCTGGTAGGCAAGTGGTTAAAGTCTATGGGACATGAACATGAATAATCAAAAGTGCTAATTTTAAAGGCTTATATGCATGGTATTGTCATAAAAAGTGTTTAGGGACCTGGGTCCTGCCCCAGAGGACATGTATCAATGCAAAAAAGTTTTAAAAATGGCTGTTTTTTCGGGAGCAGTGATTTTAATAATGCTTAAAGTGAAACAATAAAAGTGTAATGTTACTTTAAATTTCGTACCTGGGGGGTGTCTATAGTATGCCTGTAAAGGGGAGCATGTTTCCCGTGTTTAGTACAGTCTGACAGCAAAATGACATTTCAAAGGAAAAAAGTAATTTAAAACTACTTGCGGCTATACTGAATCGCCGGTGTCTTGCCGAGAAAGTTCCCTCGGCGGATAAGGTCCCCCTGTACTGCGCAAGTGCTGCGCTTGCGCAGTACCAACGACTAGCAGCCGCCGAAAATAGCCAAAGATGAAAATCTTCAATCATCTGTACACGGCGCCTGCGCCCTGGGTCCAGGCTGAAGCCCCACCATCCAAGTGGACCTAGAGGGGGAATAAAAAAGTGCCGAGCAAAGCGAGGCCGTGCCCGAAGCGTGGCGAGCGAAGCGTGGCGAGCGAAGTGAGCCCGCAGGGGACCCTCTTACAGGCGCCGTGTACAGCTGATTTCTTCTCTATTTCGCTTCGGCTATTTCCGCCGGCTCCTACTGCGCAGGTGCTGCGCCTGCGCAGTAGAGGGGGGTCCTTATCCGCCGAGAGGAACTTTCTCGGCAGAACACCAGCCCGACAATACACATAAAAGTTCAATGATAAAAACGGCATGGGAATTCCCCACAGGGGAACCCCGAACCAAAATTTAAAAAAAAAATGACGTGGGGGTCCCCCTAAATTCCATACCAGGCCCTTCAGGTCTGGTGTGGATATTAAGGGGAACCCCGGCCAAAATTAAAAAAAAAAAATTGGCGTGGGGTCCCCCTCAAAATCTATACCAGACCCTTCAGGTCTGGTATGGATTTTAAGGGGAACCCCGCGCCAAAATTAAAAAAAAAAAATGGCTTGGGGTACCCCCAAAAATCCATACCAGACCCTTATCCGAGCACGCAACCTGGCAGGCCGCAGGAAAAGAGGGGGGGACGAGAGAGCGCCCCCCCCTCCTGAACCGTACCAGGCCACATGCCCTCAACATTGGGAGGGTGCTTTGGGGGTAGCCCCCCAAAGCACCTTGTCCCCATGTTGATGAGGACAAGGGCCTCATCCCCACAACCCTGGCCCGGTGGTTGTAGGGGTCTGCGGGCAGGGGGCTTATCGGAATCTGGAAGCCCCCTTTAACAAGGGGGCCCCCCAGATCCCGGCCCTCCCCCCTGTGTGAAATGGTAAGGGGATACAAAATTACCCCCACTATTTCACCAAAAAAATGTCAAAAATGTTAAAAATGACAAGAGACAGTTTTTGACAATTCCTTTATTTAAATGCTTCTTCTTTCTTCTATTTTCTATCTTCTTTCTTCTATCTTCCTTCGGTTTCTTCCTCCATCTTCTTGTTCTTCTTGTTCTTGTGGTTCTTCTTGTTCTTCTGGTTCTTCATCCAGTCTTCTTGTCCGGCATCTTCCTCAGCGGCGCCGTCTTCACTTCATCTTCTTTCCTCGGGCCGCTCCGCATCCACGATTGGATGGGAGGCTCCCGCTGTGTGACGCTTCTCCTCTTCTGACAGTTCTTAAATAACAGAGGGTGGGTGACCCCGCCCCCCTCTGACGCAGGGCGGGTGACCCCGCCCCCCTCTAACGCACGGGGACTTCCCTGTGGCATTCCCCGTGATGTCAGAGGGGGCGGGGTCACCCGCCCTGCGTCAGAGGAGGCGGGGTCACCCGCCCTCTGTTATTTAAGAACTGTCAGAAGAGGAGAAGCGTCACACAGCGGGAGCCTCCCATCCAATCGTGGATGCGGAGCGGCCCGAGGAAAGAAGATGAAGTGAAGACGGTGCAGCTGAGGAAGATGCCGGACGAGAAGACCGGATGAAGAACCAGAAGAACAAGAAGAACCAGAAGAACAAGAACCAGAAGAAGAAGAAGATGGAGGAAGAAACCGAAGGAAGATAGATGAAAGAAGATAGAAAATAGAAGAAAGAAGAAGCATTTAAATAAAAGAATTGTCAAAAACTGTCTCTTGTCATTTTTAACATTTTTGACATTTTTTTGGTGAAATGGTAGGGGTACTTTTGTATCCCCTTACCATTTCACACAGGGGGGAGGGCTGGGATCTGGGGGTCCCCTTGTTAAAGGGGGCTTCCAGATTCCGATAAGCCCCCTGTCCGCAGACCCCCACAACCACCGGGCCAGGGTTGTGGGGATGAGGCCCTTGTCCTCATCAACATGGGGACAAGGTGCTTTGGGGGGCTACCCCCAAAGCACCCACCCAATGTTGATGGCATGTGGCCTGGTACGGTTCAGGAGGGGGGGCGCTCTCTCGTCCCCCCCTCTTTTCCTGCGGCCTGCCAGGTTGCATGCTCGGATAAGGGTCTGGTATGGATTTTTGGGGGTACCCCACGCCATTTTTTTTTTAAATTTTGGCGCGGGGTTCCCCTTAAAATCCATACCAGACCTGAAGGGTCTGGTATAGATTTTGAGGGGGACCCCACGCCAATTTTTTTTTTTTAATTTTGGCCCGGGGTTCCCCTTAATATCCATACCAGACCTGAAGGGCCTGGTATGGAATTTAGGGGGACCCCCACGTCATTTTTTTAAAATTTTGGTTCAGGGTTCCCCTTTGGGGAATCCCATGCAGTTTTTATCAATGAACTTTTATGTGTATTGTCGAGCCGGCAATTCAGTATAGCCGCGAGTAGTTTTAAATAACTTTTTTTCCTTTCAAATGTCATTTTGCTGTCAGACTGTTCTAAACACGGGAAACATGCGCCCCTTTACAGGCATACTATAGACACCCCCCAGGTACGAAATTTAAAGGAATATTACACTTTTATTGTTTCACTCAAAGCATTATTAAAATCACTGCTCCCGAAAAAACGGCCGTTTTTAAAAAAAAAATTGGCATTGATCCATGTCCCCTGGGGCAGAACCCGGGTCCCCAAACACTTTTTATGGCAAAGAACTTGCATATAAACCTTCAGTGAGAACTTTGGATTTTGCAGGTTCGAGCCCCACTGACTTCCACTATTCCAGCATATGTGATCTGACAGGCATTATTTCCGCAATAGCGCTGCTTTCCATTTGCATTAGTGCTGACTTTCTGAGAGTTGAAGTCTTCCTGGCCTTTTTTGAGAGTTATTTTTTGGTACTGCAGGAGATTTTTTTGGCGCTATAGTAAATGACCCCCATTGTGTGTTCTGTGGGTTTAGGAAAAAAGTTGTATGTAACTACACACATTTACGGCATGGGATCATAAGGGTAATTTAATCGTTAAGCCTCTACGTGTACGTGGCTTCAAATTTTGTCTTTTAAAGGGGTGAGATCACCCCATATGAAGAAGGCAACATCCACACAGTCTTGGTATACTAATGTCTCGTTTGGCCTTCACTTTACCAAAATGGAACTTTGTAAGTTCCTGAGTTTGGGATGTGTATCTAATGTTTTTGAACATGCCTGTTTAGCCCCAAAAAAGGGGAAATAATGCAAAATATACATGTTATACACCAAGATGTTGGTTTGTTTTAAAACCTTAAAACACACATGTGAATGTGCTTTGAGTAAATTGTTTTTTACTAAACAATGTGTGGCCTTATTATTTCAAAGCTCAATAGCAGTGTATTTGTTAAATAGTTGTAGTTACAGGTTGAAGGATCATCCTCAGCATTCAGACTTTATAAAGAATGCAACAGGAAATGTAAGGGTGCAATTAGGACAGCTAAGATAGAACATGAAAGACACATAGCGGAGGAGAGCAAAAAAAATCCCAAGAAATTCTTTAAGTATGTAAACAGTAAAAAAGGGAGGACAGACCATATTGGCCCCATAAAGAATGAGGAAGGACATCTGGTTAAAAAGGATGGGGAGATGGCGAAGGTATTGAATTTATTCTTCTCCTCAGTCTTCACGTGTGAATCGGGGGGCTTCAGTAACCAAAACTGCAGTGTTTATCCTCATGACACAACACAGGAAGCACCTCCATGGTTAACAGAGGACGGAATTAAAATTAGACTTGAGAAACTTAACATTAATAAATCACTGGGACCAGATTGCTTGCATCCGAGGGTACTTAGGGAACTCAGTCAAGTGATTGCCAGACCGTTGTTCCTAATTTTTACAGATAGTCTACTGACTGGAATGGTACCAGCTGATTGGAGAAAAGCCAATGTAGCACCAATATTTAAAAAGGGCCCAAAATACATCCCTGGGAATTACAGACCAGTTAGCCTAACATCAATAGTATGTAAACTCTTGGAGGGGATGATAAGGGACTATATACAAGATTTTAGTAATACGAACCGTATCATTAGCAGTAATCAGCATGGATTCATGAAGAATCGTTCTTGCCAAACCAATCTATTAACCTTCTATGAGGAGGTGAGTTGCCATCTAGATAAAGGAAGGCCCGTAGACGTGGTGTATCTGGATTTTGCAAAAGCATTTGACACAGTTCCCCATAAACGTTTACTGTACAAGATAAGGTCCGTTGGCATGGACCATAGGGTATTCTGTACTACTTCTCCTGGATCTCTCTGCTGCCTTTCACACAGTAGACCACCCCCTCCTCCTCAAAAAACTCCACTCCTTTGGTCTCCATGACTGTACTCTTCGCTGGTTCTCATCCTACCTATCCCACCGCTCCTTCAGTGTCACTTACAACTCTACTTCCTCCTCTCCTCTTCCTTTTTCCGTTGGGGTCCCCCAAGGTTCTGTTCTTGGACCTCTCCTTTTCTCAATCTACACCACCTCCTTGGGTCAGTTGATTGCCTCCCACGGCTTTAAATATCATCTCTACGCTGATGACACCCAAATCTATCTCTCCACCCCCCAGCTCTCTCCATCTGTCTCCTCGCGCATTACCAACTTACTAGCAGACATATCAGCCTGGATGTCACATCACTTTCTCAATCTCAACCTATCCAAAACCGAGCTCATGATATTTCCTCCCTCAGGTGCCCTGATTTCCCTGTCAAGATCAACGGCTCAACTATCAACGCATCTCCCCATGCCAAGGTCCTAGGTGTAATCCTGGATTCTGAACTAACCTTTCGACCCCACAGTCTATCACTATCCAAAGCTTGCCGCCTCAGTCTTCGCAACATCTCCAAGATACGCCCCTTCCTAACCAATGACACCACAAACTTCTAATCCACTCCCTGGTCATCTCCCGCCTCGACTACTGCAACTCCCTCCTCATTGGTTTACCTCTAAATAGGCTATCCCCACTTCAGTCCATCATGAACGCTGCTGCCAGGCTCATCCACCACACAAACCGCTCAGCGTCTGCCACACCCCTCTGCCAATCCCTCCATTGGCTGCCGCTCAGTCACCGAATTAAATTCAAGATACTAACTATAACTTACAAAGCCATCCACAACCTAGCCCCCAGCTACCTAGTCACAAAATACCAATCTAATCGTTCTCTTCGCTCCTCCCAAGACCTCCTGCTCTCAAACTCCCTTGTCACCTCATCCCATGCTTGCCTTCAGGACTTCTCCAGAGCCTCCCCCATCCTCTGGAATGCTCTACCCCAATCCATCCGATTTTCTCCTACTTTATCCACTTTCAGACGATCCCTGAAAACTCATCTCTTCAGAGAAGCCTATCTGGCCCCCACCTAACAACTGTACATTTATCTTCTCAATCAGCACATCACCCATAGTTATTACCTCTTGTATCTCTTGACCTTCCCTCCTAGATTGTAAGCTCTAAGGAGCAGGGCCTTCTGATTCCTACTGTATCAAATTGTATTGTATTTGTACTGTCTACCCTCAAGTTGTAAAGCACTACGTAAACTGTTGGCACTATATAAATACTGTATAATAATAATAATAGGGTGAGTACATGGATTGAAAACTGGCTACAAGGGCGAGTTCAGAGGGTGGTGATAAATGGGGAGTACTCGGAATGGTCAGGGGTGGGTAGTGGGGTTCCCCAGGGTTCTGTGCTGGGACCAATCCTATTTAATTTGTTCATAAACGATCTGGAGGATGGGATAAACAGTTCAATCTCTGTATTTGCAGACGATACTAAGATAAGCAGGGCAATAACGTCTCCGCAGGACGTGGAAACCTTGCAAAAAGACCTGAACAAATTAATGGGGTGGGCGACTACATGGCAAATGAGGTTCAATGTAGAAAAATGTAAAATAATGCATTTGGGTGGCAAAAATATGAATGCAATCTATACACTGGGGGGAGAACCTCTGGGGGAATCTAGGATGGAAAAGGACCTGGGGGTCCTAGTAGATGATAGGCTCAGCAATGGCAGGCAATGCCAAGCTGCTGCTAACAAAGCAAACAGAATATTGGCATGCATTAAAAGGGGGATCAACTCCAGAGATAAAACAATAATTCTCCTGCTCTACAAGACTCTGGTCCGGCCGCACCTAGAGTATGCGGTCCAGTTCTGGGCACCAGTCCTCAGGAAGGATGTACTGGAAATGGAGCGAGTACAAAGAAGGGCAACAAAGCTAATAAAGGGTCTGGAGGATCTTCGTTATGAGGAAAGGTTGCGAGCACTGAACTTATTCTCTCTGGAGAAGAGACGCTTGAGAGGGGATATGATTTCAATTTACAAATACCTGACTGGTGACCCCACAATAGGGATAAAACTTTTTCGCAGAAGAGAGTTTAACAAGACTCGTGGCCACTCATTTAAATTAGAAGAAAAGAGGTTTAACCTTAAACTACGTAGAGGGTTCTTTACTGTAAGAGCGGCAAGGATGTGGAATTCCCTTCCACAGGCGGTGGTCTCAGCGGGGAGCATTGATAGCTTCAAGAAACTATTAGATAAGCACCTGAATGACCACAACATACAGGGATATACAATGCAATACTGACACATAATCACACACATAGGTTGGACTTGATGGACTTGTGTCTTTTTTCAACCTCACCAACTATGTAACTATGTAACAGTGACAATGTGCTCTTAAAAAAGTGGCCAACTCATGCAATTTTTAGTCCTCCAAAAAAATTTTAAGAGTTGAAAAGGCATAATGTTTTTGAACTTCACGCATTAGATACATTAAGAACAAAAACATTGTGTGTGTGTAGCAGACCCACAGCACACCATAGGAGTTAGCTAAAGAAGATATTGTCACCTCATGTAGAAAATAAGGTACATTTGCACTATTGGAGCAAGTGGCCAAAATAAAGCACATTTGTGAACATATTTGATAGATAAGAAACAGAGACAACAGTAGTTCAAATGAAACAGGAGTTTATGATCAAAGAAATATATTATTCCTGATCAGCTACAATTTGCTGCCAAGCCACTGCCCCTCTACCCACAAAATAATCCAGATATCTTTGCCGTAGATCTCTGGCATTTTGGGAGGGCAATCCAGCACGGGCATTTTCCAGAGATGTCATCACGCCCACAGACGGCCGAGCTGCAGCTTCTTCAGCTGGACCTGCCATTTCAGGGTCTGCATCAGTTGGCACTGAGGCAAGGTAGCTGCTAGCATTCCTCCGTAAACAGTTATGGAGGATACAGCAGCAAAATACCACATGATTGATTTTGTATAGCGCCAGGTTAATTGGTGTTAATAACAACCTGAACCGACTGGAGAGGATGCCAAAGGCGTTTACAACCACCCTTCTGGCACGAGAGAGCCTGTAATTAATGATTCTCTGCTCCTATGGTTCCTCATAGGAAACTGCATCATAAGATGTTCCCCCAGAGCAAAGGCCTCATCTGCAACAAAAACAAGATTGAGGCCCTCAACATTCTCCTCAGCAGGTGGCAAGTTTAAGGTGCCATTCTGGAGCCACTTGTACAACTCTGTCTGCATAATGACTCCTCCATCAGAGTTGCAGCTGTTCTTCCCAACATCCAGATACAAGAACTCATATGTGGCCAACACTACAGCTAGCAGGACTATGCTGCAAAAGCCCTTATAATTAAAATAATATGACCTTGAGTTGGGTGGTGGGACAATCTGGACGTGTTTTCCATCAACAGCACCACCACAGTTGGGAAAATCCCACTGATGGTGGAACTGGGCTGCAACTTCCTGTCATTGCTGTGGGTTTGAAGGAAACTGTGGAATATAAAAAGAAAAAACGAATTACTACTTCTGCACATAACATTGCAAGCAGATTTGACACAAACATGCTTAGCCAACATAAACTTAAATGAGTATTTAAAGAAAAAAGGGTAAGGTCAACTTATCTGATTCATCTCCCCCTCTGGTGGCCCATTAGCAAAATTTTAGGGTGGGGGGGAGGAAATGGGTAGATGTTTTGGACAGGTAACCCTCTCCACTTCCATGAGAGCTGTTTGCATAAATAATCTGGGATACTTTAGCCAGCCCCTCCTTACTTACACTATTGGCAGCCCAGTGGACAGGTAAGAAGTGTCATAATCTAAAAATATGTATCCACACTGTCCAAATTGCAGCACATTTTGACATTCAGAAAATACATATCAATGTAATAGGAGCCAAAAACTGTCTACGTTACAATTTGTAGGTAATCAGGCAGGCCCTTGCACTACATGGTTGGGTGAATGTATACATAAATATGACCACAAAAGAGGGATAGTGTGTATGGGTTTTGCAAAGTAAGCAGATAGAGTATTTGTATCTGTTGACTTAGCATTTTTTTTTGGGGGGGGGAGGGTTACAAATTATTTTGGGCCCAAAAAATGGCCTCTTGCACTCTGAATTGGAGGACAACAATAACATTTGGACACATTTTAGGGGGTGTTTAGGGTAAGAACAAAAACGTAGATGACAAAATACATTGTTAAAGTGGTTGTAAACCCTTACAGACCACTTTGTGCTACAGGTAAGCCTATCATAAGGCTTACCTGTAGCTACCCAGGATATCTCCTAAACCTGCACAGTTTAGGAGATATCCCTTATATTTGGATGTGCCAAAGTCATCGGCACATGCGCACTGACACAAACTGAAGCAATGGCACGTATGTGCCGTTGGTTCAGTGAGTGTGCCGTTACCGCGTGCATGCACGGGAGTGACGTCATCGTGGCTCCGGCCAATCACAGCGCCGGAGCCGCGATACCAGGAAGTAACCCCGGGGAGTGATGTCACCGGCCGGTGCTGTGTACGGGCACCGCAGCGAGGGCTTCGATCTCAGGTGAGTATAACATAATGAGCTAGTATGCTATGCATACTAGCTCATTATGCCTTTGTCTTGCAGGTGTTAGTTTATTTATTTATTTTTGAAAGTGGGTTTACAACCACTTTAAGTTGCTAGGCTAGGTGTGTATGGGCCCAGGATAGCATGCTGGGGAGGTTAGTGAAGAAAAATATGCATGTAGGCCAAAAAAGGAGCAGGAAAAGCCTACAGCATGCATGAGGAAAAAGAAGACATTCACAGCATATTACAATAATGTTAATTATGGAATCAATAAATGAATACAATACATTAGCAAACATTAAATACATAGAATGTGATGTCAAAGGCAAAAACTTACCCGAATATAGTCATTCTGCAGGACTTATAAATAAATAAATAATGTCTGAGCAGGTGTCTGAAGTAATGAGTTCCAGAGCCTGGGGGGGAGATCCCAGTGGTAAACTTGAGGTCCTGGAGACTTCTCCCTGTCGCCAAGTAACGCAAGGTGGCTATGAGCTTTTGCTCAGGAGTGATGGCAAGCCGCATGCATGTGTCCTGCTTCTTAATATAGGGGGGTCACCAATGCCAATCGTTGGTGAAAGCAGGGGTCCGTCATCCGGAGATAATTCCGAAAGTCATCCGAATTATTCTCCTGAAGCTCCCGCAGCAAAGGCATATGACATAATTGGTCATGATTAAGCAACCAATTTTTGGTCCAAGAAATCCTCCTCCTCCTGTTCCTGGACTGGACTTGGGTCAAAGCAATCACTCCAAGGCCAAAAATAGCACATTCTCTCCTCCAATTCCGCAACATGGCTGGTTGACGAACGGCCATTCAGAAATGAATTGACAAGCACGAACTGAAAAGCGTGAATCAACACACACCAAACTTCTACTAACACAAAATGAACAGAAGGAGCCCAAAGGGTGGTGCATGACAATTGAACTTTCTCCTTTATCGACTCGTAGTACGTCTAGTACGTCACTACCTTCGTTTTTGTTGGCCGACAATTGTGTACCGTTTGTATGCAAGACAAGTTCATGGCACACGCTCTTTGGACAAAAGTCTGGCGCTTTGTCTGCAGAAAATCCGATCATGTGTACGAGGCTTAAGACAACTCTGAGCTGGTGCACAGATGTCTGTGCTGTGCAGCTTCCCACACAGGGCTGTATCCCTAGCCCCATTTAGCTGGAAGATTCCTCTGTAGAAGCTATATTTAAACAAAGGAACAGAGCATAGTGGTGATGCCATTACCCAAATATGGTAGTGCCCATATTTGGGAGATGACTTGAGTCACTGGGTGGGTGGAGACAGTCTGCACCAAGGGGCCAGTCGTTTGCAGGTAACCACAGCTTGAGTGATTACATGTAAGCAGCTATGATAAGCTGCAGGAGTTGACAGCCTCCCATTGCTATGGTTGGGGCTTCCTCCCACATCTAATCAGCATGTATGTAATCGCTAGACATGTGAAGAACGGAAAAATTTGTTTTGGATAGATTTGTTATGTTACTAATTTCATTTCGTTATGGAATCCATTTAGTTTGGTTTCGGAATTAGTTTAGTTTCGTTAAAATTAGTTTTGTGGCCGGTGTTGTAGGGGTCTGCGGGCAGGGGGCTTACTGTAATCTGAAAACCCCCTTTAACCAGATCCCGGCCCCCTCTATGTGAATGAGTATCAGACATGTGCAGGATGAAAAAATTCGTTTAGTTTAGTTTCGTTTCGATTCGTTAGTTAACTAAATTCGTTTAGTTAAATTCGTTGCATTCATTACATTCGTTTTCGGAATTTGTTTCGTTTTGTATTCGAATTCGAAAAAATTCGACCGCATTCGAAAAAACTATCAAATTCGAAAAAATTCTACCACATTCGAAAAAAACTGTCAAATTCGAAAAAATTCTACCACATTCGAAAAAAACTATCAAATTCGAAAAAATTCTACCACATTCGAAAAAAACTGTCAAATTCGAAAAAATTCTACCACATTCGAAAAAAACTGTCAAATTCGAAAAAATTCTACCACATTCGAAAAAAACCTATCAAATTTGAAAAAATTCTACCACATTCGAAAAAAACTGTCAAATTCGAAAAAATTCTACCACATTCGAAAAAAACTATCAAATTCAAAAAAAATTTTACTACATTCGAAAAAAATATTAAATTCAAAAAAATTCTACCACATTCGAAAAAAAACTGTCAAATTCGAAAAATTTCTACCACATTCGAAAAAAACTATAAAATTCGAAAAAATTCTACCGCATTCGAAAAAAACAATAACTGAATTTGAAAAAGTAAACTATATATAACCATTTTGCGAAATTTGAAATTCGTATAGAATGAAATCGAATTCCAATAGAAAAGATTAGGATAGAATAGAAAGTATAAAAGAATAGCATAGAAAAACAATAGAACAGAATAGAAAAAAATATAATATATTGTATTCTAATCTTTTCTTTTTGAATTCGAATTCATTCTTTACCAAATTCCAATTTTGGAAGATGGTTAAATATATATATTATATTTTTTTTCTATTCTGTTCCATTGTTTTTCTATGCTATTCTTTTCTATTCTATTCTAAACTTTTCTATTCGAATTTGAATTAATTCTATGCGAAATTCGAATTTCTGAAGTTGGCTTCTAAAATTAGAATTTCATATAGAATGAATTCGAATTTGAATAGAAAAGATTAGAATAGAAAATAATAGAAATAGAATAGACTAGAAAAACAATAGAACAGAAGAGAATAAAATATAATATATATATATTATATTTTTTTCTATTCTGTTTCATTGTTTTTCTATGCTATTCTTTTTTATTCTATTCTAAACTTTTCTATTCGAATTTGAATTCATTCTATATGAAATTCGAATTTCGGAAGATGGCTTCTGAAATTCGAATTTCGTATAGAATGAATTTGAATTTGAATAGAAAAGAATAGACTAGAAAAACAATAGAACAGAACAGAATAAAATATAATATATATATATATTATATCTTATTCTATTCTGTTCTATTGTTTTTCTAGTCTATTATTTCTACTCTATTTTAATCTTTTCTATTCAAATTCATTTTATACGAAAGTCGAATTTTGGAAGATGGTTTTATATATATATATATATATATATATATATATATATATATATATATATATATATATATATATATATATATATATATATTATTTTTTCTATTCTGTTCTATTGTTTTTCTATTATTTTCTATTATATTCTGATCTTTTCTATTTGAATTCAAATTCATTCTATACAAAATTCGAATTTCGGAAAATAGTTATATAGAAATAGAATGAAATCAAATTCTAATAGAAAAGAATAGAATAGAAAAACAATAGAACAGTAGAACAGAATAGAAAGAAATATTATATATATATATATATATAGATCTATCTATATATATATATAGATAGATAGATAGATAGATAGATAGATAGATAGATAGATAGATAGATAGATAGAGATATATATATATCTCTATCTATCTATCTATCTATCTATCTATCTATCTATCTATCTATCTATCTATCTATCTATCTATCTATGTATATATATGTATATATATATATATATATATATATAAATAAAAAAATATAAATATAAATAAAAGAGATGTTTGGAGCCACTCTGGTCTCTGATCAGCTCTATGGTCAGCTGGCTGAATCACCGGCTGCATTCTCAGGTTCCCTGTTGAGACAGGAGAGCCAGAGAAAAACACGGAAGACGGTGGGGGGGGGCATTCCCTCCCACTGCTTGTAAAAGCAGTCTAGAGGCTAATTAGCTGCTAGGATTGCTTTTACATGAAAGCCGACCGCTGGCTGAAAAGAATGATACCAAGATGATACCTAAACCTGCAGGCATCATTCTGGTATAACCACTCAAAGTCGTGAATGGCGTACCTGAAGACAAAAAAATGGTTAACAATAAAGCACAGTAAACGGTAAAGTATAAAAAATTGCAGACCTGAAAAACAAACATTATAAAACATAATAACAATAAAACATTGCAGAATAGAATACAGTAAAAAAGAGCAGAACAATAGAGAGAGAATAGAGAGAGAGAGAACAATAAAACAACAACTATTTTTTTTTATTTTATATTTTTGTATGTGTTTTTTTTTTTTTTTTTTACACTTTTTTTTGTAACTAACTTTTATAACTGTAACCGGTTCCAGGTTCGGGTCTCTCAAAATGCGATGGCATCTTGGGAGACCCTGTGAAAGTGTGTCTAGTCTGTGCAGTGCTGTACCCTACGCTAATACTCAACTAGTGAATGGTAGCATTCAAAACATTCACCAATGCAAAGACCAGGATTGTCAGGACAGGAGGGACAATAATAGCGGGTGTCACGCCTATATCCGCGCTTGCTGCAGACACAAAATCTTTTTTGGGGGGTTCGTTGGGTAGGGGTACTCGGGAGGACATAAAGAAAATGCCTCTCATGCAGCCGACTGCATTTGGTTGGGGATGTGAATGGGGGAAGTACGGGCGCTGCAGAAGTGGTGGGTTCCCAATTAGGACTGGCGAATGCAGCAGGAAGGGCATTATGGGCACGACGGCCTGTGTTTGTCTTTTTGGTGGCAGCGGGACACTACTTGTGCTTGCCACCTCACCAGCTTGAACTGCATTTATGGGATTCGCCATGTCACCAAGTGTTACTGCAGTGCTGGTTTGACTATGACCGGGGTGTACTAGGCCGCTGGTGCTTGCCAGTTCACCAAAGCGCTACCAAAAAAACTGTTAGCGATCGCAGGGATCAGGCCTGACTCTGCGAATGCTGCAGTTATGTGTTTAGTGTTTTGTAAGTGACAGTGATCGATCGATACTGCACTTGGGTGGGCTGGGCTGGGCGGAGGGGCAAAACGCAGGTGCTAGCAGGTATCTGGGCTGATCCCGCTAACACTGCGTTTTTGGGAACCCTAAACTGCTGGGGACGCTAGTATAGATCTGATCGGATCAGATATTGATGCGTTCAGATACTATACCACTAAGGAAGGTGTACGGTGCGTGCGTGGGTGTTAGCGCGACTGGCGCTAACCTGACGCTGCCTGGGGCTGGTGCTTGCCAGTTCACCAAAACGCTACCAAAAAAACTGTTAGCGATCGCAGGGATCAGGCCTTACTCTGCGAACGCTGCAGTTATGCATTTAGCGTTTTGTAAGTGACAGTGATCGATCGATACTGCACTTGGGTGGGCTGGGCTGGGCCGGGCGGAGGGGCAAAACGCAGGTGCTAGCGGGTATCTGGGCTGATCCCGCTAACACTGCGTTTTTGGGAACCCTAAACTGCTGGGGACGCTAGTATAGATCTGATCGGATCAGATATTGATGCGTTCAGATACTATACCACTAAGGGAGGCGTATGCTGCGTGCATGGGTGTTAGCGGTACTGGCGCTAATCTGACGCTGCCTGGGGCGACGCATATCACCGCCGGGCGATCAGGGGGCTAAACCTTTATTCGGTAATAAACGGCGGGTGCCCTGACACTATGAAAAATAAACCAACTAACCAGCGTCACCCGTAACGGTTATACGGTGATCAGTGGTGAAAGGGTTAACTAGGGGGCAATCAAGGGGTTAAAACATTTATTAGATAGTATATGGGGGTCCCTGTCGCTATAAAATGCTGACGGCGAACCTAAATATTTACATTCCTAACTAGCGTCACCAGCGACACTAATACAGCGATCAGAAAAATGATCGCTTAGTGACACTGGTGACAGGGGGTGATCAAGGGGTTAAAACTTTATTAGGGGGGGTTAGGGGGGTACCCTAGACCTAAAGGGGGGTAACACTCACTGTCCTACCACAGTAACTGTCACTAACTGACACCCTGCAGTAATCAGAAAAAAAAAAAAAAATACTGCTTGGTGTCAGTGTTACAGGGAGGGGGGAGGGGTGATTGGGGGGGGGATCGGGGGGCGATCGGGGGTGTTTTGTGTGCCTGGCATGTTCTACTGTGTGTGTGTGTGTGTGTGTTGGTGCACTTACATGTCTTCTCTCCTCGGCGCTAGAACGGAAACTGCCGAGCCGAGGAGAGATGACATCACATCCTCTGCCTGTGTGTACTATACACAGGCAGGGGATGTTCCTCATTGGCTGGGAGCGATCGGATGGTCTCCCCCTCATCTCTCATCGCTCCTAGCCAAATGCCGACCGCCGCTGGCACCGGGGGGGGGTCCGATCGGACCCCCAGCCCACGGGAAGGCAATCACGTATGGGTACGTGATTTTGCCTGCCCGTGCCATTCTGCTCACGTATATATGCGTGAGGCGGTCGGCAAGTGGTTAATTACCAATGCTATTTTTAATTTCTGTAATATGCAGCATGGGGGGGGGTTAATGTACTGCACCTGGTCACTGATGCATTAGTGGCTGACCAGTGGCAGTTAATTAAAGTGATACCAAAGTTGTGTCACAAGGCATCTGGTAGCAGGTGACGATGGCAAATGACACATGGCATCTGGCAACAGGTGACAGTGGTAAGTGACATGTTGCATCTGGCAGAAGGTGACGGCAACGAATGACACGTGGCATCTGGCAGCAGGTGACGGTGACAAATGACACGTGGCATCTGGCAGCAGGTGACAGTGGCAAATGACAAATGGCATCTGGCAGCAGGTGACGATGGCAAATGACACGCTGCATCAAGCAGCAGGTGACTGTGGCAAATGACACGTGGCATCTGGCACCAGGTGACTGTGGCAAATGACACGTGGCTTCTGGCAGCAGGTGACGGTGGCGAAAGACATGTGGCATCTGGCAACAGGTGACGGTGGTAAGTGACATGTTGCATCTGGCAGCAGGTGACGGTGGCGAATGACACGTTGCATCTGGCAGCAGGTGACGTTGGCAAGTGACATGCTGAATCTGGCAGCAGGTGTAGTGGTAAATGACACTTGGCATCTGGCTGCAGGTGACAGTGGCAAATAACACGTGGCATCTCGCAGCAGGTGACAGTGGCAAATGACAAATGGCATCTGGCAGCAGGTGACAATGGCAAATGACATGCTGCATCTGGCAGCAGGTGACTGTGGCAAATGACACGTGGCATCTGGCAGTAGGTGACGATGGCAAGTGGCACGCTGCACCTGGCAGCAGGTGATGGTGGCAAATGACATGTGGCATTTGGCAGCAGGTGACAGTGGCAAGAGACACAATGCATCTGGCAGCAGGTGACGGTGGAAAATGACTCCTGGCATCTGGCAGCAGGTGACAGTGATAAGTGACATGTTGCATCTGGATCTGGCAGCAGGTGACGGTGGCAAATGACATGTGGCATCTGGCAGCAGGTGTCGGTGGTGAGTGACATGTTGCTCTGAGCCCTGTGCTGATAATTAATACAGGGCTCTTTACAGAGGGAATGATCACTTTTTTCTTTTCCCACTGACACTGACTCTTTCTTTACACCGGGGGGGGGGGGCGCAGCTTGCCATCTTCGCCCTGGGCACAGAATTACCTTGTCCCGGCACTGCCCCCATTCACTTGAACAGGTCACGGTAGATGGGCAGCAGTGCCTGCCGATGCATCAGGGATAATAACTCCTGCTGCGTCCAAGAAGCAAAGCATCATGGCTGCAGCATATGTACATCTCCGGATGCTGCCTCTGTAGCTAAAGGGAGAGCACTTGGCAAGAAGAAATATGTTAGGACTTTCCTCCTTTTCAAAACACGGGGAGAGAGTTCTGTATCCCACAAAACAGAACTGAGCAGAGCTAATAAAACTGTTTGGGATTTTAATGCAAAAAGATATGCGCTCACTGGATTTCTGAACCCTTTCAATGGTATATTTAACTACTCCAACTCCGGAAAGTTTTACCCCCTTATATAATTTTTTTCACACAAATAGAACCTTCTTTTATTGGTATTTGATCACCACTGAGTTTTTATTTTTTGTGATATAAACAAAAAAAGACCAAAAATGTAAAAAAAAAAACAAAAACATTTTTTACTTTCTGATATAAAACATATCCAAACAAATCAAATTCCTTAAGAAATTTAGGCTAATATGTAGTTTGTTACGTATTTTTGGTTAAAAAAATCAGCGTATATTGATTGTTTTGCGCAAAAAGTTATAGTGTCTACAAACTATGATATATATATATATATATATATATATATATATATATATATATATATATATACATACTGGATTTCTTTTTTTTAATACTACTAATGGCCCTGGTGTAGCATCAGGGGTCACAGGAGTCACATTTGTGACAATGCCCTTGCTCTAGGGGGCCTGTGCGGCCTCTCAATCATATCATTCTACGGCCTGCAAAGAATCCCGGAGTCCGCCTAGGATACTGCAGCGTCCCTGCCTCTTGTGTTTTGCAGCCAAGTGGTGGAATACTTTCTCCATTACTCAGCTTCAGCCTTGCCTTTGATTCCATACCACTCCACTCTCACTGGCTGGGAGAAGTTTTGACCTTTCGGCGCTATTTCCTGAACTGAGCAGAGTAGAAAGGAGGATGGGATGAGAGCAATGTGATGGAGGAGGAAGTGTTAAAGCTGACAACCGGGTGGAAAAGGGCTCAGACACAAGCACAGCAGCAGCCACTGGTGTTGAGGGTAGTTATCCCGACTGCTACAGGAATGGGAACCCTCTCTCCCTATTTGGACACAGACAATTCGCTCTGCAGTGAAGATGGGCACCACCACAGCGTCTTGTGTATCTCATGGTGCCCGGACCACTGCACAGACAAATGCCGCTGCCTCTACCACTCCCTCTACCACTCCCTCTGAACCAGAAATTTGTGGTCCTTTTATTTAATAATCTAATAGTTCCTGTATGCCTCTTGCCATTTGTAAACTGACCTTTTTTTCTCCCTTTGTTTATATCTATCTATCTATCTATCTATCTATCTATCTATCTATCTATCTATCTATCTATCTATCTATCTATCTATCTATCTATCTATCCAGTATATACTGTAATTCATCCCAAAGGTGTTCTATCGGGTTAACGTCAGGACTCTGTGCAAGTCAGTCAAGTTCCTCCACCCCAAACTCGCTCAGCCATGTCTTTATGGACCGTAGGACAGGTAGGTGTCTGTTTATTAATAAACTAAAAAAAAGGCGGAACTCCACTTTGAAGTGGTTGTTAACCCACTACAGTATAACCATACAATCTCCTCTGTAAAATAACATTATGTGTCCCTGTGTCTGTGTTAAATGAAAAAGATGCAGCTTTCTAACTTATATCAGAGCATCTCCCAGCGCTCATGTGACTGCTTGACTCTATCTTCTCCCCTCCTCCCCAGCTGACATCAGCGGGAGTTCTCGGCCCCTCCCGCTATAGCTGTCAGCTGGGGAGAGAAAAGAGCCGAGGAGTCATGTGAGCGCCAGGAGACGCTCTGATATAAGGTAGAAATCGGCGTCTTTCATATAACACAGACACTGGGACACATATTTCCTAATGTGAAAAATGGGGGGCCTTTTTTTCCCATGACAGAGAGTTAAAAGCTCATTGATGAAGAATGGGAGAGATCTGATAAGAAGACCAATTTACAATGAAAGTTCTCCAAGCCTTATCCAATAAAGCTGGCTGATGTATGTTTAAACAATGCACTTCCAGGAGTGGATGGGGCTCTCCAGCGTCTGGTGTGCAAGTGTCTTTGCCTGTCAATACATTTAGGGATCCTATGGATTGAAAAGTGGACTTAAAAGAAAGTATGGCTTTGGTTTTTTTTCCAGATTCATACTTACCTAGGTGGATGCTGCATCCGTCCCCTGGCGCCGCTGCACTGAGAACCGACAGATCGCTCAGTTCTGACAGCTCCCTGAGCAGAGAGCTGCTGACTTTCAGTCAGCAGCTCTCCGCTCTGCCTCCTCCTCGCTCACTGGAGCGCTGGGATGTGGTGGGGAGCGGCTGCCTCAGGCTCTCAGCGACTCAAAAATGGAACTTCTGCTTTAAGGGAAGGTGACCCCCTGACATGCCACATTTGGCATGTCATTTTTTTTTGGGGGGGGGGGGAGCGGGTACCCTCTTTTTAGAGAGTTCCAGCTCCCACTTCCTCCCGGGGCACCACGGCACCGGAAGGGAGATCACCTCTCCCCCCCTCCCTCTTGGCAATCATCTGGGACACGTCACTGCCCGGCCAGTCACGGCACGCGGCGAGGCTCGCACATGTGCTGTGGGTGCCCGGCTGTGAAGCCACAGCCAGGCACCTACAGTTACAATGCCAGCGCCGCAGAGGAGGGGGAGACGAGCAGGGCTTCGTTCCCCCGCATCGCTGGACCCTGGGACAGGTAAGTTTCTGATTATTAAAAGTCAGCAGCTGCAGTATTTGTAGCTGCTGACTTTTAATTCTTTTTTTAAGCAGAAATCTGCTTTAAAGATAGACCTCTTCAACTCAGAAATTGTGGTGAACTGGCCCTCAGACTTGTAGAGAATCTATACTATGGCTGTTGACTAGCCTGGGATACGGCGTGACCACGATCTCGGTAAAAAACAAATTACATGACTGTTTACCCATGTGATTGGCTGTGTCCAATAACAGCCAATCACATGTAAACATGGAAGTGCCGGTAATCGACTCTCCTTGCTTCACACTGACAGAGCGTGAGGAGAGGAGAGCCTCGCAGGAGAGACCTGTACAGGTAATTAGGGCACTAGCCATCAGTGCCCTGATTATCAGTGGAGCCCCAGCATTGATGCCAATCAGTGACCATCTGTGATAGCAATCTATGCCCATCAGTGATGCCAATCTGTGCCCATCAGTGATGCTAGTCACTGCTGCCATTCAGTGCCCGTCAGTACCTGCTCATCAGTGCTGCCCTTCAGTGTCGCCTCTCTGTGCCTTCTATGATTGCCCATAAGTGCCCATCAGTACCACCTATCAGTGCTCATCAGTGCTGCATATCACCGTACCCTGACTTCACTTCATATGAAATCCAGCTGCCTGCCTTCTGGTCAGACTGCAGCCTACTTTACACCCCAATACACATAAGAGTGACCAAGGATCCCATCAATCAGGCCCCGTCTGGAAAACAGAAAGCATCAAGCATCACAGTGGACCGCTGGTCAAACGTGACACATCACTTAAAACCCAGCAAGGCAATTCACACAGCAGCCACCATTGAATGACAATTCATCCCAAACAAACGAAAACCCAAGCATGTTAACACTAGGGATGAGCCTGTGGTTTGAGTCAAACGTAAGTTCGACTCGAACATCGGGTGTTCGTTTGTTCTAAAAATTCGTGGGAAATTCGCCCCATAATGCACTGTGCAGTGCATTAGCGTCTGATGATTGGCCAAGTTAGTTAGTGGCAGTGTATTTGATATTTGATATATATATATATATATATATATATATATATATATATATATAAATATATATAGTCTAGTGTATGTATGTATATATATATATATATATATATATATATATATATATAAATATATACAGTGGGGCAAAAAAGTATTTAGTCAGCCACCAATTGTGCAAGTTCTTCCACTTAAAAAGATGAGAGAGGCCTGTAATTGTCACCATAGGTATACCTCAACTATGAGAGACAAAATGTGGAAACAAATCCAGACAATTACATTGTCTGATTTTTGAAAGAATTTATTTGCAAATTATGGTAAAAAAAAAGTATTTGGTCACCTACAAACAAGCAAGATTTCTGGCTCTCACAGACCTGTATCTTCTTCTTTAAGAGGCTCCTCTGTCCTCCACTCATTACCTGTATTAATGGCACCTGTTTGAACTTGTTATCAGTATAAAAGACACCTGTCCACAACCTCAAACAGTCACACTCCAAGCTCCACTATGGTGAAGACCAAAGAGCTGTTGAAGGACACCAGAAACAAAATTGTAGACCTGCACCAGGCTGGGAAGACTGAATATGCAATAGGCCAAGCAGCTTGGTTTGAAGAAATCAACTGTGGGAGCAATATTTAGAAAATGGAAGACATACAAGACCACTGATAATCTCCCTCGATCTGGGGCTCCACGCAAGATCTCACCCCGTGGGGTCAAAATGATCACAAGAACGGTGAGCAAAAATCCCAGAACCACACGGGGGACCTAGTGAATGACCTGCAGAGAGCTGGGACCAACGTAACAAAGGCTACCATCAGTAACACACTACGCCACCAGGGACTCAGATCCTGCGGTGCCAGACGTATCCCCCTGGTTAAGCCAGGACATGTCCAGGCCTGTCTGAGGTTTGCTAGAGAGCATTTGGATGATCCAGAAGAGGATTGGGAGAATGTCATATGGTCAGATGAAACCAAAGTATAACTGTTTGGTAGAAACACAATTTGGTAGAAACACAATTCGTCGTCTTTGGAGAGAGAATGCAGAGTTGCAACCAAAGAACACTATACCTACTGTGAAGCATGGGGGTGGCAACATCATGCTTTGGGGCTGTTTCTCTGCAAAGAGAAACAGGACGACTGATCCATGTACATGAAAGAATGAATGGGGCCATGTATTGTGAGATTTTGAGTGCAAACCTCCTCCCATCAGCAAGGGCATTGAAGATGAAACGTGGCTGGGTCTTTCAGCATGACAGTGATCCCAAACACACTGCCCGGGCAATGAAGGAATGGCTTCTTGGCATTTCAAGGTCCTGGAGTGGCCTAGCCAGTCTCCAGATCTCAACCCCATAGAAAACATTTGGAGGGAGTTGAAAGTCCGTGTTGCCCAGTGACAGCCCCAAAACATCACTGCTCTAGAGGAGATCTGCATGGAGGAATGGGCCAACATACCAGCAACAGTGTGTGACAACCTTGTGAAGACTTACAGAAAACGTTTGACCTCTGTCATTGTCAACAAAGGATATATATAACAAAGTATTGAGATGAACTTTTGATATTGACTAAATACTTATTTTCCACCATAATTTGCAAATAAATTCTTTCAAAAATCAGACAATGTGATTTCCTGGATTTGTTTCCACATTTTGTCTCTCATAGTTGAGGTATACCTATGATGACAATTACAGGCCTCTCTCGTTTTTAAGTGGGAGAACTTGCACAATTGGTGGCTGATTAAATACTTTTTTGCCCCACTGTGTATAGATATATATATATATATATATATATATATATATCTATACACATTCAGTGTAGCGTATATATACAGTGCGTTCGGCGGTGCACAGTATATAATACACTTCAGGCGGTGTATTCATATAGCAGAAAAGAAACGCTCCTGCGCACAAGTGGATTACCAGACAGGCTATATAATGTCACAGGCCTTGCTGCCCTCAAGGATAGGGGTATCCTAACGATCAAAGATATAAAAAGAAAAGAAAGGGCGCACCAGGTTTGTGCATTATGCTTTAGATATGTATTTATTAAAAATGATGAAAAGAAAACTACTCACAAACGACTGTAGAATTATTGCAATAAAATATTCGCCAAATAACAGCATGTAGTCTAAACCGAACAATGCTCTCCAACAGTCACAGAGAAAATCACAGGATCACTGCCAGCTGACGTGTTTCGAGGGGAAAACCCCTCTTCCTCAGAGCTCAGCAGTGTGCACTCCTTCAGCAATCCCCATATATACATATGCACCCTCAACCAGTCAACCAATCTAAGACTTACGGCCCCTCCCCTTTTCCCAGTGGCCACTGGGAAAATGTGACTTAACCCTTACTACATGTACAACATGCAATACATGCACTATGTTTAATTAAACCGATCGCTTGTAATCAACAATCAAGATCAAATGGGCTATAGATCTCTCTCAGGCCGAAGTGTCCGGACTAGTAGCACTAACCTGGGTAACAAGTCTAACCGATCGTGGAATGATCAGGACCATGCCATCATGTCCATGCATCCCTCCGTAATAGAAGCTGCTCCCATGGTAGCCGTTCGTGGAGTAACCAAGGCCGTACCATCATGTCCGTGCACTCCTCCATAGTGAAAGCTGCTCCCCTAGTCCGTTACTATGTCTGGAATGCATGCCGCCACGTTTGCTCTCCAGACTGAAGTCACTTCCGGTGCATCATCCGTCGCTCATTGATGAGGCTGTACCATCATGTCCGTGCACTCCTCCATAGTGAAAGCTGCTCCCCTAGTCCGTTACTATGTCTGGAATGCACGCCGCCATGTTTGCTCTCCAGACTGAAGTCACTTCCGGTGCATCATCCGTCGCTCATTGATGATGTCGGCGGCAACAATAGATCGCCGCCATTTGGTGTAGTCAGGACACTAGAGGCAAAATAGAGGTAATGTATATCCCTTTACACTGACCACTTAGCAATACTAAGAGGAACAATGATCGAGCGTTAGACAGATGTGCAGGCTGTCACTCAATAATTACACAGAGCGAGGGAAAGAAATACTCAACCCCCATAAACCAAAAATGATTGGTGAACTATTAAAAAAGGTGCAAATGTAATTAAATAAAATTAAACCAATCCTTCACGGATATAGTATGCTTAATATCACACTAAATAGTATATGTAACTAATTAATATGTGCAGCACTAAACAGTAAATCTGACAAAAATGTCAATTATCAAAATGGTAAAACATCAATCATAAAATTGAGTGGGTATCATCAATGACATCTACAGTATCAATAATAGCAAATAAAAGTTACCATCATCAGAAAAAAATCACTAAAAATAACTAAAAATACATACAAACATATACGCAAAAAAAGGACCTGTGTACATACATACACAAATTTGCAGGAGAAAAGATATATACTAGTAAAAGAATAGGAGGATGGGGGGGGCGAGGGGAAAAGGGGGAGGGGAAGGGAGAAGAAACCCATATGTCGTAATTTTGTGGATCTCAGGTTCTTCATTGAGCCACCCAGGGGTTAAACTCCCGAGGGTGAAGATCCAAAAAGCTTCACGTTTGCAAAGTCTCTGATGTCTCCTACCCCTATCAAGATCTCCTCCAATGGCCTCAATCCCGAATACCCTCATGCCCACTAGATCTCCATGATGAATTTCCTGAAAATGCTGGGGAACCGTGTATTTTACTCGTGTATTGGTTATATCACATTTATGTTCACTAATGCACACTCTCATGGGTCGAGATGTCCGGCCCACATAAAGACATCCGCACGGACAAATAATGCCATATACCACATGATCCGTCCCACCGTTAATAAACTGCTTTAACTGGTGAACTCTGCCATCCATACCAACCACTTTCTTTTTTTGTGCCACATGAACTTGCACGTGCCGCAATTCTTAACACTGCATTTGTAGCTTCCCTTCTGGTCAAAAATAGTGGATCACGCATTAGTAGACTTATTAAGAGATTTCTTTACCATGCTGGGAGCAACTAAGCTTCTAAAATCCGGGGGCTTCCTGTACACGATATTGGGTCTATCCGAGAGTATACCCCAGTTTTTCCTTAAGATACTTTGTATTTCAAAAGCTTTATTTGTGTACTGGGTAGAAAAACGAGCTTGTACAGTGTCAGAGTTGGCAATGGAGGCAGATGGTTGGACATGCTCAAGTGGACCATCATACAGATTGGCATATTTATTAAAGGCTGTCCATAAGGGATGTTCTTAATCCATCTAGGATGGTGATTGCTGTTAGCATGCAAAAAAGAGTTACCGCCACTAGGTTTAAAATGGGTCTTAGAGAGAATACTTCCATATGAATCAATCCTAAGTTCAAGATCCAGGAAGACCAGCTATCCTTGTTAATAACATGAGTGAATTCAATCCAAAAAGGATTGTCTCTACAATACTCAAGGAAATAGTGCAATTCCTGGTCTGTCCTGTCCCAAATGATGAGAATATCATCAATGTATCTAGCAAAAAGGACCAGGTTCGCTCCATATGGGTTGTTGTTCCAAATGAACAATTCCTCCCAGTAACCCATAAATATGTTGGCATAACTAGGAGCGAACCTGGCCCCCATGGCTGTGCCCTTAATTTGCAAATAGTGCTCTCCAAGGAAGGAAAAATGGTTATGCATAAGAGAAAAATCTACACAATCAAGCACAAACTTGGCCTGTACAGAGTTTAGTTTACTATCTTTGGACAAATAATGATTAATTGCCCTTAGGCCATGTGTACGGTCAATTGATGTGTAGAGAAAGGCCACATCCAAGGAGAGCCATCTATACCTGGGCTGCCATTCATGATGGGATAAAAATTCTAGCATATGGCTAGAATCCCTTACAAATGACGGGAGACCTGTCACTATTCCCTGCAAAAAATGATCAATGTAGCATCCCACATTGCTTGAGATACTGTCGATCCCTGCAATGATGGGTCTACCTGGAGGATCTACTTCACTTTTATGCACTTTTGGGATGTGGTAAAAGTGCAGAGTTAACGCATGCCTGTTATAGAGAAAGTAATATTCATTTTTTGTAAGGACCACATCCAATAAAGCTTGGTCTAGGAGTGATTTAAGATCTTTGGTATACTCTATTACAGGGTCTCCTTTCAATTTTGTATAGATGTCTATATCCCCCAATAGTCTCATTGCTTCGGCTATGTAATCCTTTTTATTCTGAATGACTAAGCTCCCGCCCTTGTCTGCTTTCCTAATGATGACGCCCTGATTCTGCTTCAAACTATTAATAGACATCCCTAAAGGGTCAAGGTGCTTATTATGTTTATTCCTTTTATTAATATCATGATGGAATTTTGTTTTAAAAGACTCGAAAACCACATCATAAAAAGTGGAGATGTATCTACCCTTCGCCCAATAAGGGAAGAAGGAAGACTGCTCCCCTGGTAGCCGTTTGTGGAGTAGCCAAGGCCGTACCATCATGTCCATGCACTCCTCCATAGTGAAAGCTGCTCCCCTAGTCCGTTACTATGTCTGGAACGCACGCCGCCACGTTTGCGTCCTAGACTGAAGTCACGTCCGGTGCGTCATCCATCGCTCATTGATGATGTCGGCGGCAACAATAGATCGCCGTCATTTTGGTGTAGTCAGGACACTAGAGGCAAAATAGAGGTAATGTATATCCCTTTACACTGACCACTTAGCAATACTAAGAGGAACAATGATCGAGCGTTAGACAGATGTGCAGGCTGTCACCTGATAATTACACAGAGCGAGGGAAAGGAATACTCAAACCTCCATAAACCAAAAATGATTGGTGAACTATTACAAAAGGTGCAAATGTAATTAAATGAAATACTATACTAAAATAGTTGGTGTTATATATTAACCATACATATATATAGATATATACGTGTATATACACGCAGGTGTATATATATATATATATATATATATATATATATATATATATATATATATATATATATACATATATGTGCCACAATTAGATAGTGCCTAAAACTTGAATAAACTATGGGTAACATACAGGAAGATTTACACCTATACCTGCATAGTAACTAAGGACACTACAGCACCTAATTAGGGAATTTTGCTGAAGGAGGTGGACACGTGCTGCACCAAGCAATACAAATAAAACCAATCCTTCACGGATATAGTATGCTTAATATCACATTAATAGTATATGTAACTAATTAATATGTGCAGCACTAAACAGTAAATCTGACAAAAATGTCAATGATCAAAATGGTAAAACATCAATCATGAAATTGAGTGGGTATCATCAATGACATCTACAGTATCAATAATAGCAAATAAAAGTTACCATCATCAGAAAAAAATCACTAAAAATAACTAAAAATACATGTAAACATATACACAAAAAAGGACCTGCGCACACACATACACAAATTTGCAGGAGAAAAGATATATACTAGTAAAAGAATAGGAGGAGAGGGGGGGGCGAGGGGAAAAGGGGGAGGGGAAGGGAGAAGAAACCCATATGCCGTATCTACACTCTTCTGTAATCTTAAGTAATTTTGTGGATCTCAGGTTCTTCATTGAGCCACCCGGGGGTTAAACTCCCGAGGGTGAAGATCCAAAAAGCTTCACGTTTGCAAAGTCTCTGATGTCTCCTACCCCTATCAAGATCTCCTCCAATGGCCTCAATCCCGAATACCCTCATGCCCACTGGATCTCCATGATGAACTTCCTGAAAATGCTGGGGAACCGTGTATTTTACTCGTGTATTGGTTATATCACATTTATGTTCACTAATGCACACTCTCATGGGACGAGATGTCCGGCCCACATAAAGACATCCACACGGACAAATAATGCCATATACCACATGATCCGTCCCACCGTTAATAAACTGCTTTAACTGGTGAACTCTGCCATCCATACCAACCACTTTCTTTTTTTTGTGCCACATGAACTTGCACGTGCCGCAATTCTTAACACTGCATTTGTAGCTTCCCTTCTGGTCAAAAATAGTGGATCACGCATTAGTAGACTTATTAAGAGATTTCTTTACCATGCTGGGAGCAACTAAGCTTCTAAGATTGGCATATTTATTAAAGGCTGTCCATAAGGGATGTTCTTAATCCATCTAGGATGGTGATTGCTGTTAGCATGCAAAAAAGAGTTACCGCCACTAGGTTTAAAATGGGTCTTAGAGAGAATATTTCCATATGAATCACTCCTAAGTTCAAGATCCAGGAAGACCAGCTATCCTTGTTAATAACATGAGTGAATTCAATCCAAAAAGAGGACCAGGTTCGCTCCATATGGGTTGTTGTTCCAAATGAACAATTCCTCCCAGTAACCCATAAATATGTTGGCATAACTAGGAGCGAACCTGGCCCCCATGGCTGTGCCCTTAATTTGCAAATAGTGCTCTCCAAGGAAGGAAAAATGGTTATGCATAAGAGAAAAATCTACACAATCAAGCACAAACTTGGCCTGTACAGAGTTTAGTTTACTATCTTTGGACAAATAATGATTAATTGCCCTTAGGCCATGTGTATGGTCAATTGATGTGTAGAGAAAGGCCACATCCAAGGAGAGCCATCTATACCTGGGCTGCCATTCATAATGGGATAACATTTCTAGCATATGGCTAGAATCCCTTACAAATGACAAGAGACCTGTCACTATTCCCTGCAAAAAATGATCAATGTAGCATCCCACATTGCTTGAGATACTGTCGATCCCTGCAATGATGGGTCTACCTGGAGGATCTACTTCACTTTTATGAACTTTTGGGATGTGGTAAAAGTGCAGAGTTAACGCATGCCTATTATAGAGAAAGTAATATTCATTTTTTGTAAGGACCACATCCAATAAAGCTTGGTCTAGGAGTGATTTAAGATCTTTTGTATACTCTATTACAGGGTCTCCTTTCAATTTTGTATAGATGTTTATATCCCCCAATAGTCTCATTGCAAAGTCTCTGATGTCTCCTACCCCTATCAAGATCTCCTCCAATGGCCTCAATCCCGAATACCCTCATGCCCACTGGATCTCCATGATGAACTTCCTGAAAATGCTGGGGAACCGTGTATTTTACTCGTGTATTGGTTATATCACATTTATGTTCACTAATGCACACTCTCATGGGACGAGATGTCCGGCCCACATAAAGACATCCACACGGACAAATAATGCCATATACCACATGATCCGTCCCACCGTTAATAAACTGCTTTAACTGGTGAACTCTGCCATCCATACCAACCACTTTCTTTTTTTTGTGCCACATGAACTTGCACGTGCCGCAATTCTTAACACTGCATTTGTAGCTTCCCTTCTGGTCAAAAATAGTGGATCACGCATTAGTAGACTTATTAAGAGATTTCTTTACCATGCTGGGAGCAACTAAGCTTCTAAGATTGGCATATTTATTAAAGGCTGTCCATAAGGGATGTTCTTAATCCATCTATGATGGTGATTGCTGTTAGCATGCAAAAAAGAGTTACCGCCACTAGGTTTAAAATGGGTCTTAGAGAGAATATTTCCATATGAATCACTCCTAAGTTCAAGATCCAGGAAGACCAGCTATCCTTGTAAATAACATGAGTGAATTCAATCCAAAAAGAGGACCAGGTTCGCTCCATATGGGTTGTTGTTCCAAATGAACAATTCCTCCCAGTAACCCATAAATATGTTGGCATAACTAGGAGCGAACCTGGCCCCCATGGCTGTGCCCTTAATTTGCAAATAGTGCTCTCCAAGGAAGGAAAAATGGTTATGCATAAGAGAAAAATCTACACAATCAAGCACAAACTTGGCCTGTACAGAGTTTAGTTTACTATCTTTGGACAAATAATGATTAATTGCCCTTAGGCCATGTGTATGGTCAATTGATGTGTAGAGAAAGGCCACATCCAAGGAGAGCCATCTATACCTGGGCTGCCATTCATAATGGGATAACATTTCTAGCATATGGCTAGAATCCCTTACAAATGACAGGAGACCTGTCACTATTCCCTGCAAAAAATGATCAATGTAGCATCCCACATTGCTTGAGATACTGTCGATCCCTGCAATGATGGGTCTACCTGGAGGATCTACTTCACTTTTATGAACTTTTGGGATGTGGTAAAAGTGCAGAGTTAACGCATGCCTATTATAGAGAAAGTAATATTCATTTTTTGTAAGGACCACATCCAATAAAGCTTGGTCTAGGAGTGATTTAAGATCTTTTGTATACTCTATTACAGGGTCTCCTTTCAATTTTGTATAGATGTTTATATCCCCCAATAGTCTCATTGCAAAGTCTCTGATGTCTCCTACCCCTATCAAGATCTCCTCCAATGGCCTCAATCCCGAATACCCTCATGCCCACTGGATCTCCATGATGAACTTCCTGAAAATGCTGGGGAACCGTGTACTTTACTCGTGTATTGGTTATATCACATTTATGTTCACTAATGCACACTCTCATGGGACGAGATGTCCGGCCCACATAAAGACATCCACACGGACAAATAATGCCATATACCACATGATCCGTCCCACCGTTAATAAACTGCTTTAACTGGTGAACTCTGCCATCCATACCAACCACTTTCTTTTTTTTGTGCCACATGAACTTGCACGTGCCGCAATTCTTAACACTGCATTTGTAGCTTCCCTTCTGGTCAAAAATAGTGGATCACGCATTAGTAGACTTATTAAGAGATTTCTTTACCATGCTGGGAGCAACTAAGCTTCTAAGATCCGGGGGCTTCCTGTACACGATATTGGGTCTATCCGGGAGTATACCCCAGTTTTTCCTTAAGATACTTTGTATTTCAAAAGCTTTATTTGTGTACTGGGTAGAAAAACGAGCTTGTACAGTGTCAGAGTTGGCAATGGAGGCAGATGGTTGGACATGCTCAAGTGGACCTTAATACAGATTGGCATATTTATTAAAGGCTGTCCATAAGGGATGTTCTTAATCCATCTAGGATGGTGATTGCTGTTAGCATGCAAAAAAGAGTTACCGCCACTAGGTTTAAAATGGGTCTTAGAGAGAATATTTCCATATGAATCACTCCTAAGTTCAAGATCCAGGAAGACCAGCTATCCTTGTTAATAACATGAGTGAATTCAATCCAAAAAGGATTGTCTCTACAATACTCAAGGAAATAGTGCAATTCCTGGTCTGTCCTGTCCCAAATGATGAGAATATCATCAATGTATCTAGCAAAGAGGACCAGGTTCGCTCCATATGGGTTGTTGTTCCAAATGAACAATTCCTCCCAGTAACCCATAAATATGTTGGCATAACTAGGAGCGAACCTGGCCCCCATGGCTGTGCCCTTAATTTGCAAATAGTGCTCTCCAAGGAAGGAAAAATGGTTATGCATAAGAGAAAAATCTACACAATCAAGCACAAACTTGGCCTGTACAGAGTTTAGTTTACTATCTTTGGACAAATAATGATTAATTGCCCTTAGGCCATGTGTATGGTCAATTGGTGTGTAGAGAAAGGCCACATCCAAGGAGAGCCATCTATACCTGGGCTGCCATTCATAATGGGATAACATTTCTAGCATATGGCTAGAATCCCTTACAAATGACAGGAGACCTGTCACTATTCCCTGCAAAAAATGATCAATGTAGCATCCCACATTGCTTGAGATACTGTCGATCCCTGCAATGATGGGTCTACCTGGAGGATCTACTTCACTTTTATGAACTTTTGGGATGTGGTAAAAGTGCAGAGTTAACGCATGCCTATTATAGAGAAAGTAATATTCATTTTTTGTAAGGACCACATCCAATAAAGCTTGGTCTAGGAGTGATTTAAGATCTTTTGTATACTCTATTACAGGGTCTCCTTTCAATTTTGTATAGATGTTTATATCCCCCAATAGTCTCATTGCTTCGGCTATGTAATCCTTTTTATTCTGAATGACTAAGCTCCCACCCTTGTCTGCTTTCCTAATGATGACGCCCTGATTCTGCTTCAAACTATTAATAGACATCCCTAAAGGGTCAAGGTGCTTATTATGTTTATTCCTTTTATTAATATCATGATGGAATTTTGTTTTAAAAGACTCGAAAACCACATCATAAAAAGTGGAGATGTATCTACCCTTCGCCCAATAAGGGAAGAAGGAAGACTGCTCCCCTGGTAGCCGTTTGTGGAGTAGCCAAGGCCGTACCATCATGTCCATGCACTCCTCCATAGTGAAAGCTGCTCCCCTAGTCCGTTACTATGTCTGGAACGCACGCGGCCATGTTTGCGTTCCAGACTGAAGTCACGTCCGGTGCGTCATCCGTCGCTCATTGATGATGTCGGCGGCAACAATAGATACTCAACCCCATTAAACCAAAAATGATTGGTGAACTATTACAAAAGGTGCAAATGTAAATAAATGAAATACTATACTAAAATAGTTGGTGTTATATATTAACCATACATATATATATAGATATATACGTGTACACGCAGGTGTATATATATGTGCCACAATAAGATAGTGCCTAAAACTTGAATAAACTATGGGTAACATACAGGAAGATCTACATCTATACCTGCATAGTAACTAAGGACACTACAGCACCTAATTGGTCGTCCGTTTCCATGTCCATGTTTACAGCCCATGAACATGGACATGGAAACGGACGACCGACTTTCTCCATCGGCTATAATACCAAAACCATCAAAGAATCCAGGAGAAGAGATATACTTACCCAAGTTCACATACATCAACGGCATGTGGGCATGCATGTAAAGTGAGTCCCCTAGTCTTAAAGTGTTTGAAGGTGTGGCCCCAAAGAAAATGGGCAGATGGCGTTTTTGGAAGCGCACCTGTAAAAGGTCACTGGGGTGTCTTTGTAGTACCCAAGTCAGTGTGGCAGGGGGACATAGGGAAAGTCACCTGATAAGACTGGGGTTAGCCCTTGTGGGTGATAGCTGGCACAGAAGTGCCAATTTGAAGAGGTTTGGCTGGTGTCAATGCAGCCTCACCAGCGCCCATCAATGCAGCCTCACCAGTGCCCATCCATGCAGCCTCACTAGCGCCCATTCATGCAACCTCCCAGCGCCCATCCATGCAGCCTCCCAGCACCCATCCATGCAGCCTACAGGTGCCCATCAATGCAGCCTATCAAGGAGGGAGGGGAAAGGGGGGGCATGCCTGCCACCAGGCGCTATAGCACTTGCGTGACACTGCTGGCATTGTTCAGGACAGGCCAGGAGGGAGAGCAGCCTCTATGATGGGGTGGCGGGGCCAGGGGACACAGGATTAGGAATCGCATATGGGCAGAGAGGCAGAGCTGGCTGGCTGTGGTTATGTCACGGACAGCAATCACAGGTCACTGATAACTGATCAGAGGTGCGCAGTGGTGCAGCAGGGGATGTTTGCTTCCATTCATTTGGGAGTTGGGACACAGACACAGTCCTCCGCCAGCGTTGTGCCGCTGACAATATCTCCGAATGGAGATGCGGGTGCCTGCTGATGCTGAGACTTAGTTGCTTGCTGCAGAGAGAGGAGAAAAGGAACACCAGCGGCCGAGCGCCCTAGGCAGCAGTACGCCCTAAGCAGCTGCCTAGTTTGCCTAGTGGTAGCACTGGCCCTGGCTGGTGTGTTACGCCCCCCTCCGGGGTAGAAACAGAGGGGGAGTATATGTGGCAGAACGTTGCCCTGCCAGGGTCTAGAAGGAAGTTGTGACCCAGAATTCTCAACCGGGTGGGTTGAGGGGCTCCAGGGAGCTTGTAACATGAAGAGGAAACTGGCTTTTCAGTTTCCTCCTTTCTTAGAAAAGTCCACTTTGGGACCTGGAGCCCGGGGATTTCTGAGAGATCCAGGTGTGATGAAATCCCCAGTCCTGGGTCCTGATTTTGAAAACAGCCAGCATACTGATTGGTCAGGTGTGTGCTGGGCTTTTAGTAGTAACCTGACCATAGTTCTGGGCTCCACCCCGGCAGATATGAAGTCTGAGTACCAAGAGTCAGGAGGGCTCCACGGGGGAGCCAGTGCAGCAAGAGGCTGCTAGCTATATGCACCAAGGTGGTTGGTGAAACAGTCTTTACGAGACGGAGTGTAAGGCCAGAGCAGTGCTGCAAGTGAGAGCCAACTAGGCTGAATGTCATTTTGTTGTTGGACAAAGGAATGCTGAAAACCCCTGCGAGGGAAACCTATGTTTGTTTGCCGAGCTTGCTTTTAATAAAAATAGGCACACAAAGCCCTTAAATAGAAGAAACAACGAGTGGCGGTGTCATTAAAGCCCTACATTTGACGCTAGTACTTTACAATACACACACACACATATATATATATATATATATATATATATATATATATATATATATATATATATATATATATACTCTGCATTCATGCATTCAGTGTAGCCTATATTTACAGTGCATTCGGCAGTGTACAGTATATGATACACTTCAGGCGGTGTATTTATATATATATATATATATATATATATATATATATGTACACCCCTCACATTTTTGTAAATATTTTATTATGTCTTTTCATGTGACAACACTGAAGAAATTACACTACAAAAGTAGTGAGTGTGAAGCTTGTCTAACAGTGTAAAATTGCTGTCCCCTCAAAATAACTCAACACACAGCCATTAATGTCTAAACCGCTTGCAACAAAAGTGAGTACACCCCTAAGTGAAAATGTCCAAATTGGGCCCATTAGCAATTTTCCCTCCCCAGTGTCATGTGACTCATTTTCAGCTAAAAAAGTCCGACAGCCTGTCCGACAGACTTTCAACAGACTTTCGACGGACTTTTGGCAGACTTTCTAACGACCGGACTTGCCTACACACGATCACACCAAAGTCTGACGGATTCGTACGTGATGACGTACACCGGACTAAAATAAGGAAGTTAATAGCCAATAGCCAATAGCTGCCCTAGTGTCGGTTTTTATCCGTCGGACTAGCATACAGACGAGCGGATTTCTGGGTCTGGCGGAGTTACAACGTAAAGATTTGAAGCAAGTTCCAAATCTAAAGTCTGTCAGATTTGTGACTGGAAAAGTCCGCTGAAAGTCCGGGGAAGCCCACACACGATCGAATTGACCGCCGGATTTGGTCCGTCAGCGTCCATCGGACTTTTGTAGCCGAAAAGTCCGACCGTGTGTACGCCCCATTACAAGGGCTCAGGTGTGAATTGGGTGCAGGTTTGTTAAATTTGGTGTTATCGCTCTCACTCTCTCATACTGGTCACTGGAAGTTCAACATGGCACCTCATGGCAAAGAACTCTCTAAGGATCTTAAAAAAAGAATTGTTGCTCTACATAAAGATGGCCTAGGCTATAAGAAGATTGCCAAGACTCTAAAACTGAGCTGCAGCACGGTGACCAAGACCATACAGAGGTTTAACAGGACAGGTTCCACTCAGAACGGGCCTCGCCATGGTCGACCAAAGAAGTTGAGTGCACGTGCTCAGCATCATATCCAGAGGTTGTCTTTGGGAAATAGAGTGCTGCCAGAATTGCTGAAGAGGTTGAAGGGGTGGGGGGTCAGGCTGTCAGTGCTCAGACCATACGCCGCACACTGCATCAAACTGGTCTGCATGGCTGTCGTCCCAGAAGGAAGCCTCTTCTAAAGATGATGCACAAGAAAGCCTGCAAACAGTTTGCTGAAGACAAGTAGACTAAGGATATGGATTACTGGACCATGTCTTGTGGTCTGATGAGACCAAGATAAACTTATTTGGTTCAGATGGTGTCAAGCGTGTGTGGCAGCAACCAGGTGAGGAGTACAAAGACAAGTGTGTCTTGCCTACAGTCAAGCATGGTGGTGGGAGTGTTATCGTCTGGGGCTGCATGAGTGCTACCAGCACTGGGGAGCTACAGTTCATTGAGGGAACCATGAATGCCAACATGTACTGTGACATACTGAAGCAGTGCATGATCCCCTCCCTTTGGAGACTGGGCCGCAGGTCAGTATTCCAACATGCTAATGACCCCAAACACACCTCCAAGAAGACCACTGTCTTGCTAAAGAAGCTGAGGGTAAAGGTGATGGACTGGCCAAGCATGTCTCCAGACCTTAACCCTATTGAGCATCTGTGGGGCATCCTCAAATGGAAGGTGGAAGAGCGCAAGATCTCTATCATCCACCAGCTCCGTGATGTTGTCATGGAGAAGAGGAAGAGAACTCCAGTGGCAACCTGTGAAGTTCTGGTAAACTACATGCCCAAGAGGGTTAAGGCAGTGCTGGAAAATAATGGTGGCCACACAAAATATTGACACTTTGGGACCAATTTGGAGATTTTCACTTAGGGGTGTCCTCACTTTTGTTGCTAGCGGTTTACACATTAATGGTTGTGTGCTGAGTTATTTTGAGGGGACAGCAAATTTACACTGTTATACAAGCTGTACACTTACTACTTTACATTGTAGCAAAGTGTCATTTCTTCAGTGTTGTCACATGAAAAGATAGAATAAAATATTCACAAAAATGTGAGGGGTGTACTCACTTTTGTGAGATACTGTGTGTGTGTATGAATATATATATATATATATATATATATATATATATATATATATATATATATATATATATATATATATACAGTGCATTCAGTAGTGTACAGTTTCTAATACATTGCAGGCGGTGTACACAGTATATAATACAGTGTGTACAGTTCCTTGTCAAAAGAAGTTTATTGAGTATACAATATTATAAAGATACATAAAGTAAGTTTACAAGGATCTATAAAGTAAGCTCATTGTTTTACAGTAGGGTTTATATAGGTAAATATCATGAAATTTCAAATATTAAACATTGGGTTCACGTAAACCTAAATTAAAGATATATATCATTTCCTTAGTTACTTTTGTAGGTATTTAAATGATTTATACCTACTATACATATTGTTTACAGGTAGAGTGTATATAGGTCAAATAAATTCTGATAATGAGCTTTAATCGTAAGGTGGAGAAAAGGAAAGAGAAAGAAGAAAAAGGGTAGAAAGGTAGAGGTATGGTCCACAAGGTTGTCCCGCTCGTCAGTTTATTATTCTTTTTAGTTCTCTTTGAAGCCTTAGAATGGGTGTCTCTGTAAGTCATTTAATCTGTTACCATGGCAACAGGACAGAGTCATTGAAGTTTGACAGGAACTGTTGTTTTATCCAAGGATGCCAAAGTTTTTCAAATTTTGGAATTTGATTTTGATCGATGGCTACCATCTTAGCATGGGACATTGTATTATTCATTCTGTGAATTGTTTCTGCTAGTACCAATGTAGGAGATTTCCATGCCTTGGCCACTGTTTGTTTTGCAGCCGTTATTAGTTGGATCATAAGTTTGAATTGAGAGAGTGTTAACCATTCCGGTTTTAGATTAAGTAAAGTTATATATGGATCTGGTTGTATTATTTTTTTAAATATTTTAGATGCAATCACGAAGACTTCCTTCCAGAAGGTTTGTATTACTGGGCACGTCCACCATATGTGTAAATGTGTGCCTATTTCTGGGCATCCTCGAAAACAAAGAGCTGAGGTATTAGGTGAATATTTTGCCACTCTAGCGGGTACAAGGTACCAGCGAGTTAGGACTTTATAATTTGTCTCCAGTGCTAAGATGTTGGGTGAAGATGACTTAGATGTGAGCCATATGTTAGACCAGTCCGTGTCTTCTAAAGTTCGTCCCAGGTCCTCCTCCCACCTCTGAACGTAAGAGGGTCTATTAAGATTTGCTACTCCATATAATTGATTATAAAGTGATGAAATTGTACCTTTAGCAAATGGATCTTTTGTACAGATTGATTCAAAAATGGATAATTGGGATAATGGTGTATCCCCTTTTAGGAATGGTGTATAGAAATTTTTGATTTGGAGATATCTAAATATCTCAGAGTTTGGTAGATCATATTTTTCTCTAAGCGATGGGAATGAAAGGAATGATTTAGATGCTATGAAGTCATTTAGTGTCTGAATTCCTGATGTTGTCCAAGCTTTAAAAGAATTTGGGTAGATCCATGCCGGATAAAAGGTCGGATTTCTGATAAAAGAAAGGAGAGGATTGTGTGGAGATTGTAACTGATATTTGGTTTTTAGTTTATCCCAGAGAGATAAGAAGTGTTTAGTTATGGGATTATGAATTTTAAAGCGGTCTTTAGGATCAAGCCATAATAAGTTTGATATTAATAGAGGGTCATTTTCTGAAGCCTCTATAAATACCCATAATGGGATTTCCTGTTTTGCATGGTATTTGGACAGACTGGCCAAATGTGCTGCTCTGTAGTAGTTAGTAAAATTAGGGTATCCCAGGCCTCCTTTATTTTTGGGAAGATGTAGTGTGTGTATAGGTATACGTGGTTTAGAAGAGCCCCATATAAACGAAGTTGCTCTTTTTTGTACTATTCTCAAAAAATAGGAAGGAATTGGAATAGGGAGGACTCTGAATAGATAAAGCAATTTGGGTAGAATAGTCATTTTGATTGCATTAATCTTCCCTATCCAGGATAAAGGAAGTTGCGACCATTGTTTTATTAGATTTGTGATCTGTCTTAATACAGGAGGATAATTGGTTGAGAATAAGTCAGAATGAGATGCTGTTAAATGAATTCCAAGATATGGGATTGATTTTTCTGCCCATGTGAATGGGAGTGCAGCCCTAGCCGGGATCAATTCCATGTTTGTGAGTGAAATATTAAGCCCTAGGCATTTCTTAGGATTAATCATAAGGCCGGATAGGGCTGCAAATCCATCAAGAGCTGGTATTAAGTTAGGACCAGAGACCTGTGGTGATGATAGAAAAAGTAATATATCATCTGCAAATATACATAATTTGTGTGTAATACCTCCTACTTCAATGCCAGTTATAGTCTGGTTTGTTCTGATGTATTGGGCCATGGGTTCGAGTATAAGGGCAAATAATAAGGGAGATAATGGGCAACCCTGTCGGGTACCTCTTTCGATATTAAAGGCATCAGATTTGTATCCAGCATATTTTATATAGGCTTTGGGTTTATTATATAATGCTTTGATCCATGTTAAAAAGTGGGGTCCAAAACCCCATTTTTGTAATGAATATTGCATATATTGCCAGGATACTGTGTCAAATGCCCTCTTAATATCGAGAGATAGAAAACATAAAGGGATTTTCCGTTTTTTAGCAATATGTGCCAATAACACTGCCCTGCGTATATTATCGCCTGCCTGTCTATTTGGCATGAAGCCTACTTGATCTCTATGTATTAATTTTCCTATAATGCTATTGAGGCGTTTTGCTATTATTTTTGCTAATAATTTAATATCAAGGTTTAACAGAGAGATAGGCCGATAATTCACACAGGAAGTATCATCAGAGAGGGGTTTTGGGATCATACAAACAATTGCCATTAGTGTTTCTTGCCGAAAAGAATGTCCATCTAGAAGTTTGTTAAAAGTTTCAGTGAGAATGGGAGAGAGTATTTCTGAGAATGTTTTATAGTATAAAGCCGAGTAGCCGTCTGGGCCTGGTCTTTTGTTAAGTTTTAGGTCTTTTATGGCGTTAGCAACTTCATCTATAGTTATAGGCTCATCCAAACTGCTTTTTTGATTCTGGGATAACTCAGGTAAGGTTATTTTTGAGAAGAAGGATTCAGCCTCTGTAGGATTAAATTCATTGTTTGTCTTGTATAAAGTTGCGAGATGTGAGTGAAATTTATGGACTATTTTAACTGGATTACAAGTATAAACATTTTTTGATAATTTCAAACGTATTGGTTTGAAAGATTTGTTAGTTGAATTTAATGCCCGAGCCAAATATGTACCTGGTTTGTTTGTTTTCATGTAGAAATTGTGTTTGGAGCGTTTGACTCAGTGAGAAATAGATCGTATTCCAATCTGGATTTTTCCAGATGAGATTTTGTACTCTGAGATGGATTATCTTGGAATGATATGTAGGCTGCATTAAAATTGAGTTCTAGTTTTTTTGCTAGATTTTTGCGTTCCCGTTTAAATAGTGCCATTTGTCTTTGTATTGTACCACGCAAGACAGGCTTATGAGCTTCCCACAGTGTTATTGGGGAGATGTCTGTTGTATTATTAATTGATATGTATTCATTTAAAGCTTGTTCAATGGCCATCTGATGTATTGGGTGTTTGAGCATTATGTCCGGTAAGTACCACGTTGGGTCATGCGCTTTTGGTATGGCTGAGGCTATAGTAGTGTATAGTGCATTATGGTCAGACCACGGAATCGGAATTATATCTGATGCAATAATTTCTGGTAGCATTCCTATTGTTAGAAAAATATGATCTATTCTGGTGAAGGTTTGATGAGGGTGCGAGAAATAAGTGAATTTCTTTTTCATTGGGTTACTTTCTCTCCACGAATCTACCAGATTGTATTTGGAAAGAAGTTGAGAAAAAGGTAATCTAGAGGTTATTTTGGATGGTGTAAAAGGTGATTTATCTAGAAATGGGAGGAGGACCTGGTTCGAATCCCCACACATTATCACTGTTCCTATTTTGTGTGTATTAATCACTTGTAATATATGTGAGAGGAATGGTGTAGGTTGTTTGTTAGGAGCGTAGTAGGAAATCACCGTGATTGCTGTATCCATTATATAACCCATGAGTATCAGGTATCTACCTTCTGGGTCTTTAATTTCTGATGATAAGGTGAATGGTGTGGATCGGTGAAATGCAATTAGAGTTCCCCTTTGCTTGGTACAGGCAGAAGCCGTGTAAATTTGTTGATAAAAAGGAGAAATATATTTTGGAGTAGAATCTTTGGTGAAGTGTGTTTCTTGGAGGCATACTATGTGAGCCTTCTTGTTATGGAAAGTACGGAAGGCTTTGGTCCTTTTTTGAGGGACATTTATTCCCTGAACATTCAGGGAAAGTATATTCAGTGGTGCCATGGCAACAGATCAAATAGTTTTGACTTACTTTTTGTTATGCAGAGCTGACTGCGCAGATCAACCTGTGTGGACTGAAGAGATGAAAAGATAGAAAAGAAACCAGTGAATTCTGGAGTAAAGAGTAAACAAAAAACATATGAGATTAGATGATACATTGTATAAATTATTTTTTGCAAGTAATCACAATTTATCCGTGAAAGAGAATAAATATCTCTCTCAGGGGAATAAGTGCCTTCGTCACACTCCCACATAATATGGTTGGGAGAATGAGGAGGGCTAATGGGGGTACACGGATCTTCCGCTTACAGGAGAGAAGTGCTATGTCAAAAGACATCAAAATGATGTTTCATTAATTGGAGTGCAGAATATAGTTTTTGTTGAAATTATTTATTCCAGGGTGGTTGTATATGGTTAGTCTTGCCCTAGGCTAAATAATTCAGTTAGAAAGGTACTGTTATTAACTTTGGTATTGATGAATTATTTTGGGATTTTAACCCTTTTAGAGTAAACAATTACATATTTTATTCATATGTAACTGTTTAGATATGTTAACACATAAAATTGAGGTTGTATTGCCTCAGATTGGAATAAACAAAAACATAATTCTAGGAACTAGTTAGGTAATAATATATTTGTTTTAAGAAAAAAAAGAAAAAGCTTCCATTACTTCTGGATTATTGAACATATTTGTCCTAAAAAGTAATAAATCTATTGTTATTACCTGATAATATATAACTGAACAAGAATTTCCTTATTTCACTTATATATTCTAAGGCTATATGAATCAGAAGCAATAAGAAATATAACTGGAATGTAACATGATCCCACACAGTGTGTGACTATCAGAATGCAGTTACATTCAGTTATAAATACAGGTTTTTTATAGAGAACCATCTCTTAGTATAATAAATGAAGAGATATCAGGAATTAGGATGTCAGTCCATTGAATCTTCTTGGTCCATGGATGATGTGGCATAACGGCCTCTTTTGTGAGAATGATGATTCCCATTTTGTTCTGGAATTTTCTGGGTGCTGCCTGAAGGTGAAGATGATGCCATTCTTCTGCGTGTGGGAGAGTTGCTGTTTGTGGGTTCTGTCAGATTTAATTTTAAAAGGGTTTGTTGTAGTTCATCTGCTGATCTGCTTCTGTAAATTGTACCTTGGTAGTTAAATCTGACTGAAAAGGGGAAGCCCCATTGATACATAATGTTGTGGCGTTGCAGTTCCATTAGTTGGGGTTTCATGGATCGTCTTTTAGTAATAGTAAGTTGGGATAGGTCAGCAAAAATTTGATAATTGTGTCCTTGAAAATTAAGTTCCTTTTTTTCTCTTGCAGCAATTAGTATTTGTTCTTTCATTCTGTAATAATGAAATTTTGTGATTATATCACGTGGGGGTCCATCTTTCTTTTTGGCTGTGAGGGCTCTGTGTACTCTGTCCAGTTCTAAACGTTCAATAGGGATATCTGGCTTTAGTTCTTGTAATAGAGCAGTAATAGTAGATTGCAGGTCTGTCACAGTTTCAGGTATTCCCCTTATGCGCAAGTTTGAACGTCTGGCTCTATTTTCGTAATCTTCGAGCTTAGTTTGAAGTATTAAATTCTCTTCTTTTAATTGTTCCAATTCTGTTATATTTTCTTGGGTTGTAATTTCAATTTCATCCATTTTTATTTGTAAGGCTGCGGTGCGGTTTCCCAGCTCTCTTATTTCTTTGGTTAGGCTTTTTGTTATTTGGTCTGAGGTTTGTTTTAAAGCCTTATGAAGCATCTTTTCAAATTGTAATAATATTACTGGGGATGCTGGGGAGGCATGTGGAGAAGTTTGTGAGAGGATTTTTTCTGTATCTGACTCAAATGGAGAGTCTTGCTGTGACATTTTCTGTCTGTGAGAGCGCCCTGATGCTGTATCTTGTGAGGTGACTGGAGCTGCTTCAGCTGCAGTGAGTGCCTGTGAGCTCTTTGTGAGGTGATTTTTATTTCTGCCACGGTTTCCTCCCAGTACCATATTTCCTGCCCAAACTTTCACAGTTTGTTCCCAGGGGCAAAAAGGTTCAAATGGATACCTTTTGAGCCTGCAGGCTCGGCTTTGTCCTTCTCTTCTCTCCTCAGCGGTGTGGAGCTCTAACAATGCATGTCTGCTCCGTTAGGCTCCGCCCATCTCCCCCCCCCACAGTGTGTACAGTTCCTAATACACTTCAGGCGGTATACACGGTATATAATACAGTTAATGGAGTGGATAATGAAGCCATCCTCATTCTCCTCATCCTCTGTCACTCACACTCATAGTAGTTTGCCTTCCAACGCAGCTGCCAAAGCGGCCTATTCCACCAGCTCCATGTACACAGTTAATACTTCTGTAGACCCACTATCATGCACGGAGGAGTTACCAGAATTATTCGACTATAGTGTCGGTTACATGCTGCTGGAGGATGAGCAGCAATTTGAAGGCTCCGATGTTGGTTCCCAGGTTGAGGAAGGGAGTAACGTGAGCTATGGCAAGCACCTTAAGGCAAGTACACTTGCATGTCCCCGGGACATAAAGTGCTTGTAAAGGCTAATTATTTCTTTATTAAAATAAAAAAGATTTTATACTTACCTCCTCTGAGCAATGATATCACACAGAGCAGTCTCTTACCTGTTCTTTGGAGGTCCACCATGGGCACTCTTTGCCCCTCCTCTCTTCCAAGTGCCCCTAGAGTGGCATCCATAGGCGCACACAGCATGGAATGCATTCAAGTAAAAAATGGTTTAGTTTAGGACCACTTTAAAGCACAATGCTCTATTTGTAATGTCGGGATGTTCCCCAGCAACCCTTAGATGGAGAATGTTCATATGCCGTGTTAGGTACAAGGAAGGTATGATGTGGAACAGCGACCAGCACTAAAGAATGGATGAATGCTGAGCTAGCAGGCAGCTGAGCCAGAAGAAGACAGACTGTTAGCCAAGCAAGGGTCGGATAGGCAGAAGTTAGTAGCGTATCTGTTAACCAGGCTGAGATCAGGGCTTTTGTCAGTAAGCAGTGGCGGAACTACCAGGGTCACAGCAGTCGCACCATCTCCCCCCACCACTGCTGCCACTCATCCTATCCCATCAACACAGATCTCATTCCTACTCCCCCCTCCACTGCTTCCACTCATCCTATCCCCTCCCATCCTACCACCACTGATCCCATTAAACCCCCCCACCACTGCTGCCACTCATCCTATCCTACCACCACTGATCCAATTCCTCCCCCTTCCCCCACTACTGCTGCCACTCATCCTATCCCCTCCCATCCTACCACAACTGATCCCATTCAAACCCTCCCCCACCACTGCTGCCACTCATCCTATCCTACCACCACTGATCCAATTCCTCCCCCTTCCCCCACTACTGCTGCCACTCATCCTATCCCCTCCCATCCCACCACCACTGATCCCATTCTCAAACATTTCCTCCATTTCTGTTTTATTTCTCTCCATCATTAGGGCCCTCAAATCCATCCATAGGTCTGCACGCCAGTCATCCGGGGTTTCTGTGTTTGGAACCATTCCTGAGAGTGTCAGGAATTGAAGAAGAAATTGAACCACCATCCTGCAAAACAGAGAGAGAACATTTTTATTATTGGTGCTTTATACCCCAGAAAATTAAACATTCGCTACACAGCAACTGTGTGTGATTACCACATCTAAGAATTGGTAAGCTGCAATATAAAAAATGTTTGATTTTGGGTTTAATACTGCTTTAACCCCCCTCCAAATATATATATACATACACTAGAGTTGCACGATTAATCGTTAAAAAAATTGCTGATCGTGATTCAGCCCCCCTCACGATCTTAATACAGCATTCCCGGATTCATGTTAAACAAGTGCAGAGCCATTCTCTGCTCAGAGCTGTCAAAAGAAAAAAAAACTTCAAATGTTTAACAACAGCGATAAAGAGAAACAATGTATCTCTTGGTTCTTTTAGATCAGGGGTCTCCAAACTTTTCAAACAAAGGGCCAGTTTATTGTCCTTCAGACGTTAGGAGGGCTGGATTTTGCCCAGTGAGGGCAGAAAATGTTCCGGGCCAGCATCAGTGAGAATAAATATGGCCTGGTGGTCAATAGGAGGAGTAGTGCCCCTAATTAGTAGCAGGAATAGTATCCCATCATTGGTATTGGTGGAAGAAATAGTGCTCCGTTGTTGGTATCAGTGGGACGAATAGTGCCCCAAGGGCCGGATAAAGGCTACCAAGAGGGCCACATCTGGCCCTCAGGCCACAGTTTGGAGACCCCTGTTTTAGATCAAAGGAATGAACTTCCGTCTGTAAATGAAGTCAGTTTAACCACTTAAAATGATTGTTAAGCCACTCTGGCACCTGTTCACATCTGAGCATTTTGTCACCTGAAGCAAAACACCTGAAAAACGCCCTAAGCTCAAAAAAGAACATGAGCTTCTTTGGGGCAGATTACAGGCGTTTTTCTGCCTTTTACATTGGTGACTTAATAAAATCGCTGTAAAAATGTAGTAAAAAACGCCCGACTTTGAAATGCTCAGGTGTGAATGCAGCCTAAATGTCTAAACCACTGGCAACAAAAGTAAGTACACCCGTAAGTGAAAATGTCCAAATTGGACCCAAAGTGTCAATATTTTGTGTGGCCACCATTATTTTCCAGCACTGCCTTAACCCTCTTGGGCATGGAGTTCACCAGAGCTTCACAGGTTGCCACTGGAGTCCTCTTCCACTCCTCCATGATGACATCACGGAGCTGGTGGATGTTAGAGACCTTGCGCTCTCCCACCTTCCGTTTGAGGATGCCCCACAGATGCTCAATAGGGTTTAGGTCTGCAGGCATGCTTGGCCAGTCCATCACCTTTACCCTCAGCTTCTTTAGCAAGGCAGTGGTCGTCTTGGAGGGGTGTTTGGGTTCGTTCTTATGTTAGAATGCTCTGCTTCTGTATGTCACAGTACTTGTTGCCATTCATGGTTCCCTCAATGAACTGTAGCTCCCCAGTGCCAGCAGCAGTCATGCAGTCCCAGACCATGACACTCCCACCACCATGCTTGACTGTAGGCAAGACACACTTGTCTTTGTACTCCTCACCTAGTTGTCACCACACACGCTTGACAACATCTGAACCAAATAAGTTTATCTTGGTCTCATCAGATCACAGGACATGGTTCCAGTAATCTATGTACTTAGTCTGCTTATCTTCAACAAACCGTTTGTGGGCTTTCTTTTGCATCATCTTTAGAAGAGGCTTCCTTCTGGGACGACAGTCAAGCTGATCAATTTAATGCAGCGTGCAGGGTTTGGTCTGAGCACTGACAGGCTGACCCCCCACCCCTTCAACCTCTGCAGCAATGCTGGCAGCTCACATACATCTATTTCCCAAAGACAACCTCTGGATATGACGCTGAGCACATGCACTCAATTTCTTTGGTCAACCATGGTGAGGCCTGTTCTGAGTGGAACCTGTCTTGTTAAACCGCTGTATGGTCTTGGCCACCATTCTAAAACTCAGTTTCAGGGTCTTGGCAATCTTCTCATAGCCTAGGCCATATTTATGTAGAGCAACAATTTTTTTTTCAGATCCTCAGAGAGTTCTTTGCCATGAGGTGCCATGTTAAACTTCCAGTGACCAGTATGAGAGAGTGAGAGCGATAACACCAAATTTACCACACCTGCTCCCCATTCACACCTGAGACTTTGTAACACTAAGGAGTCACATGTCACCGGGGAGGGAAATTGGCTAATTGTGCCCAATTTGGACATTTTCACTTAGGACTGTACTCACTTTTGTTGCCAGCAGTTTAGACATTAGTGGCTGTGTGTTGAGTTATTTTGAGGGGACAGCAAATTTACACTGTTATTCAAGATGCCTGTATACCGGATGGGTGGGCATTGGGTCCTGCTGATCTGGTCCTTTTGTGTAAAATTAAAGAGGGAGTGAGCCACCAGCGGCGCGCCCTCGTGCCCAATACCCGGAAGTGCAGGATCAGGTATATATACATGATCCTGCACAGTGCGGCTGCCCTGTAGCAGTAAATGTTGGCAAGTGGATATACATTATATAGCACTACCCTGCTGGTATCTGGTTTCCCTACTCTTGCACCACCAGGCAACAAGCATTTTTCACTCACATCTGGCCACAAGAAAACCATCTCTGAACTTGGTTTTGTTGTTTTTATTTGCGTTAATAACTTCCTGATCTCCTCCAATGATCAGACTTGTTCTGACCCCCCCCACACACACACACACACAGCCTTTCACTGAGAAGACCAATGTGCTGCTGTTTCTCCTCCCTCACCTCTCTATGCATCCATGATCCCTTTATTGTACATCTATTTTTCAAGGATGCTTCAGACCTGTCATCCTAATCTTTGCTTTTCTACTTAGACTTGTTCCAGGACAGTAACACTATCAGGTGTCATGACAGCCAATAGACACATTTGGTAGTTGCCAGTGATTTATCAAGTAATGAAGGAAGGATGAAAGAATGAAGGAGATGTCTAAAATCAGATCAGGAGAGATTCCATTTACAACTTTAAAATGATACTAAACAGTATCTGAGCATCATAAACTGAAAATTACATTTAATGGGTAAGTTCACTTTTTAAACAGAATAATAATAAAATAATTTTTTTGCAGGTAAAAAAAATGTGCATTTACTATTTTAGGAGGCTGGAAAGCATTGCTCCCGTGATCATCGTATGGACAGGCAGTTTTACACTGACAGGAAGACTCAATGAACTACCACAGTGCTCAACAGCACCATGGTCGTTCATTGAGAACTACAAGCCGAGAGCTGCAAAGGATGTTGGGACTTGTAGTTTATTCATTCACAGAACACTGTGAATGAATGGCGCGGCTGTGTGGGTGGAGCCCTGCACAGCAGCGCTGTTTTCAAAAAGTGACAGCTAGTACGGGGGAACTTCTCTCTGTACTGCTGTCACAGGGAGAGAAAGCAGCGGGAGCGGCTGCAGCAGTGGGAACATGTTACACCCCAAAAACAGGTGGAAGATGTAACATGTTCCCAAAGGTAAACTTATCCTTTAATTCTTTTTTAATAGTCAGAGCAAACTCACCCATGTTTCAATGCTTTATTTTGATGAGAAATCGCTTTGAAAACAGTAGGGGTAGATGATTCATGTGGCATTTATTTCCTGGAATCCATCTGCCTTTAGCTCAGGCATGTAGGCTTACCCGAGGTTGTGCTTAGCTGAGAAAGCCCTGCCTCCCCTCATCCAGATAAAAAAAAAATGGTCATGGACACTCCTGGATGTATGACATAATTTTGGCCTAGGCCAGAAACCAGTTGAAGAAATGTAAAAGAAAAAGTTAAAAACAAGAAAAAAAAGACACACATGTCATACTTACCTGCTCTGTGTAATGATTTCAAACACAGCAGCACCGATCCTCCTCTTCTTGGGTCCTCTGCCATCGCTTCTGGCTCCTCCCGCTTGACCAGTTCCTCCAATGGCAAGCCGTTTGCTATGGGGGCACTGATGTGTGCTCGCTACCAAGCCCTGCTGTTTGCGTTTATTAGACACATAGAAGTGGGGCTTGGCCCTGCCCCTACTCTCTCCTAATTGGCTCACTGGCTGTGATTCAGCCAATGAAGAGAGAGAGTCCTGGGATAGCCAAGACTCTTGTGCACCTTGCTGGATTATGAGGAAACTTAGGCGAGTATTAGAGAATGCATGAAAGTTAGACACGTGCAATTTGTTTAGTTCCAAATTTGACAAATTAATTCATTCTTAAATATTCAAATTACCGAAAACCTTTTTAACAAATTTTTCAGAAAAATTTGTAAATTCGAAAGTCAGAAAATTAAAAAATCTGAAAATAAGAATGAAAATCAGAAAAGTCAAAAGAACGAAAATCCGAAAATAAAAACGAAAATCCGAAAATTCGAAAACTCGAAAATTCGAAAACCCGAAAATTCAAAAATCCAAAATAATAACTAACTAATAATAATAACTTCATAATCTGAAGTTATCCATTATCCAAAATAACGAATACTGCATCTAAACAAATGGAATGTAACAAATGACTAATAATAAATAACAATAAAAAAACTTTTTATTATTCTTATTCTTATTTATTATTATTAATTTGTTACGTTCCATTCATTTAGATATGGCATTAATTTTTTCAAATAATTGGTAACTTTGGATAAATTTGTATTCGTTACGTTCATAAACAGTTAAATATGAAAGGAAATTCCAATACCTATAATTTACTTATTAGTTATTATTTAGAATTTTCAGATTTTCGGATTTATGAATTTCCAAATTTACCAATACCGCATCTAAATGAATGGAACATAATGAATTCAAATTTTTCCGAAGTTACGAATTTATTCAAAATAACGAATTTTGATCATAACGAATGACCCGAAAAAAAACACGAAAAAGAAAAAACGAATGAAACGAAAACAAACAAATTTTTCGGCAGTGCACATGTCTAGCGTGGGGTTGTTTTTCAGGGGTTGGGTTTGGCCCCTTATTTCCAGTGAAGGGATCTCTTAAGGCGTCAGCATACCAAGACATTTTGGACAATTTGATGCTCCCAACTTTTTGGGAACAGTTTGGAGATGGCCCCTTCCTGTTCCAACATGACTGCACACCAGTGCACAAAGCAAAGTCCATAAAGACATGGATGAACGAGTTTGGGGTGGAGGAACTGGACTGGCCTGCACAGAGTCCTAACCTCAACCTGAACACCTTTGGGATGACTTTGAGCGTAGACTGCGAGCTAGGCCTTCTCATCCACATCATCGTCTGACCGCAAAAATGCTCTTCTGAAAGAATGGTCAAGCATTCCCATAGACACACTCCTAAACCTTGTGGACAGCCTTCCCATAAGAGAAGCTGTTATCTTTGTAAAGGGTGGGCCAACTCAATATTGAACCCTACGGACAATGAAGTAAAGTTCATGTAAAGGCAGACATCCCAATACTTTTGACAATATAGTGTATATATATTTTTAATTTAATTGTGTATTTATCTGTACATTCACAGCTTTATATATTTCTGTTTCCTTTTTACCATCAAATAAGATTTTAAGGGAATCTATAGCTTTTTTTCAAATTTCAAATATATTTCTTTTTATCTATTACATTTATGGGTAAACAATGCCTAATTTTCAAATACGAAAAAACTACCCAAAAACTGTAAGAACATGTGCGCTTTTTGCAAGGTGTCTTCACAAATCATATTTGATATGATATAGTCACACTGGTTTAATAAAGAGTCTGATTTCATCTTGGCCCCATTTTCTCAGCGAGATGTATATTAATGCTCTAGACATTAAGGTAAATGGTTTTCATGAACCACACATCAAAGGTGAACCATCACCAATCCTACTTTATGCAGACGATGCTGTTTCTTTTGTTATAATCCTTCCAAGACTTCAAAGACTCCCACAAACCTTCCACCAAGCATGTTCGTCTTGTGAGCTTAACATAAATTATTCTAAGACAATGATCGACTTGTAGGGCGAAACGGGCACATACGTAGAAACAGTATAGGCAGGATTATATGCATGTAATTCATATTAAACTAACAGAGATATGCTAATTTTTTTTAGTGTGGGGAAATGAATAGTGTTTATGGTCAAGTGGAGCTAAACCTGTAACACATCAGATAGTTGTAAAACATTTTAGGCATATATTAGGCATATTTAGAGGGATCTCCCTTCCTTTGTCTCTTTCTCTCTAATAAATGTTTTTGTATGCAATGTTTGGAAGAATCAAAAAAATGGTTTAGCTTGCACTCAAAAAGAAACAATAACATTAGTTTTAATCGGCCCTGTAACTGCAATATAATTCACAAATCTTCCCTTCATAGGCTTTTATAATGTGCATTTTTAGGATTTTGTTCAACAGAGGTAGAAAGTCCCCATACACATTATAATCTGTCTGACCCTAATGCCGCGTACACACGATCGAAAATTCGGCCAGCAAAAGACCGTAAGCTCCATCGGACTTTTGCTGGCGGAATTCCCGCCAGCAAAAGATTGAGAGCAGGTTCTCAATTT